>NC_053155.1:35372735-35705660 GCF_016835505.1 Polypterus senegalus
CTTAATAAAATGGGAATGGTTGGTGATATTAGCTTCCTAATGTGGCACATTAGTATATGTGAGGGGGTAAACTTTTCACGATGGGTGGTGACCATGGTGGCCATTTTAAAGTCAGCCATTTTGGATCCAACTTTTGTTTTTTCAATAGGAAGAGGGTCATTTGACACATCAAACTTATTGGGAATTTCACAAGAAAAACAATGGTGTGCTTGGTTTTAACGTAACTTTATTCTTTCATGAGTTATTTACAAGTTTCTGACCACTTATAAAATGTGTTCAATGTGCTGCCCATTGTGTTGGGTTGTCAATGCAACCCTCTTCCCCCACTCTTCACACACTGATAGCAACACCGCAGGAGAAATGCTAGCACAGGCAGGTTTGGAATAAGTCCAACTTGGTATACGTCCTGTTTAGAGGCAAAATATTTTGCTTGGTATACGACCTTTGTTTTGGAATACGACTCGTGTGCTAGAAAACCACGTGTGGTATACCGGGCGCGCGCATTCAAAAAAAAAAGTTTTAACCTGTACAGTAATCCCTCACTATATCGCGCTTCGACTTTTGCAGCTTCACTCTATCGTGGATTTTTTATGAAAGCATAACTAAATATATAATGCGGATTTTTCGCTGCTTCGCGGGTTCTGTGGACAATGTGTCTTTTTACTTCCTGTACATGCTTCCTCAGTTGGTTTGCCCAGTTGATTTCATACAAGGGACGTTATTGGCGGATGACTGGGAAGCTAACCAATTAGAGCACGCAGTTAAGTTCCTGCGTGCTGAATGCAGTGTTAACCAGGAAGTCTCGTCTCGCTCATTCAGCATCAACATGTTTCGCTGTGTAAAGAGTTAACTTTTGTGCTCTTTTGTGTTTCTTTGTGCATAGTCAAGCCCTTCATTATGGCTCCAAAACAATCTGCTACTGCTTCAGGGGCCATGCCCAAGCGCAAATGGAAGATGTTAATGATTGCCGAAAAGGTAAACATTTTGGATTTGTTGAAGACTACGATTCTTTTATTTAAAAGTAGGAAAGGAATATAAGATCTACGGCCGCAGTGTCCTTTTAACCAGGGTGCAAAACGAGTTGTAAGTGGATGTAATAAGGCAGTAGTCTGGATGGAATCTGCTTTAGGGATTTGGATTGAAGACTGCCAGAAGAAGAACAACGGCAGTGCTTCACATTTGCCTGAAGAGGCTCCTTTGGAAGAGCTGTAACGCTCTCCTTTGTTGTGCAGTAAAATTAAACTCATTGTTATCGGACAAGTCATTTTCATTAATTTCATCTAATTGCTTTTGTATTTATGTATTTTAGCATTAAGCAGTGTTTAAATTATTTTATACAACCCCATCAATGTATAATATGCCAATAACAATAGGATTTTTTTTCTATGGGAACGAATTAATCATTTTCCCATTATTTCTTTTGTCTCGGCAATAATTGCTTAGATGAAATCTTAGCAATTCACAGCTCTGTCCTGTTGTATCTCTTTATTAGAGCAGATAGTCAGAAAACAAAGCTCAATCTCATTGCAAAGCCATTGCCAAGGTCATTAACGAAGCCATCTTTCTCATTGATGGTAACTATTTACAATTTAATAACCCCGGACGGCAATAACCCAGCCCACCCCACCAGTTGAACACAAACACATACAACAATTACAACAGGAAAAACAATTCGATTGCCTTGCTAAATTAACACAACAGTAAACTTTACATAAATTACCCACAATGCACCATGCCGCCAGCGCTGGCTGCCGGGTCACTACACAGCATTCCCCCCGCCCCCCAAGAGGGTTAGTGTCCCCACAACCCTAATCTTCACAGTAAAAATTGAACAAATATCCTGGCCGGCGACGGACACGCTTCGGCCTGCCTGACGTACCATCACCCGTGCCAGGCTCAGTCCTGAGACTGTCAATGTCTGTCTCAGCACCGAGGGTGAGGTTGGAGAGCCGCTTTGATTCTCAGGTCTTTCTTGTACTGGGGTCAGTGGGTGGTATGGTGCCAACTGGTCCTTATGCAGCACCACCCGTCTGCCCCATCCAGGCATTCGACTCGGAAAACTACCTCCGAAATTTTGTCCAAAATCTCTCCAGGTCCCTGCCAATGGTGAGTCAATTTAGGAGACAGTCCCCGTTTCCTTTGTGGGCAAAACACCCACACTTTATCCCCTTGTTTCAGCGTCGGACCATGAGCCCGGGTGTCATATGCCCGTTTCTGGCGAGCTCCAGCTGCCTCTAGGGCCTCCCTGGCCAGTTGATGAACGGTGTCCAGACGCTCTTTCAACCGCCTAAAATAGTCCAGTTCGGGCCCACCAACAATCTCAGGCTCAGGGGGCGAGCCAAACACCAAATCCACTGGCGTGCGAAGTTCTCTCCCAACATCAGCCCGCTGGTGTGCACTGGCTTGACTCTTGTACGGCTGTCCTATATGCCCACAGGACCAGAGGCAAATGTTGGTCCCAGTCTCGCTGGTGTTGACTGGTCAGGATTGCAAGTTGAGTGGCCAGGGTGCGATTAAAACGCTCGACCAGTCCATCACTTTGAGGGTGAAGGGGGGTGGTTCTGGTCTTTTTCACCCCCAGCCGCTGACACACCTCCTTAAACAAACGGCTCTCGAAGTTCCGCCCTTGATCACTGTGTAGTTCGTCCGGAACTCCAAATCGAGTGAACATTTCATCCACTAATCTTTGAGCTGCTGTGGTCAATTGGTCAGTGGTGAACGGCTCCCTTGCTCCATCAGTGTCATCTAGCCCTGCTGATGCTGATGATGGCCCCAAACCTCTTTCTTCCTGTCGACGGCAGTATCGACATTCGTTGATGAGGCATGGACGCCTGGAGAGGGCATCAGCATTGGCATGCTGCCGTCCTGGTCGGTGCTGTACCTCGAAATCGTATTCCTGGAGGATCTCCATCCACCTTGCCACCTGGCCCTCTGGTTGCCGGAAATTTAACATCCAGGTGAGGCTAGTATGGTCAGTCCGAAGCGTGAACCTAGTGCCCAATAGGTAGGGCCTAAAGTGCCGTACTGCTAGGATCACTGCCAACAGCTCCCGCCGAGTGACGCAATAATTTTTCTCCGGTTGACTGAGGCTGCAGCTGTAATGGGCTACCACTCTCTCTCCGGTCTCCCCCTTCTGGGAGTACGGCCCCAACCCCCACATTGCTAGCGTCAGTGTCCACAACAAAAGGTTGGTTGGGGTCAGGGTAAGCCAGGACAGGTGCGCTGATGAGGGCAGCTTTTAGTTGTTGGAAAGCGGCTGCGCAGTTCTCCGTCCACCCAAACTGTTGGCCCTTACTCGTCAGCCGGTGCAAGGGGCTGGCAATGGTTGCAAAGTTTTTTACAAACCTCCTGTAGTACAAGGCTAAACCCAGAAAGCTCCGCAGCTCAGTGATGTTGGCTGGTGGGGGCCAGTTGCTCACGGCAGCCACCTTCGCTGGGTCGGTAGCCACCCCACTCTCGCTAACTACATGTCCTAGACACTGGGTCTGTCGGGCGAGTAGGTTACACTTTGCGGGGTTCAACCGCAACCCGGCGCTACGAATTGCGGTCAGGACCTCCCTTAAATTGTGCACAGCCTGGTCAAAGTCTCTGGCATGGATCAACAGATCATCCAAATAGACCACACAGCGGGTTCGGGGAATGTCTTTAGGACCCGCTCCATTAGTCTTTCAAAGGTGGCCGGTGCGTTACAAAGTCCAAACGGCATTACCTTAAACTGCCACAGCCCTTGTCCGATGGTGAATGCAGTTTTGGGCCGGTCCTCTTATGCCAGTTCTACTTGCCCATACCCACTGTGCAAGTCCAAGGTGCTGAACCAACAGGATCCAGCCACATAATCCAATGCATCATCGATGCGTGGCAGTGGATATGAGTCTTTGCGAGTGACTGCATTTAGTCTACGAAAGTCCACACAAGGGCGCCAACCCCCCGTTTTGTTCCGCACCATGACCATTGGTGCGGCCCAGGGACTGTCCGAAGGCTCAATAATGTCGTTAGCTACCATCTCGCAAATCAATTCTTCGGCAGCTTGGCGTTTCGCAAGAGGCAATCGGTGGGGGCGCAAACGAATGGGAGCGGCGTGGCCAGTGTCAATGTGGTGTTTTACTAAAGAGGTTCTGGTGCAGTCCTCCTCTCGAGCCGCAAAAATGTCCACAAAGTCTTTCAATAGGTGCTGAAGTTGCTCCTGCTGTGGCGTGCTCAGATGTTCACCACTTCGACGGCCCAATTCCTCTACAGCGGCAACTGTCTCAGCTGATGGGGGGTCGTGTGATGAAAGCAATTTGGAAACATTTGTCTTACAGTAGCTGCAATACTCTCCTGGGGGTTCTCTTGAATCCCTGCAACTTCCAAACAACGGTTGGGAGCCGGTGAGCAGTGCTGTCCAGGTGAATCCACGCTGGCAGTCCTTCCAGGACGGTTCCAGCCCGACCGGAGCGGTACAGTCTCATTACCAAGGCAAAGGACGGCCCTTGACACATCAACACGTGCTCCCCAGTGGGCCAACAAGTCCAACCCAATAATGCATTTGTCTTTAATGTCAGCAAGCCAGAATTCGTGGCTGGTCTAGCTCATCCCTACCACCACAGATAACAGTTTCTTTCCGGGCATTACTGTCCGTTCACCCGTAACAGTGCGCAGTTCGATATTGGTGGGGGTCCAGTCCTTTGGAAGAGGACCAGCGGTTTCGGGCAACACTCCTTTTTGTAGCAAACAAATAGTGGACCCCGTGTCCACTAAAGCACTGCATGGCCGCCCTTCAATAGTGCAGTCTAGGTACAGTCCAGTGGAAAACCCACAGCGCCCCACTTTAGGGCAGTCATCGTGGAGGGGTGCTGAAAAACGGAGCGAGGGTCACCTCACGGCCTCACTCCGAGGTCGTTTCCCGGTGGTGATGTTGTACGAGGCAAAGGACTTGGAGCAGGGCAGTCCCTGGCAAAGTGCCCTGGTTCTCCGCATCGGAAACAGCGGTCTACTCGTTGTCTCTGTCGGGGGGTTGATGTTGGTTGGGCGACTGACCTCCACGCCCTCAGACTGGTCCCCTTCCACCCTTCGTTCAACTGCTCTCGTTAGTCGACTCGGGCGTGGCGTTCGACTTGTCGGTGACTCAGCCTGTAGCACCTCTTCAGCCCGCTCAGCCTCCCGCAGTGCCTCACTCAAATCTCGGGGTGACAACAGACAGACATGCTGGCGGAGACGTTCTGGTGTAAGGCCCCGCAGGAAAGCATGGAGACTGAGTTCCCCTCGCTGCTGTCGAGAAATTAGGGTAACTTTTCGTGTATAGACCCTGATGTCAGCTGCAAAGGCTCCCACACTCTCACCTTCACGCCGACGTCGGTTAGTCAGCTTCTCTCTGCTGTATTCTGCTGAGGTTCTCTGTCCAAAGTGACGGGTGAGAGCCTGAAGATCACGACACTCCTCCGGTGGCAGATCAATGAGTACCTGAAGTGCGGGACCCTCCAAGGCAAGAGCCAAGTGTGTCGCACCTTCCTCGCAGCTCCATCCATTGTGGAGGGCAGCCTGATCTACTTGTGCAAGGTATGGCTCCAAGGGCGTCAATCCGCTGTATCGCGGCAGCTTAGCAGGTGACCGTGTGAAGAGGACCGGCCGACTGGTAACTTGGGGTATCGTTGCTGCAGCTGAAGGTTCATTCTGGCCGTGCCTAGAAGATCGTAACACTGTCCGGGGAATACTGGCACCATCAGGCCAGTTTGCCTCTTTTCTCCGCACAGTTCCGCTGATCAGGCGCTCTAACATAACGCTGTTCTCTAAGATGGCATGCTCTAATTCTTCAAGACTCTGTTCCATAACGGCGTCTTCTAAACAGCCTGGGGTCCCACTTCTGACACCAATGTAGCGACCCGTGGTTGAGTCTTAAAGTTTTCAGAGCCGAACTCTGCCGTGCACTTCTCCCAAGCTGTCGGCTAGCGGACTGCCAGCGTTATGCATGCACCTGTACCCAGCTCTTTAAGTAGCAAGCACTCGTGTCCCATACACCGCACGACTGCGAGTGTCTCGGCAATAATTGCTTAGATGAAATCTTAGCAATTCACAGCTCTGTCCTGTTGTATCTCTTTATTAGAGCAGATAGTCAGAAAACAAAGCTCAATCTCATCAATCAGTAAACTTTACATAAATTACCCACAATGCATCATGCCGCCAGCGCTGGCTGCCGGGTCACTACAATATGTTTGCATTCTTTTAATTGTGAGAAAGAACTGTCATCTCAGTCTTGTTTTGGAGCACAGTTTAAACTTTTGACTAAAGGATGTTATTTCATGTCTAGAGGGCTCTAATAATGTTAACAATGTGGGAGAGTTTATAAGGGTTTAAAATATATAAAAATAACCATACAAACATATGGTTTCTACTTCGCGGATTTTCACCTATCGCGGGGGGTTCTGGAACGCAACCTCTGTGATCGAGGAGGGATTACTGTATATATATATATATATATATATATATATATATATATATATATATATATATATATATATATATATATATATATTTATACTGCTCAAAAGAATTAAAGGAACACTTTTTAATCAGAGTATAGCATAAAGTCAATGAAACTTATGGGATATTAATCTGGTCAGTTAAGTAGCAGAGGTTGTTGTTAATCAGTTTCAGCTGCTGTGGTGTTAATGAAATTAACAACAGATGCACTAGAGGGGCAACAATGAGATGACCCCCAAAACAGGAATGGTTTAACAGGTGGAGGCCACTGACATTTTTCCCTCCACATCTTTCCTGTTTCTTCACTAGTTTTGCATTTGGCTACAGTCAGTGTCACTACTGGTAGCATGAGGCGATACCTGGACCCTACAGAGGATGCACAGGTAGTCCAACTTCTCCAGAATGGCACATCAATACGTGTCATTGCCAGAAGGTTTGCTGTGTCTCCCTGCACAGTCTCAAGGGCATGGAGGAGATTCTAGGAGACAAGCAGTTACTCTAGGAGAGCTGGAGAGGGCCATAGAAGGTCCATAACCCATCAGCAGGACCAGTATCTGCTCCTTTGGGCAAGGAGGAACAGGATGAGCACTGCCAGAGCCCTACAAAATGACCTCCAGCAGGCCACTGGTGTGAATGTCTCTGACCAAACAACCAGAAAGACTTCATGAGGGTGACCCAAGGGCCCAATGTCCTCTAATGGGCCCTGAGCTCACTGCCCAGCAGCATGCAGCTCAATTGGCATTCGCCATAGAATACCAGAATTGGCAGATGCACCACTGGTGCCCTGTGCGTTTTACAGATGAGAGCAGTTTCACCCTGAGCATGTGACAGAAGTGAAAGGGTCTGGAGAAGCCATGGAGAACATTATGCTGCCTGTAACATCATTCAGCATGAGCAGTTTGGTGGTGGGTTAATGATTGTCTGGGGAGGCATATCCATGGAGGGTCACACAGACCGCTACAGGCTTGACAAAGGCACCTTGGCTGCCATTAGGTATCAGGATGAAATCCTTGGACCCATTGTCAGACCCTATGCTGGTACAGTGGCTCCTGGTGCACAACAATTCCTGGCCTAATGTGGTGAGAGTATGCAGGCAGTTCCTGGAGGATGAAGGAATTGATACCATTGACTGGCCACCACACTTTCCTGACCTAAATCCAATAGAACACCTCTGGGACATTATGTTTTGGTCCATCCAATGCCACCAGGTTGCACCTCAGACTGTCTAGGAGCTCAGTGATGCCCTGGTCCAGATCTGGTAGGAGATCCCCCACAACACCATCTGTCATCTCATTAGAAGCATGCACCGATGTTGTCAGGCATGTATACAAGAACACAGGGGCCATACAAAGTGCTGCGTACAATTTTGAGTTGCTGCAATTAAATTTTGGCAAAATGGATTAGCCTGCCACATAATTTTTCACTCTGATTTTGGGCGCCTTTGAATTCAGGGCTCTGTAGGTTGATCATTTTCATTTCCATCAAACGATGTGGCATCCTTTCGTTCCTAGCACATTACCCAGTCTATATCAGTATAGATATCCAGGAGGATTTCTTTTTCCCATTGAGATCTGATGTGTTTTCAAAGTGTTCCTTATATATATGACAGCAACACTCATAACAGTAACAAAATAATTACATTAACAACCCTGTTACGTTATTTTTCAAATGTTTCCTTTTCTTTTTCATAACTTCTTTAACACACTACTTCTCTGCAGCAAAGTGCGGGTGTTTTGCTAGTTTGGTTAATATAGATAGTCATTGTGTTTGTATAATATCAGTATAGCATCTGTAGCAATATAGCAGTAAGGTCAATGCTATAGACGTTTTGATGTTGGGCGATATATCTCGTCAATGTCGTATTTATTTTTTTCTCCAGCCGTCTGGAGTTTTTTTGTTTTTTCTGTCCCCCCTGGCCATTGAACCTTACTCTTATTCGATGTTAATTAATGTTGATTTATTTTGTTTTCTTATTGTGTCTTTTTTTCTATTCTTTATTATGTAAAGCACTTTGAGCTACTGTTTGTATGAAAATGTGCTATATAAATAAATGTTGTTGTTGTAACAGCCGCGATACATTCTGCTATATCTGTGGCGAACATACACTTGCGCCTCAGAGACGTTGGATGACTGCTCTTGTGAAGAAAGCTTATCTGTATTTTGGCTGCAAAATTGGTGATCAAGACAAGATATGGGAGCCTCTCATTTGCTTTGCAACACGTGCTGTCAGTCTGAGAGCCTGGCTCAGAGGCACTCGAAAGACAATGCTGTTTGCTGTTACGATGATATTGCGAGAACAGAAAGACCATGTGGTAGACTGTTACTTCTGTTTGACTAATGTGTCTGGTTTCTCTGCCAAAAACAAAAAGTCAACTGAATGTCCTAATCTGCCTTCAGCAATAAGATTCATGCCACATGACGACAGTCTTCCAATTCTGAAACCACCAGAGGAGTGGACCTTAGACGAATCAGATGAAGAAAATGCAATGCAGGGTACTGACAGTGACATTGACTCGCATTTTGAACCATGCTCATCAGGCGATCCACATCTTATAATACAGTCCGAATTGAACGATTTGGTTCTGTCAAAAGCAAAAGCCGAGCTGCTGGATTCAAGACTACAGGAATGGTGTTTGCTGTCACCAGGTATGAAAAGTTCTATGTTTCAAAGCCAACATCATGATATAACCGCATTTTTTGCACAAGTTGACAGTCTCTGTTTCTGTTGTGACATTGAAGGATTGTTCTCTGGAATCCGTCAATGCTTGCTGACTACTGTTGGACACTGCAACATGATGCACCAGACATTGAGTACAAAAGAAAATCAGGAGCAAAACACTTTTAATACTGTTGAATTTAATAGCTTATACGAAACATAAATGTGACTACGTTATTGTCAGTAAACATATAAATGTCTATTAATAATTGTAGTAAAACCAAAACTATTTGTGCATAACCAGTAGGAAGCAAGACTTTTTAAAAAAATTGTTGTGCAATGTAATTAGTAGAAATAATACATGATTTGTGCATATTATCATTTTTAGATTTTTACTATTTTCATTTGTTTACGCCACTGATTCAAGTACAGTACTTCTTGTTGTGTTTTTCACCAGTTGTTTAAAGTTCACAGGTGTGAATGTAAATTCATAGCAGTGCTTGAAAGGGATAAATATTAAAGGACAGTATCCTATGTGTTACAATGATGTATTAACATGAAGAGCAAGAAGTGCATCCACATTGCGGCATGATAATCTGACCAAATGTGTCCATACAGTTTGAGTACAAATACAACTGTTGACTCTATTATGCATTTCTCCCTTGGAGTATGCAGCGATGCGTTGAAAGGAATGGGGGGTGGTTTTCAGCATCACAACCAGGGTCTGGAGGTCGACAGAGCAGAACAAATAACCAAGATAAGGGCCAGGACATATCTAAGAGTTTAGGTAGTCAACAGCAAAAAACAGGGTTTGCTAACCACTGAGCTTTGCCATCTTCATTAAGTTTTACCAAACTTTTTTTTCCACCTCATAATGTGATAAAGTCTCTTTTAACATCTCCTTAAAACCACCCTATCTTCAGTTATAAATCCTAACCAAATTGATTACTGATTGTATTCATGTGGCCTGTCAATTTACTTCTGCTGGGTTCTTCAATTGCATAAAGCACACTGTTAGCACAGCACCAAGCATGCAACGCAGTATAATATTAATAAATATAGACAAAAACTTTATGAAGAAAAAAAAAATGTGTTGGCTAATTTTCTGTCTTCTAAAACATCACCAAATTTCAATCAAATCCATCAAAGCATTTTTGAGATTTTGTGGTACAGTAAAACCTTGATGATCCGTCACTTGATTAACCATCAGCCTCCATTTACCCTTAGCAAAAAAAACATTGCACACCCCAGTGCCTACCAATTACTGTACTACTACTGCCATGCAGTACACTGCGAGCTTTGCACATTGGAACAACTTTTCCTTGTGGTAAGCTACTATGCATTGTTATGGCCGATAAACATATGTGTGTAGTGTTGGAATTGTCACAAAAAATGAAATCATTAAACATTTACGAAATGGCAAAAGTGTTTCAAGTATTGCTTCAATTTACGCAGTAGGAAGAACAGTGAGAGATATAAAGCATGATTTCGACAAAATTGAAAAATGTGTCGCAAATGGAAACTACTGACGGTAATGTTATTCTGTATTAATGTTAATGTTTTTCTGTATTGTAATTTTCTTTTTAAATTCTGTTATATCATATTTTGTTAAAATATTTTGATGTGCAGGAAGCTTGTGATGCACTGTATGGGAGCAGAACAGGTGGTGGAATGAAAGCTGTAATTGATAGGACTGGGTGAAGGGCTTCTGTTCTGTAAGGGATGGACACCTCTCTTAGAAGATGAGTGATGGGAGAAGTTACCAGAAAAAGGAAGGAGCGGCATAAGGAAGTTATGAGTACAGAGTTCGGAGACGATTAGCAGGACTGTTTACAATATAGAGAAAAAAAGAATGTCAGGAGATAAACTAATTGGATGGGAAAGCTTTCTTTTATAGTTTTGGAGGTGTGCTACATAATCCATTTAATGGCATATAAGACAGGGCACATTTGTTACGGAACAAAGACTCCAAATAAAACATAGAAAACTCCATTACATCTAAGTTTTACTTGCTTATTACAGTGGTCATTACAATATTAGATTAATTAATTTTGTTAAAACTACATTTTGTTAACATAATTTTGTTTTGTAAATAAATGTGATTAATCGCTAAACTAATCTACTATATATCATTTTAAAAGTGGCTATCCTTTTATCCATGTTTTCTCTTATCCATCATGGCCTCAGTCCAGTCCCGACCCCCAATGGATAATCAAGGTTTTACTGTATTTATTTTTTTATTTATTTTTTTTTTTTTTACCCATAAATGCTCAATGACATATCAAAATTTCCTTTCTTAGCTGTTTCCTACTACCATAAATGTATCACCCTGACAAATTTCAGTTTTTTAGCTAAAAGGGATATAGTGTTTTGGTGATGATTCAGTCAGTCAACTTGAATTGCATTCATATACACATATACATTGGTCTGATCACTATCTGATACTTGGGTGGTAATCTACCAGGTAACACATGTGGTTTGCCGGCCAGCTGGCAGACATCCGCTACGTCGTCTAAGTTCCAAGAAGCCGATCATAGACATGTTATATAGTATATGCCAAATAATAAAAGGAGCACATGACACATGTTTCGCACTAATTTGGGCTCATAAGATGTACATACTTTTGCTTCCATTTGCAGTGATCGAACCTTGGACGTCAGTGCCTGAGGCAAAGCCTCAGACATAGCATCACAGCGGCGAGTTTGCTTTTTTGACAGGGTATAGGTCAGAGTATTATATATATATAGGTCTAATCACAATCTGATATTTGGGTGGTCACCTACCAGGTAACGCAGGTGGTTATTCAGCCAGCTGCAGACATCTGCCACATCCTCTCAGTTATATATAGGGTGGTCCAGATCTAATTATGCAATTTTCATTACGCTATAACTTATTAAGTTTATTACATACAAAAATCACCCGAAAAATCCTGGACCATCAAGAAGTGTGCAAACTGACGACATGAAGAATCGTCTTCGCGCCGAACTGGAATCATCCCCACATAAATCAAAGTCATCCAGACAATCTGGATCTGCATAATTAGATCTGGACCACCCTGTATAACAACATGTCAATGATCTGCTTCTCGCAACTTAAAGGGGTTTTGGCAGATGTCTGCCGGGCGGTCAACCAACTACACATTGGTAGGTTACCACCCAAATATCACAGTGCAAATTTTGTTGCTTCAGCATTTTCAGATTATTTTTTTTTTGTTTCTATGGTATACTGAAGAAGAATTAGAAACACCATAAGTTTTAAAGGCTTTTATTGGGAAATACATCAAATTTATGTAAAGAGTCAATATTTACAATGTTGACCTTCTCCTTCATAAGTTCTGCAGTTCACTCCGGCATGCTAGATATAAGCTTCTGGGGAAAATCTTTACTGATGGTGATCCGTTCTGTGCCCGTTTAGTGGTTGGACTTGATCATAATTTCTGGGCTTCTGCTTGTCCACCCTCTTCCTGAGAATTGAGCACAGATTCTCAATGGATTAAGATCTGAGGAGTTTCCTAGCGACAGGTACAAACTTTCAATATTATGATCGCAGAGCCATTTAGTTATCAATTTTGCCTTGTGACATTCTAGAAAATGCAGAGGTCATCATCAAAGTGTGCCTGGATTGTTGAAGAAGTTGCTCTTGGAGGATGTTCTTTTATTTATAGCAGTGTTCTTGGGCAGAACTGCGAGTAGGCCCACTCCCTTGGATGAGAAGCAACCCCACACATGACTCATGGTAGCGTTCACCTTTTCCTTCTCCAGGCAATCGATTTTCCAGATGTACCAAATAGTCAGAAGGAGATTTATCCAAAAAAAACTTTGCACCAATCTTCTGCTCCTGTAGAACTTCAGAATGTCCTTGATGTTTTTCTTGGAAAGAAGTGATTTCTTTGTTGCACTTCAACACAAGGCCATTGTCCAAATGTCTTCATTGTCACATTCGCACCAATGTGCTGCAAATAATGAGCAAGCTCTGTAATAGTGGAAACAGGATTCTGTAGTTGACTCTTCAGGAGGAGACAGTCCTGGTGCTTGCTGGACAGTTTAAGCTAATCAGTTTGTGCCAGGGCCAAAGTAAATGAAAATGTTTTTCTGTGATAAAGTTAACTTTTTATGGTAGTAAAGCTTTTTGCAATGAACTAATATGCATTTGATCACTCGGCACAATGATATAAAAACAATGTGAATTGCCACCACAAAAACTGAAGCTACAAATTTTGCAAAACACAACATTTGTGTCACTGCCAAAACGTTTGGCCACTACTGTAGATGTTTAGCTTTTAACATCATCATTAAAATATATAACACTCTGCTTCCTAAACATACTGCTTCACAACACATTTTGGAGTGATTTTTCTACCATTCTTGTATAAGGATTACACTACATAATTATGGGTCAAAGAGCTCCCTACAGGTGGTAACCAGGTACTGTTAATAGGGGTAGCTAGTTCATCACCATTAATGTACACTCTACCACAGCATCTTCAGTCATGTCTGCTGTCCTGTGTGGAGGTCTGCCAGCTTCTCATGCCAGTCCTCACCCCCAGGCCGCCAGGAGGAGCTCTCCCGACAGCAGGATCGTGCCCCGAGGTCCAGCAGGGCCTTATGGACTTTGTAGTATTTATACACAGCCCTGCTGGATACCTTGGGGGCCACTAGGAGTCGCTGTGGGAGGGGCTTATGGGCTCTTTTATGCCTTATGACCCGGGAGTACGTCACGGTAATGTGACGGGAAGGAACGACGTGCTCCTGGGTTGAAGTAAAGGACTGACTGCCCTGACCCGGAAGGAATAAGGAACTGTGGACTGATGGGACAGGAACACCTTCGGGTCAGGGGCTATAAAAGAACTATGGCTCAGTCCAGACACTGAGCTGAGCTGGGAGGTAGAGGAGCAAGTGTCTAGGAGAGGAGGAGAGATTAGTGTGATTTAGTTACTGGTTTATGAATAGTGTAGTGTGGGAAGTGCTTGGTGCACTGTTTTATAAAAGAATAAAAGAGTCTTGGACTTTTACCTGGTGTCCGAAGTCGTTTGAGGAAGTGACCAGCACTATTTTAATCAGAACTGGTTGAAGTGAACAGCAGGGCTCGCAAATTCACTAGCCCAATGTCCCAGGGCTATTGTGTCTTCCAGTCGGGCTACCAAAATCTCTCAGTCCTGCCCGTCGGGCTGTCATAGGAAGGAAAACTATATGTCAATGCTTTTGCATTCTTTCGCAAATGTAGCTGGGTAATTATGTCATTTTCGGGCATCGATGAGCCACTGTCAACATGTGAAATATTGAAATCACGTTTGAATTTGCGCTTGTTTTTTACTGTCACTTTCACTTTGCCATCGCATGAACTGTGTATAAAGAGCGGCAGTACTGATTGGTCAGTGACGGATTAATTGCGCACCAATTCCTCAGACATCGTCTTATCACTCATTAGCTTACTATTCAAGTGAAATCTCCCGCAGCAAGCTTAAACATGTGATAGAGGTTGATTGCACAGAGAATTTTAAAAATCGCTGACCGTTATGTGTGTGTGTGTGTGTGTGTGTGTGTGTGTAGAAATAGATGGATTTACACAGGTATCTAAGTTCTGCTGAGCCAAATAAGACGGGTCAGGGTGAAGAAGGGACAACCAAAGGAAAGCCTACCACAAAGCGGAAAAGTTATGACAAATCAGACTATAAGGCAAAAAGAAAGAGCAGCTTTTTGGTTTCATGGACAAAAGAATTTCTGTGGCTGGAATATGACAAGCTAAATAACAATGTTCTGCCGGGTGTGCCATGAGTTTCCCTCGATTTCTGACTCGACAAGCACCTTTGTTACTGGGACCAGTAATTTTAGGAAAGACCCCATAAGAACCCATGAGAAATCTCTGCATCACAAGAAATGCATTGGTGCTCAGTATGCAGCATCTTTCCCAGAACAAACACCAATTGCAAAAAACATACTAAAAATAAACCAAGCACAATAAGAAGTCCTGAAAAAGCTGTTTAGAACAGCGTACTATGTTGCAAAGAGTGAACTACCATTGGCAAAATTTAGCAATCTTTGCAAACTTTAAAAAGCAAATGGCCTAGATCTTGGTTCCACTTACCTCAATGACCATGCTTGCAGAGAGTTTATTGGAGCAAGAGCACAAACTTCAAGAGACCAGATCGAAAAGGAAATTTAAGAAAGCAGGTTCTTATCCATTCTTGCTGATGGCAGTACAGACACTGGTATAATAGAACAGGAGTTGGTTCATGTCAGATATGTGAGAGATAATGGTGACATATCCACATACATGATCAAATGTCAGCCAGTCAAGAGTGCAAATGCTGCAGGCATTTTAGAGGCTATTGATGAAGCAGTGAACACCATGGGTATCAGAGAAGACACATGGAAAAAGAAAGTAGCATGTGCAAATTTTGATGGTGCTGCAGTGATGATGGGTGAGAAAACAGGAGTAGCTGGGAGACTGAAACAGAGGATACCCCACATCATAACAATCCTCTGTGTGGCACACAAATTAGAGCTAGTCGTGCTGGATAGCGTGAAAGGCTGCGAGTACCTGGTGAAATTTGAAGATACACTGAAAACCATCTTTAAGATTTACTACTATTCCCCAAAGAAGCAAAGAGAACTGACAGAAATAAGTGAACTGCTAAATAGAAACTGGCACATTTCAGTGGCCTGAAGAGCACACGGTGGCTTCCAAGCTGGCTGAGATGTCTGAAGGCTGTGGAAAAAAATTACACTCCCACTGTTGTTCATATGCAGAACATGGCAGGAGGAAGTGATGTCAAGTCCGAGGATGCAGCCAAGGCTAAGGGGGTGGTGCAGGAGATGAAGACTGAGAAATCTGTTCGCTTCCTGCATTTCATGTTGGACTACAGTACCATCTTATCCAAGTGCTGTACTGATTTTCAGCATGATAACCTAAACATCGCATGAACAAAAGTTGAGAGCACCATATCACGCTTACTCAGCCTAAAAACAAAACCAGGAGAATACCAGAAAACCTTGGACACAAAGTTCACAGTGAACGAGGATGGTAGCATTTGCTACTGTGGAACTCAGCTCACAAAAAGTCAGCGACCTGCTAGAAGAGATGAGGGCACAGAAAAGACACCTTTGGTGCAGAGATTCAGAAGATTATTGACAACACAGTCAAGTACATGGACAACAGATTTAAAAATCTGTGTGAAAAGCCTCTCTCTTGTTTCAAGGTTTTTGACCCTTCCACTCTTCCCTACCCCAGAGAAGAGCTGGCAAATTATGGGGATGAAGAGGTGAATTATCTTGTCACATATTTTGCCAGTTTGCTAGATGAGGAAGAGAAAGAGAAAATTCCACAAGAATGGATGGATCTAAAAATGTGGCTTGCAGAACACCGGGGTAGCAAGGTAGGTTGCTTGTACAGAGATCTCCACTCTGAGGATCCAGAACACCTCTCTCATATCTTGTTGCTGGTGAAATTAATGCTGACACTTAGTCCATCAACAGCCATCTGTGAGAGAGGATTTTCTTGCATGAACCTAGAGAAGACAACACATCATACCTCTCTACACCTTGAAACACTGAATGACTGCATGCAACTCTCCATTAATGGGGAAACAGTTGAATCTTTTTGCACTGACAAGTCAATTCATTTCTGGATGTTTTCTGGAAAAGGTTCAAGACACCTGGATCATAAAACCCCGACAAGAACAAAGAGCAGTGATGAGCTAGAGGACAAAATGAACCAATGCAGGCACAGTGAGCAAGGCCAATGAAACAGAAAAAGTGGCTTTACCATCTCAGCTTCAAAATAAATAGCATAGATTAGCCAGGCCCAGACTGGCTCTCATTGTTTTATTTTACAAATACAGCAGGCATCAGATATATTGATTACTTTCATGATTTCATCTATTTGGTCTCCTTTATCTTAGGCAAAAAAAATAAGTTAATTCATTTTTCTTCATATATTGTAACCTTCAGATCTGAAACTAAGTATGCCAGCACTTTCCAGGGCTTTCATCAACAAGGTTAAGTCCAAACCATACAGTTCAAGGAAACTAAACTGTTTTATTCCTGAAGAGAAGAAGCTAGGTAGAGATCTAATCTCAGAATAAAAAAAAATTAACAAGACTCAATCAGTCCAGCAGAATTCTGTGATTTAACAGTAAAACATGAAAACCAAGACACCTATGGGTAACTATGGGGTAGTGTGTGTCAAAAACCAGAAAAGCCTTCTCCATACAAAGGCATGTTTTAATCTAGAAAAAAATCTTTAGTTATAGTATAGGGCTGGACGATTTAAAAATGTCTTCACAAAAATTAAACACAGTGCCTTCACAAAGTATTCAGACCATTCTAGTTCTTTTATTTTGAATACATTTGCAAACCTTGATGAGGGGGGGAAAAAAAATAAACCATTTTTGCACAAGGCTGCAACATACAATAATGTGAAAAAAGTAAAGGGGTATGAACACTTTCTAAAGGCACTGTACAGTATATATGCAGTCCACTCTATAATGTTTGAGACAAAGACACATTTTCCTTGATTTACCCTTCTGTTCCATAGTTTACACTAGACTTTAATTTATGCATATTTGTATAACATCATGTAGAAATCACAATACTTTTTCTACATACCTACCATTGCTAAGTCCCAAACATTATGGTGCCCTGAAATGGGGGATGATACAATTCTTCCTTCTTTACATTTACAGTATATAGTGCTTTTCTCCATACTCAAAGTGTTCTCCCTGCATCCCGGCCCATAACACGACCCCACCTCGTACCCCCACCCCCAAATAAAAAGCCTTTTTATAATGCTAAAGTAAAGACACATATGCATTTTCAGACTTTTTGGATTTAAGAGCACATTCCAGTAAAAAAAAAAATGTATCCCAAAACAGACCAAAGAAAAAATTCTATTACTAATAACGGTTAAAAACAAAATTTGTAAGCATTTTGCTCTGTAACATTTAAAAAGCTGAATACTGTATTCCTAAACTGAACAAAAGATAATATTTCTGAAAGACATAATATAAAATCAACTAGACTTAAAAAAGTGTGGTTGAGGTTTCATACCAACAATGAAACATAAAGCAACATGATTAAAACTGGTTGTTTAAATTTACGGTCACAGGAGGATGGAGCCTAACCTGGCATCTTTGGGAAAATGACAATAAACAACCCTGAGATGCTAGCACGCACACTCTGTTTTTCCTCCTACTTTGCAAAAGCTTCTGGAGAAACAAGGAGAATATGCAAACTCTGCAGAGTCAAAAACTGGATTCATGTGTGGCCAGGAGTATAAACATTTTTAAAGAAATGTGATGTTGTAAGTCACTTTGGATAGGATGACTGCCAAATGTATAATAATAACAAACATAATAATAATACTTACTTAGATACAGATGGAAGGAAATTAGTAAATAAATGATTACAGCACAATAAAATAATTTTATAAAAAGGTGAAATTCAGTTTCATCAAGCCTCTAATCTTGTATGCTAGGATAATTCAATTTTTATTTTCTGGTTTCTAAATAATAAAATGCATATATCAAGCTGTAGAACTGATTAAGTAATACCACTTTAAATCAGTAATTGTTCTGATCATCAGTACTAGTTTTAAAGGCACTGTTAATTTCTTTATTTACCATTTTCACAATAACATCAAAATTAAATAAGTTTACGAAAGCTTGAGATTTATCCACGCACAATGCAAGGAGTTTGAAGAATTTTTCAAGCCATTTGACATACACCAGGGTGCAATATCAGCTCAAGCTACTTTATTAAAATACTATGATTTATCATTTAGTAGATAGCATTGATAAGTGACTTCAGAAAGCATTCTTGGTTGAGCTCATTTACAAATGGCTGGAATTCCTATTCTATTTCTGTTTCACACAGACAAGGTTCTGGGTATAAAAAGCAGAAGATGTTATTTTAACATGCAGATAGCGGGTGTAGCAGGCAGAGTGAAATTTGCACATAAGGAAAACTAAAAAGAAGCCAGGGAAGTTAATGACACAAAAGTAAACGGTACATGCCAGTAGTGAAAATGTAGAGGCAACATGTTTGTGTTTCTTGAATAACTTTGAACCACATCATAATGCTTGGATTTGTTGTGGTTCAAAACAGACATAGTTTGAAAACAACCAAATTTAAAGTTGACACCTACCAATCTTTTTTCTCCTCAATCACATTGACAGAGTCAGTAGGAACTGGCAAGGTTTCAGACTACTTTCATTTTGTACTATTGACACCATGATTGAAGGTCAAGCATGCAATCAAGAAATAGCCAGGCTGTGATATCAGTGCTTCAATATAAATCATAAATCAATTTAAAATATATTTACTTTAGAAAAGTTGAAAATTAAAATAGAATAAAATCAAGATTTACAGCAGATTCACACTTTGAATTAGGTTATGTGTTGTTAATGACAGCAACTCATTGGCAAAGGAGGATGAAAAACGCCTTTCATTTTGTTTGCACTAATAAATGCAGCTGCCTGCAAGCTGCAATCACCGATAAAATGTTGCTCAGGATTTTTTTCTATATCATAAATATTATTATGGCAAATTTCCTTGAAACATGATGTAATTCTGGGGCTATATCACCCAACCCAAAAGTTATCAATAATTTTCAGTCTCAGCAGAATTTTCCTTCGGAATTTCATAAATAAAACATTAAATTCAATTTATCTTGAGGGTGCAAGATGATCAACACGTCTTAAAGTAAGTGTGTTAGGCAATGCAGATTAAAGATTTTAGATATCAGAAAATACATACAAACCTGCAAAGAGACCCAAAAAAATAGATAAAAATAAACAAAAAGCACCACAGGAGTAACACCTGTAACATATATCAAATACACTTTGAAAGGACAACCTCTGTCACATATTTCTCTATGAAAAAGTAGGGTGAAATGACACCTTTTATTGGCTAAGTGAATAAACTACAAATGCAAGATTTCGAGGTAGCTAAGGCCCCTTTCATCAGGCAAGGTGTAACCATGACAAAGGGGCCTTAGCTGCCTCGAAAGCTTGCATTTGTAATCTATAGGGTGTCCCAAAATTCACACAAGATTTGAATTTGGCGCCATTTGTGCGGTAAAGTGTTGCCAACGAAAAAAAAAGACAGCGTGACAGCTCACAGTTCAGGGTTATTAAAAATGGAGCGCTACACGAAAGAACAACGCATTTTCATTATTGAGCAATATTTTTAAAATAATGAAGGTTTGGCAGCTACAGTTTGCAATTTTCGTATAAAATATGGTCGGAATAGTGATTTAACTTCATCAACTTTTTCGAACAAAAACATCTTCAGCGGTGAGGCTCATTTTTATCTTGATGGCTTCATTAATCGTCAAAATTGTCGCATTTGGGGTTCAGAAAATCCATGAGTGATTGTTGAGAAACAAATGCATCCACAACGTGTCACTGTTTGGTGCGCATTTTGTGCTGGAGGAATCATCGGATCATTCTTCTTCGAAAATGCGGCTGGTCAGGCAATAACAGTTAATGGTGCTCGCTATTGCAACATGATAATCCAGCTTTTTGTGCCTAAATTGCAAGATATGGATGTGGACAACATGTGGTTTCAACAAGACGGTGCCACATGCCATACAGCCAGAGAAATAATTCAATCACTGCATGAGTCATTTCCCGGTCGTGTAATTTCCCGTTTTGGTGATCAGAATTGGCCGCCCACATCATGTGATCATGTTGGACTTTTGGGGTTTTTTAAGTCTAAGGTTTATGCCACCAAGCCCACGACCACCCATGCCTTGAAGGAGGAAATTGAGTGCTGTATCAATGAAATTCAGCCACATTTATGCAAAACAGTCATGGAAAATTTCAACAAAAGAGTGCGTATGTACCAGCAAAGCCGTGGAGGCCATTTACCCGATATGATATTCCATACATAACCCTATACTGTATACTTTATGAATCAATTAAAAATGTACAATTTTTAATTAAAAACCTGTGTTCTCTATCAAAATGACTTCTTGCGTGAATTTTGGGACACCCTTTTATTTAGTTAGCCAATAAAAGGTGTCATTTCACCCTACTTTCTCCTGTATCAATCTATGGCTAACGTACAACACTCTACTGCTAGGTATGTCTCTGTGATAGATTAGAATCTCAATTGTTAATCCAGATTATATTTAAAAATAATGGTCACTTAAGCAGAAGGAAGACACTAATGGCCCAGCAAGTTTGTGTTTACACACTGCAACTAGCTATGAAGTAGAAGCAAACAATCCTTTTCTAAAATAAAATCTTGATGAAAATGTTGATGCTGTCATTAAGTATTGCAATGAATCTGGCAATGTGTCATTCAGTTATGGTTGAAATGTAATGATAATGCAATTATAACTTGTGCAGCTGCTGTATTGTCATATGTCACAGAGATAATGGAATTGTATTTTCAGACTTACCCTATGTAAAACAAGCAAAAATAACTGATATCATAATTTCCAAAATATATACTTTACAACCAAAGTTATAACAAATGATTAATTACTGTAATTAATAAAATCATGTTTTTATTTTTTTTTTATTTCAATAACTTTCAAGTTACTATCAGCGAGTATCTAGGATCTTCATATTATTCACAAGGATGCAGGAGAAATCATGCACCATTTTTTAAGCAAGCTGCCAAGTGTGATGTAAGGCAATAAAGGCAGGCACAGCTAGGTATTTGCTGCCTCTGGAACAACTTACAGGAGAACCAATGTACATTATGTTCATAGTCACTGCAGTGTAGCAAGCCAGCTCTGCTTCCTCTGCAATATCAGGCTGTTGCAACAAACTATGTTATGGATAAATCATTTTTATGACATTGTGATCAATAACTTTACAATATTATATAAAATCATTGTAAAAAATATATATTGCTTTGTTCCCTTGTGTATTGGCTGTTGTATTACATTGTTTGCATGCTAAATTTTACAATCCTGATAGTATCCGACTTTCCTGATGTTCCCAGTTTTACATTCTGAATTCAAAGCAGACTTCACTGACTGCTTATTGATTTACTGGCAATTCAACCTTTTCATCCTAATCAGTTTCACACTAGAACTTCAACCTGTGTGAAAACTGACAGTAAAAAAACAAACTGACAGTAAAAAGGTTGAATTCACAAACTGATAACATGATTTTAAAAAAAAGAATACTTAATCTTCAAAAAAAAATAAATCAAAATAAAATATTGATCTTCACCTATTGTGTTGGTAAAGTGGTCAGTCATTGTCCAACCCGCTATATCCTAACACAGGGTCACAGGGGTTTGCTGGAGCCAATCCCATCCAGCATAAGGCAGGTACAAATCTTGGGCAGGGCGCCAGCCCACCGCAGGGCATGCACACACACACACACACACACACACACACACACACACAGTAAGAACAATTTAGAATTGCCGATGCACCTAACCTGCATGTCTTTGGACTGTGGGAAGAAACCGGGGCACCCAGAGGAAACCCATGCAGATACAGGGAGAACATGCAAACTCCACGCAGGGAGGACTTGGGAAGCAAACCCAGGTCTCCTAACTGTGAGGTGGCAGCGCTATCCACTGCGCCACCATGCTGCCCTGGTAAAGTACTAATTTCTTAAAATTCAGTTTTTATATTTAACAAGTGACAAGAAATTGACAAACAAGAAATAATAGCGAAAACTGCTCTACAAAGAAAACACACATCCACATATTTCACTAAAACAGCAAGACTAAATAAATACATAACTATTTGAATGTCATGATAGTAATAACTAAACAGAAGTTTAAAAAAGAAATGCGCACTGTGCAGACACGGCCCCATCACAATGAAATACAAAGCAGTACCAAACAGTAGTGTCAAAACTAATTGTTACAGAAAGGTTTATCTTATATAATTATTTAATACTCCGCAGCTGAAAAATTGTAGCACATTGGATTTACTTTAGTTTATGTTTCAAGAAATTTGAATTGTCATCCTTTGCAATATGTTTTTCAGTTAACATTATTTATACTTTACAAACATTATGAAGCTGATTTATACCAAATATATATAGCTGAGTCAGCCCCCTTGGATTTAGAAAAAAATACATATATAATGAGTCTTGCTTATCTATTTGCATGATTTTTGTCTTTTGCTTTTAAGCTCCACATATAAAAACTATTTAATAAAAAATAAATACTGCAAACATTCACATTCCTACTTGAACTATTTAGACAGAATTAGTTGTGCTATTAATCAATAAAACATTATATTAATCATTTACAAATTAAATTGTTAGTACAGAAGTTATATGTACTATAATCACTTTTTTTAATCATGATAACTATAATAAGTGTTTTTTTCTACAAAAGGGAGTCAATGTATAATATTGCACTTATTCTGTCTTTTACATGCATTGATGGTCTGTTGATGTGTTCCTTATACAACATGCATCTGTATGGTGGAAATATTATGAGTGAACTGATACCATATGAGCCAAAGAAGCAAGATTAGATCCGTTATCATTTAAAAGTGCCAGTTAAAAGAATAAAAGGCAGTAGATAAGCATTTAACTGATTTGTAATGGGCACTAAATCTCTCATGAGCCCACAAATGATACAGTAAATTGGATTGCTACACAAGGATTATTATTCCACAGCTTTTCAAAACTAACATGGCATGAAATCTAATTTGCCTTGAAGGAAACGCACTTACAAATGTCTTTCTTGTCCAACAAAGCAGACGTAAAATACACACAAAGAAAGGAGGATGCATTTTCCAGGACTTTTTTTTGGGACTAACAAATAATGGCCACCATTAATCACTTTTGCATCAAGAATGGCAATGAATGCTCGCTCACTTTTTTTGAAAGTACCAGAAATAATTGATACTTCAAATATAGATAAAATGTATTATTATTATTGCTACAATTTAAACATAATCATAGCAAAGCCAAGAAAAAACAAGGAAATACTTGTTTTTGATACTGGTATGATACGAGAAGTTAAAGCATTCTGCACATTTTAGAGCTTGTGTTTAAAACTACCTTTTACAAATTGGTTCAATGATGATTTCTTCACTCAGTGACCTGAAAAATTAAACACTGGCTCTCTCTATGAAATTCATGTACAATTGATAAGCAAAAAAGAGGAAGTATGTTTCAGAGTGTAAAGGTAATTAACTGAAGGCAAGGGAAAGAACTTTGATTTTTCAATTTTGTCTTTAAAATTCAAATAGAACACTCTGAACTGATTAATTGTTGATTGAAGCACATTCAAAGCATTCTGAAATCTAAAGTCATTCTAAAAGAAACAATTAAGTTCTAAAATTTTTACCAAGAAAGCTAAATGAAAGAAGTAGAAAATCTAAACGAAATTATGGTCAGGTAGAATCATCCAATATTTACTGGAGCACTTAATACATGTTTTTATTCAAAAAACAAATGAAAAATTCTTCAATTTGCTTCAGCTAAGTCAAAGGTACACAGGGCCTATCCTGACAGTATTGGGTGGAAGAAAGGAAGCAACATTGAGAAGGGCACCACAATTTAAAGTTTGCAGTAGGCCAATTTGAAATCACCAAATCACATTACATAATTTTTTGCTGTGAGGCACGTCAGGCTTACTGACCGCAGTCTCTGATCAGCAGGCAGTTTGGTGTAGTGGTTAACACTAGAATCCCTGAAGCCTATGAAAAAACTCATAATCCCGGGCCACCTTGAATTCCTTCACACCTCTCCATTAGCATCTTTTGTTTTGCAAATGTGAGATCAGCACAAGCAGCAAGCAGCCTTCTATCCCATCCCCCCACCGCTGCAGCTCAACTCAGGCAAAAAGTTCTACCAGCTTAAGTTTGTTTATCTGGGTGTGAAGTGCTTGGAGTTGTATATGGTAAATAATATGTCATTATTTGGAACACGTTATTTGGTGTTCCGTCTCTACAATGATCTGGGTAAATGTAGGATGACAAGAAATGTTGAACACATACCTAAAACAGAAACTTTTTTCATGTTACAGTACTAATGACAAAATTTTGACATGAAGTGTACAATGTGTGAAGACTGAAGTCCAAATATCAAATAAATACTTTCACAATAGGTAGAAGTATAACAAAACAAGTGTACTTTTACTCAAGAATATAACCGAAGATAAAATTAAATTGGATTAGAGTACAACGTTGACACAACTGCTAAATTAACCTGCAAAACAAAAGATGTTAATAGAGAGGTGCAAAACAATTTAAGGTAACCCGGGATAACAAGCTTTTTTGTAGGCTTTAGGGATTCTAGTGTTAAGGCTCTGGACTCCAAACCTGAGGTTGTGGGTTCAAATCCAACCACTGACAACGTGTGACCATGAGCAAGTCACTTGAACTGCCTATGCTCCAACTGCAATCAATTGTACCCTAAAAGTTGTTAAGTCGCCTTGGATAAAGGTATCAGCCAAATAAGTAAATGTAAACGATCTTGGAATCACATCATGTAAAATTATACAGTGCATCCGGAAAGTATTCACAGCGCATCACTTTTTCCACATTTTGTTATGTTACAGCCTTATTCCAAAATGGATTAAATTAATTTATTTCCTCAGAATTCTACACACAACACCCCATAATGACAACATGAAAAAAGTTTACTTGAGATTTTTGCAGATTTATTAAAAATAAAAAAATTGAGAAAGCACATGTACATAAGTATTCACAGCCTTGAAATTCAAAATTGAGCTCAGGTGCATCCTGTTTCCCCTGATTATCCTTGAGATGTTTCTGCAGCTTAATTGGAGTCCACCTGTGGTAAACTCAGTTGACTGGACATGATTTGGAAAGGCACACACCTGTCTATATAAGGTCTCACAGTTGACAGTTCATGTCAGAGCACAAACCAAGCAGGAAGTCAAAGGAATTGTCTGTAGACCTAAGAGAAAGGATTGTCTTGAGGCACAAATCTGGGGAAGGTTACAGAAATATTTCTGCTGCTTTGAAGGTCCCAATGAGCACAGTGGCCTCCATCATCCGTGAGTGGAAGAAGTTCGAAACCACCAGGACTCTTCCTAGGGCTGGCCGGCCATCAAAACTGAGCGATCGGGGGAGAAGGGCCTTAGTCAGGTAGGTGACCAAGAACCCGATGGTCACTCTGTCAGAGCTCCAGAGGTCCTCTGTGGAGAGAGGAGAACCTTCCAGAAGAACAACCATCTCTGCAGCAATCCACCAATCAGGCCTGTATGGTAGAGTGGCAAGATGAAAGCCACTCCTTAGTAAAAGGTACATGGCAGCCCACCTGGAGTTTGCCAAAAGGCACCTGAAGGACTTTCAGACCATGAGAAACAAAATTCTCTGGTATGATGAGACAAAGATTGAACTTTTTGGTGTGAATGCCAGGCGTCACGTTTGGAGGAAACCAGGCACCGCTCATCACCAGACCAATACCATCCCGACAGTGAAGCATGGTGGTGGCAGCATCATGCTGTGGGGATGTTTTTCAGCGGCAGGAACTGGGAAACTAGTCAGGATAAAGGGAAAGATGACTGCAGCAAAATACAGAGACATTCTGGATGAAAACCTGCTCCAGGGCGCTCTTGACCTCAGACTGGGGTGACGGTTCATCTTTCAGCAGAACGACGACCCTAAGCACACAGCCAAGATATCAAAGGAGTGGCTTCAGGACAACTCTGTGAATGTCCTTGAGTGGCCCATTCAGAGCCTTGAATCCGATTGAACATCTCTGGAGAGATCTTAAAATGGCTGTGCACCGACGCTTCCCATCCAACCTGATGGAGCTTGAGAGGTGCTGCAAAGAGGAATGGGCGAAACTGGCCAAGGATAGGTGTGCCAAGCTTGTGGCATCATATTCAAAAAGACTTGAGGCTGGAATTGCTGCCAAAGGTGCATCAACAAAGTATTGAGCAAAGGCTGTGAATACTTATGTACATGTGATTTCTCAGTTTTTTATTTTAAATAAGTTTGCAAAAACCTCAAGTAAACTTTTTTCACGTGGTCATTATGGGGTGTTGTGTGTAGAATTCTGAGGAAAAAAATGAATTTAATCCATTTTGGAATAAGGCTGTAAACATAACAAAATGTGGAAAAAGTGATGCGCTGTGAATACTTTCCGGATGCACTGTACAATTAAAAATCACTGGGAATATCTGCTTTACCGCCTGAGTTGCAATCTTCAACATAGTCATGCTCGTTCCTTTTATGTAATGTCAATTGCGTCATATCGAAACTATGTGAAGGTTTAACAGCTGTGGAAAACTGAATCTCAGCCTCTACTCTTTTTTCTTTTTTTCCATTCTGTTTTAGTAGGTAAAATATAATAAATCAGAAAGACAAGCCTCTCTTCTGTTTGCAAGGGTGAAAACATGCATGTTTTGCATTCCTCTTTGCTACATTCTATGCATTGTACTTCTGGATGAAAATTATTGGTTGCCATCTCTTTTGCAAACACAGCCTGGCCCTCTGACTAAATAGAAATCAACTTGTAGCCAGTCACAGACTAGTCTGACTCGGATATTAGTTATGTCACATTAGGGAATGGGTTTAAGGGAGCGTGCTGCTGACTGCATCCAACTAGCTTAGTTTATGTCAATAAAGGCTACAACTGAAAAATTAGTGGATAAGTCATCTATTGTAACATGGGCTTAACACACACCTTCAGCGATCTGTGAGGAAAACTACAGAGAAAGGCCAAAGCAGACCTGGAGAGAATGTGAAAACTCCACACAATCCAACAGCCCAGTCAAATATAAAAGAATGAAAATTATGTCAGAAACTATGTTTAAAGACTCAGGAGAAATGTATGACATTTACTACCAAATACTGAAAACATAAAAGAAATGTAATATGTAATCCTTCCAGTGTACCTATTAGGAGTTTAGACATTGGCAAAACAGCCTCTCTAGCTGAAAAGGAGGCTCTCTGGACAACCACACATTTAAAAATGGTGCTCTTTCTGGTTGTGCAGAATACTACTTCATCAAGGACAACAACAGTAGAAGTATTGTCATATTTGTAGCAGTTCAACTTAATTCATCTGAATTCAGTTTGTATTGTCCCAAAAGGAAAATTCACTTGGTCAGCAGGATTTATAAAAAGTGACTATGATGTAACACTGCCAAACAGAAACTTAGTATAAGTAACTAGATGTACAAGTGAGAATAACACTAAAGGTATAACATTAGATCATAAACATTACGTATAAAATTAAATCAGTAATAAGACTCAACTAAAAATCAAAATGATAACTGTTCATCCCATGATTTAAATCTATGGAGGTAAAGTAGAACATTGCTATTTTACTGTACCATTTTACAATTTGATTTATTCTGAGTTTGTTGCCGACATTAAGATTTTCCAACCTAGCTGGCTTGTAGAACATAATTACACACACTCTATATGCAATCATTTTAAATGATTTGACATAATGGTAGGACTTACATTTAAAACACTCAGCTTCCTCAGATAGTAGAGGCAGTAGATATGCTGCTGTCCCTTTTATCAGATGGCTCTGTATTTTCATTAACAGTCAGTTTTGATTATATGATTGTCCTCAGATAATTGTAACTGTTAAGAATATCCACTACCTGCTCTGTAGATGATTTGTTTCCTGTGGATAATTGGTGTTTCAGTAATTACATGTCTATTGCACTTAGATCAGTTCTAGTTAAAGTATTTGAATGGCTTGTTCTAACCCATCTTAAGTCTGTTACTGCTGCTCATCTTGACACTCAATTTGGACACAGAGCAAAAAGATCTGTGGACAATGCCATTAACATAGGCCTTCCATTTGTGCTAGAGCATCTGGACTCTAAAGGAACTTATACCAGACTTCAGTTCAGCACTTAATGCTATTGTCCCACAACTGTTGTTAACCAATCTTCTAAAAAAAATAACAATGCATCCACTTGTAAACGGACTTACAGTTTTATGATAAACCAAAAACAGTGTATTCAGATGGGCTCCCATCTCATGCCCCTCAAGGCCAAGACCAAAAACCAATGAAGCCACTATTACTAGACATTACTAATGGAAATGAAACACCTTGCAGAGAGCAGGGAACACATCATGCGTCTTGGCATGCCACCAATAATCTGGTGCTCAATAATACCAAGACAGTGGAAATGGCAAGTGACTTTTGTAAACAGCAGTTACAATCTCTCCCCACTAGAAACAAATACGTCTGCAGTCAAAATGGTGGAATCTTAAATTTTTGGCTTGTGTTCCTTACTTACTAATGTGTTCTCTCATATACAGTTAGAAGGTGTGTGTATGTACAGTATATGTACATATATGTATAGTGCATGGCCAATTTACATTCCTGTACATTAAGCACTGGTGATTCTGATTCTTAATTTCTTAGTTTTTGTAACATTTAGGTGTAGGAAACACTCAATAAACCACTTTACATACTCGTCTTCCACGGGACCTTCACTGGTTTCATCTATACTAATAAAAGGCAAAGCCCTCACTGACTGACTGACTGACTGACTCATCACTAATTCTCCAACTTCCCGTGTAGGTAGAAGGCTGAAATTTTGCAGGCTCATTCCTTACAGCTTACTTACAAAAGTTAAGCAGGTTTCATTTCGAAATTCTACGCGTAACGGTCATAACGGTCAAACACGTCCGCCATGTTGAACTTTCTTATTCATGGCCCCATCTTCACGAAATTTGGTAGGCGGCTTCCCTGCGCTAACTGAAACCAATATACGTACTTATTTCGGTGGTATGACGCCACTGTCAGCCGCCATATTGAACTTTCTAATGTCACTAATTCTCCAACTTCCCGTGTAGGTAGAAGGCTGAAATTTGGTACTTATTTCGGTTGTATGATGCCACTGTCGGCCGCCATATTGAAGTTTTCAACGGTCTTTGTTACTTATGGGCCCATCTTCAAGAAATTTGGTACGCGGGTTCCCAACGCTAACTGAATCCTACTGACGTACATATATACGTCCATAGCCTGCAGCTCGGTCCCCCATCCCAACGCCTCCCACGTGGTTGGCTGCCTGCCTATATAAGGCCGTCCGTCGCTCCAGTCTCTACATTCCCTTCCTTGCTTCGCCACGAGATTCACATCTCCCTGCTGATAACTACAGCCTTTTTATTTAATCCACGGCTTCTCCGATGTTTTATTGTTCATTTATTACGATTATAGTTATTGTGTAGGTATTTTAGACTTACTTTACATTGTTCAGGTACCCATTTCCTTTATCATTCCTACCGTACCCGCATTAACATGTTTATCGAGGTGATCACCATCGATCAAAGAACTGTCATTTACCGAGTGGTTTCCATTCTCAGAGATGGCACCTACCTTTTCCATTCTCTTTGTTACATATTGCACGGCCATATCAGGCTCACTCTTGATATCCGGAGGAACATTGTGTCTTATATATTGAATGACTGGGACAGATTCAAGGTATGGACTGATGACAGTACAGGAGATAATTATACTACACAGGAGCACTATAAGAGTGAAATGCTTAAGCCCTTCACCCATGCATCTGCATGTGAGTTGATGGCTGCCGCTGAATTGTTCGGTTGTTGCTTTCAAGTGTACCGAAATGGCCAAATATTTTATACCTTTCAACAACCACCTATGCGTCTTAAACATCTTAGATTGAGAGGTGACGATTTCAGTAGTGGACACTTTGTTGTTTATGAATATTTAAACTCTCAAAAGCTGGATGTGAAGTTATCGATGAAACTGGTTGTATGCTTACAACGCTTGACAGATGCCGAATGTCACTTCAACACAAGTCCTGCAAATATTGTCGTAATTGGAACAAACCATGAAACTCAAACCGATTATGACAGCAGCAATCCAAGCTGTGAAATTTGAGACAAGATTGCTTTTCACATGGCCAACTGTGCGTTGCATGCTCAAGAGTAAGCGCAGCGCACAGCTTGGTCATATTACAACCGGAGGGCCGAACTGACAATGTGGTTTACAAGGAGATCCTTAACAAATAATTATTGGTATATTTTCCCTCAGTTTGAAAGGTTTAATTTTCTTCTTAATAAATATTTTAAGGCAGTACTTCGCCGCTGCGAAGCGCGGGTATTTTGCTAGTTCTCAATAAGCAGGTTTACAGTAACTGAATGAACAGCAAATTTTAAGATAAACCTATTTTCAAATTTACTGCAATAACAATTCATGTAGAGAATGTACAAAAGAGGTGAAATAACAAACCCCTGAGGGGACCCTGTGGATGGGAACAGCATGTCAGACAGACAACAATTTACTTTCACTCTGCGAGTCTTGTCTGTTAAAAAGTTAATCAACCACCCTACCAAAATTAAATTAAAATATTTTATAAGTCTCTGTCCAAGGAGGAAGGGCTAAAGAGTATTACAAGCTGAGAAGTCTACAAATTGGAGCCCTGCAAGAGTGTTGATGCCACCCCAAGTGGTTATATAACAGATGAAATTAATCTAATAAACCCTGAGTTTTCTTTGTTAAGTTCATCTTTGTACATTTTTCAAATCATTTCATAATCAGTAATGTCAGTGCCACTGGTCTGAAGTCATTTAAAGATTTAAGGTTTTTATTCTTAGCTACTGGGATAACTGTAGTCTGTTTCCACAGCTTTGGAACTTTGGAACTAATGAGAACCTAAATATAAAGTAAAAAAAAAATGGAGCTGAGCTGCTCTGCATTAAGATTTCAAGATCCTTGCACTAAATACACAAATTCTGCAATCTGGAACTTACAGAATCTAGTAGGACACTTAGGTAACCTTTTAGCGCAAACATTCTAGGATTTTGTCCATTTTTTTAGTACTGAAACATGGGTGGTTTGCATCCCAGCAGGAGATGAACATAGCAAAGTGCTGACTCAATAACATGACACTGCTGGTCAGCTAAAATTGTGATAGAATGTTCATTATATAACAAAGTAACAGCTTCAGGTGAGTTACAAAAAGTAGCATCAGGAAACCTGTAGTGAAAAGCAAACATGTCCTGGGCTTAAAAGATTTTTTAGTTCAAAGGAACATCGGTACTATATCATTGCACAGAACAAAGCAGGCTGCACATTTTGATCTAAATTCATTCCACAGTCATGTTTGATAGGCATAATAAGAAATGTTAATGGGTCATTCCATGTCAAATCAACCAATGGCCCACAAACTTTGGACACAAAAAGTTCTGGAAAAATTACCAGGTATATTGTCCAAGGTACAGCCAGTTTACCAAGGGACAGGGGGTGTTGACATTATTCAGCCTCTTTTTTTCATAAAATTTCACAAATACATAGCTCAAAAACTAAACCACCGAGCGGATCATACTTTCCACACTGGTACATTAATTGGTACAGGTATAATAAGTGACAAAATTAAATGAATTGGTCCAGATGACCCTGCACGGTCAAAGAAGCCCATTGAAATTGACCAAACTTTTCAGTTTTTGCCTTATCTATGTTTCGGCCACAGAAACATTTGTAACCAACACGGACTTTTGATTTCTTTTCCCATATTCAGATAAGTATATAGACTTTCTGAAATAGTAATAAACATAAATGTAACTGTATCAGGGTTTGAATAGCAGACCTCTCAAATTCAAACAATCCTTTTGGACTTCATTTTCTGAGCACCCTAATGGCATGTGGGAATGTGCAGATAATTTCTTTAATATTTCGTTTATTATACATTCTCCCCTCTTTCTCAAAACATAAACCTTACTTTTCTTTTACAAATCTTTCATATTTATTTTCCATCCTAAACACAGGCTGAATGCACCATGTGTCAATAACTGTAATGGTTCAGTTTTCAATCAGTAAGTTATCAAAAATGCCAAACTTTTTATCATATCAAATGATGATGTCTTATCTCATGCAGCTGAACACAGAATGTGATTTTCCACAGCCAAAAGAGTACCTAGTACTTGAGAATACCATCCCTACAGAAGATGGCACACTCAAAGTCAGCCAGGTGTCTGATGAAGACAGTTAATTGACTGTCCAAATATACACCACTGAAGCAGCAGCTGAGATCCTGCCCTCTCCCAATCAACCTCCTGATGGATCTGATGCATCCCCGACATTAGACCAGTGTCCCATTTGAGGCTATGTTCACTGCATGTATGATGAAAAATGCTGCATTGGTGTGATTCATTACAAGAGTGAAGCGGAATCAGACATCTTGATATGTTTCATGCATCCAAACTATTCTGCAAAGTCTTTCCACTGGCCACCTACAAACATTTGTCGGGTGCCATTACAGTGTGTTATTGTACAGCTTAATAGACCTACAAGTCAGTGGGAGGCAGTACCATCTTGATCTCAAAGACAAAGATGGTGTACACTCTGCACTTCGATTGTAACAAAAATGAAATGGGTCACATTCCTGCCGCTGCAATACCAAGATGTTAACATTTTATTATAAATAATGTTGTACTTAATGATAAATCAAACAGCTGTTGTTCATATGTGCTTAAAGTGCCTTTGGCGATTTTTTTTTTCATTAATATTATACCCAAGTTTGTGATGAAGAACTTGATGATTATCATTACTGACAAATGGTGAATTTAGCCAGTGTTCAGAATGGATAATAAAAAAAATGAAAGGTGCACATTAGAAAAGTAAGATTTGTTTTTTTGAGAAAGAATGGTCCATGTAGGATACAGGAAAAAATATTTAAAAAATGTCTGAACATTCCCATAGTGCATTAAGCTGGTCTGAAAATTAGGCCAAAAATTATTTTTTCAAATTTGAGAGGTCTGCTAGTCAAACCTTGAGTCTTGTTTGTTTATAACCTTTTGAAAAGTCCTGTGTAGCTATCTAAACATGGAAAAAAAATTCAGCAGGCTGTATCAGTTAGAAGTATGCTTTCTAAAAGCCTAAACGTGGCAAAGCCAAATATGAAAAATATTTTTCTGTCCATTTTTGAAGTTCTCCTATTACCAAGTGGTGTCATCTGGAACAAACATTTTGATTGTGTTAGGTACTATACCTATAAAAAGATACCAGTATGCAAAATTTGAGCCTGCTAGGTTGTTTAGTTCTTGAGATATGGTTTTGTGAAATTAATGCAAAAATAAAGCTGTGTCAAATTTGGCATAAAGTTGGCTGCATCTTGCAAAGTATTGATCTTGCATCAAAGTAATTTTACAGCTAACATGGTACACCTCAGAAATTTTTAGTGACCAAAGTATGAAAGATTTCTGGGAATATTGGTTGATTTGACAAAAAATGACTGTAGTTTGATTGAAATGACCTGCCCGAGTTGAACTATCCATATGCAGAAACCTTGATATTTAACACCATACTTTCTGCACCTCTCTAACCTATCCAACAAGGTTTCACGCATATAACACATCCATACAAGGAATGAATAAGCCATGGACAATATATAAGAACAGGGCAATTTTGCAAATACCTCTAAGATCAATGTGGTAATATGAAAGGCACATATTTTGTTAGGAAAGAAATACATTTTGTCAAATGTAGAGAAAGTATACACTCACCCAGTGCTGCATCTAGCCAAACTGTAGAATCTTCTGGGTATCCCCCTAACTTTCCAACTTGCCTCTCCCTGAATCCACCACCTTAGTATATTGTATAAAAGCTTTAATGTGAGATTATATATATATATATATATATATATATATATATATATATATATATATCTCCTTTATAAATTTTAGCCTAATTGATAATAACAATAATGTTCCAGGGTATCAATGTGCCGTTACTCTTTATTACTTGATAAAGCCAAAAGTATCGTTTGTAATAGATACAATAACAACAAAAACGACAATCTTACTACTACTAAAATATAAAATACTACTAAATAATATTAAAATAAAAAATACTAATACTATTGGATGTGCTTAATAAACATACATAATGAAGTAAATTCAGTGTCGAAGTGAAGCTGAATATTTAGATATTTAAAAAGTTAACATGTGAATATATCACCGACACTTAAGAATTGATCTAAATTAATCATCAGTTGAAGATAGTCTGCGCTAATTGGTCTTTCTGAATGTCAAAATTGCTAGCATGGTGCTTTTTCACAACTGTGCCAATAACTAACTAATAAGCAGGAGAGCTGACGTGTTGGTTAAATTTACAAATGTATCCTTCATATATTGAAGAAGGTTAGTAGCCTTTTAAAAACATGTAGAGGTCCCGAGGTCAGGTCCATGTGTCAGCTGGGTACTGCGACATCAGATAATCTCTGTTAAACACTTGATATCAAAACTATTACACATAATGCTAAAGTTACTCCAGGAAACCAGTAACTTTGGTTTAGTGGTGATTGATGTACTGTAATGTTAGTTTACTTGAAGTTAGGCAAATTCTAAACACATTTGTAGGTGCAAAATAAGCTGCTTCTTCGTGTGTTCATTCTTTTTTCTTTTCTCTGCTTCCGATTTTGACTTGCAGGCACCTCTCTGCTCATTACTGGTAAATGATCACAGAAGACGACTGTCAAAGACGTTAATCTGACGATTCATGAAACAGCAATAACACAATTAGATATGCACCTGCCCCAATTGGTCTCAACGGGTCCCACACACAATATGTGATAGTGCGTATAGGAAGGGGCAGCTCTGTCCATCACACAGAAAGCAAAGAATAGGTCCCATAAGCTCCAAGGTAACAATACAGTTTGCTGCACTACTGTATCATCCTCTCTAGAACAAACGTATAACTGTTAAATTTAAACATGGATTTCTACCAGCGACCACTTAGTCAAACACTACTACAAGGTACAGTTAGATCCATAATTTGGACAGTGACACAATATTCAGTATTTTGGCTCTGTATGCCACTACTATGGATTTGAAATTAAGCAATCATTATGAGATTGAAGTGCAGACTTTAGGTTTTAATGGATTTACCAAAAATATCATGGAATGAGAAGTCAAGCGAAATTACACCTTTTATTGGCTAACTAAAACTATTACAATAGGCAAGCTTTTGAGGCAACTCAGGCCCCTTCTTAAGGCAGTTGCCACGAAAGCTTGCATTTTGTAATATTAATAGTTAGCCAATAAAAGGTGTCATTATGCCTTGACTTCTCATTACATCCATAATGGCTAACAGGGTATAATATCCCTATACTTCAAAAATATTATATAAGCCATTTAGAAATGACAACCATTTTTCTGCATAGCATCACATTTCCAGGGCCTTAAAGAATCCACCAAATGGTTTATATTATCTCTTTTGCATACTCAGCCTAAGAATGATCTGCTTTTACATGCATTGACAACTCTTTGGACCTCATATCGAGAGTTCACAGTGAGTTTCCAAATGAAATTCCACACTTGGAATCAATTCCAGATCTTTTACTGGCCTAATGGGGACTGCTCCAACCTGGCTATGGAACAGCTTGTCAGTCAAATGTCCAAATACCTGTACTCTTAACCTCCTGATATGGGAGGGCTATGTGACAAAATGACTGTCATTCTTATACTGCTCACACCATATTTTTAGTAAACCCCATAATTCAAAGCTGAAAGTATATACTTCGATCACATAGTTATTGCATTGTGGTGTTGAACTGAACCAAAATTATGAAAAATGTGTCATTGTCCAAATACTTATGGCCCTACCTATAGGAGCTTTGAGGGAAATGTGTAGATGCTGAAGCTTTTTAATACAGACAAACAGACCTCAATAGGAGAAATAACATAAATGTTCAAATTATAAAGAGAATTATTAAGGTAAATATCTGCTGTTACATCAAAATAAGTTCTTCAAATAGAATGTTGTTATTACATTAATGTTAGAAGTTCATTCTCAGACTGTAGCACTTTGGGCATCTTCAAATACTGATGCTATTATACTTTGAAAGAGTTAGAAGGAGAGAGAAAGGGTGGAATTATGTGCTGATTACAGCACATTTCCACACCCACCACACGACAAATCACCCAGTCTGGGACCTGTGTGCAGCCATGCAGTGGGCAACACCTCAGCAACACATTGGAACAGTGTGAGGTTTTCCTCAGTGGGTGAAGCGTCAATCGTGCCACCAACCCCCAAATTATTCCCTTGCAAGTTGAAAGACCTGTTTGCAGGGTTGGATGTAGGCTAACTTCATACCCAGGATGAAGCAATTGCAGGTTAAGGGCTTTGCTCAAGGGCCAAATGGAGTATAGTCATTTCTGGAGTTTATGGGATTAGAACCAGCAACCTTCCAAATGCTAATTACAGCCTTGGTCGAGCGGATTGTTCTCATTAAAATCTTATTCTGCGGTGCTCTGGATGCTTCTCAAAAACCACCACTAGGCTGAAGGCAAAAATCCCTCTGGGTTGAAAAACAATAGCAAGTGCTTAATGAAGAGGTCTAGTAATTGTTTCTCATAGAGAACTGAGGCACTGAGTGGTAAAGTGAAGGGATAAACTCTGAGGAGAGATTGTGGCTAGATGCAATTACTGCACGATCTGGGGTGTGAAATACTAATAATATAAATTAATGCAGGTATGATGACCAGATTTTCTTGGAACTAACATGGGACAGGATTTCCTCCAACTCGCTGCAAAAATTCTATAATAGCAATAATATAACATATACTCTCACCCATCGCACAAGTCAAAAACTGTTTCTACTTACAACATGAGGAACCACCATATAGCTCTACAGACTACATCAGTAGTGAACTGTGCACAAACCAATTACAGGCATGAAACCAGTAGGTATAACAAAAAATAAAGAAGACAACCTCATAAAATGACAAAACCTAACTACAAGCTATGTTTACACCAAAACTTGTGAGCACTGCTGTGCTATAATTAGTAAAAGCATAAAATAAAAATGTTCTTTCATAGTTAGATGTGCTTGGCTCCTTATATTCAACCTGTATTTTTTTACTTGAAACAACTTACTGACCAAGTGCAAACACTGCTAAAGCATGCTGTCTGTATTGCAGTAGCTTTTTTAGGTGTGAATTTCACAATCATAGTAGGACAGCTGATTAGCAAGATATTTCTTGTTTTAAATTTTCATAGATTATACTGTACACAGAGCACTAACATTTTTATGAATTACCACAATGAGATCTTCTTAACAACATCTTTAAAATCGATCAGGGATTCACATATTTACTAAGTTTAAAGAGCTAAACTAATCCACATGCTGACCACTACCTAAAGAGGGAACAGAGTGAAGACACTCAACTGAGACGGCAAATGTGCAGATGGTGAACCTTATGTTGCTTCTTTCTGCTTCACCTGCTAACTAATAACATTCTTTTATCATTAATTGCAGAATACCATTATTCTGGGAAACATCCTGTCACAGAAATACAAACACACACAGCCTCACATCAATCTTCTTGACTCCATTGTACACTTTCAGAGCACCTTCACCACAAGGCCAACATTTTTTCACAGAATGTTTTATGGCATTTTAAGGCAACTGTTCATTAACTTTATATTCTGTTATATTACTAACAAATTGATTTATTATTTACATGTTTACAAGCATAGTAAAACACAGCACTTTTGTAAATATAAATAATAATCTGTATTAAACTGTTTAGTGTTGTCATCCGGAATTACACCAAGGGGCCACTTTTTTAGGAACACCTGCTTGTTACAGAAAATAGCATACACTTCCAAACTACCACTCAGTGATTAAACTACCATTCAAACTATGTAATTATTTGACCAAACATTAAGATACCGTATCTAGGTGACTTTGATCCTGTTATGAATGTTGGTGTCAGACAGTGTACTTGTAGCATCTCAGAAGCAAGTCCCCTTATAGGATTGTCACACACTATTTACAGTAGAGTTTAGAGATGATGGTGCATGGATGTGGTAAGAGTGGACATGCAGGTGATGGGTGTAACAGAGCAAGATATGGGAAAAAGATGTTCCGCTGTATCATCCCCTAACAGAAGCAGCTGAAAGAAGACGACGAAAAAAAAGGTGCAATAAACAAAAACAAAAAAAGCTATTAAGTGGTGGTTCTCGGTTTTGAAAAAACGTTACTAAAAAGACAGTAAGGTCAAAAGATGATGACCAAGCTCATTTAAGCTAACCAAATGGCTGTAAATATTTTGAAATAACATCCATTTACAACAGTGATGCTCAGAAGGGTCACAGAAAAGTCTGTAGGATCTATCAGGCTGAAGAAAAAAAAAATACTGTGCAAAATTACTGAATCCATGTCTAGAAGAATGCAGCCTACTCTGGAGGAAAAAGGAATCCCATTTTAATTCAGATGCAGTAAATGTCTCTCTCTCTCTCTCTAACAGTTTATTGGTCATGCTCTAGAGAGGTCCATTATTATTGCTATTATTTTAAAAAGATATAAAAATACTAAATAAATACTAGCAAACAAACATTCAGCTTATTAGTGATTTTGGCTCAGAAAGTGTACACAAATAGACAACTTCCTTCACCTGCCAGCAACCAATGAAAAATTTAAATGTATGCCATTTACACATCTCGGACATAATTGTGCCAGAAAATCATGTATTATGTGCTCAGATTCTGCAGAGTTCAGACTAAGGCAAAGCCTCAGGGGATCCCACTACATCTATCTTGCTATTCCAGAATCTTGCAGTACTGTTCTATGGAAAGCACTAGATAAGCTGTTTGTCTATGTCAGCATCTCACCTTCTGCTCCCCTATACTTTATCAAAATGGTTTTAGGCAAAAGACGCTATAAATAATAGTTCACAGTATGGTAAAACTTGATACGGACTTCGCCAAAATTAAAATATTGATAAAATCACGTGCAACTTCGTTCCCACTAACAGTCAAAAAACAACGGGATACTCGAGAGCTTCGACTTTTTTTCTCACACAAGAAACTGTCACATTACTGAGCGCGAGGAGATGGAGGGACCTTCTGCATGCCCTTCCCCTATGCGAGTCACATCAGCATTGCCTGTCTCTCAAACGACACCTCATGCACATGCATGCGGAGATTGCTCGTCTGTCACATTTACTGCCGTTACAGTAGCTGAGGCGAAAAGATCATGAATTACGAAAACATGGTGAGATTTTCAACTCAGGATACCATTTTTTTTACTTTAGTCACATGTCACTTTTAAAATCGGTACGTGTTTTCCTAAAATATAACAATCCGCCCATACGATATAAATGCCTCTCACTCACCAACTGTCGCCACAGTGTCCAAGTCCTCCAACCTGTACACGCGATGTTCCGCAGCGGCTGTGGTAGCGCAGTGAGCCGCGCCGCTGGTTGCCCCAGGAGTAGAAGCAGCAGCAGCAGCAGCGGCAGCCGCCTCCGCCTCTTTCCCGCCTGTGCCCACTTCACAACTCGTGGCAGCAGTGCAGATCACTCCGGGGAAAGTCTTCGTCTTCGCCGTTGCCATCTTTTCTGCATTGGTCGGACAGCGGTTTTGGCCAGACTCCTTTCCTTCCTAATGGCCACACATGTGTTGTTGCGGTTGTTGTGGCTTTGTTCCAGGAGTTCGGCGGGTCTTTAATCTCTAATTTCACGTTCACAGGTTTTTGTTCAACCCCTTTGTTTTGACTTCCGCCATGCCAGTCTTCAATCCCCTTTTTCCTTTTCAGTTTCACTACTGCAAACTGTCCGCTGATGTTTAAATATCTGATAGTGAAGCTGGAAAACAAGCCGACAAGACTGACTTAGCTTTTTGAGTGTTAACCTCCTTGCCCAAAACAAGAATTCTCAAACTTCCTCATCTGATGCCAACCCCACTGCCTTTCGGACGTGATCCTCCAATTAGGGGAAACACAGCGTCGTATTAAAAAATTAACATTAGCGTTATTATAGTCCACTCGTCTTCTGGTTTGTTTTTCGATTTGAAATAACGAAACGGTTCCTGCCTTCCACCTCAAATATATCCAAACACGGGCTGTTCCTTTCTACTTCGGTTACAATTTCAAACTGCTTCACACATCCATTCCCGCAAGGAAAATACTGAACCGAGTTTGGTCTTAATTGACAGGCCTGCAAAACCAATCACCATTCGCCCGCGAGCATTTCGACCAATGAGTGTCGACGAAAGGCGGAGTAAGATCTGCCGGGCGGCTGGCAGGCGTCGCTTTTCCTGTGATGCGCGCGTGCACATGGATTGTTGAATGAATGTTGTTGAAGGGCGTAAAAGGGGACGTGAGGGAGAACAAGAGGATAATATGTTCGTAATATTAAAAAAACAAAACAAAACAGACGACCTTAAACAGTAGCCATGTGCAGGTCTGTCAAATAAAAGAAACGCAACGGGGTGATCGCGAATACGAGAGCCTTATGTTTCAGGGTTTATAGTCTTGTTCGGAACTGGAAGCGTTACTTCAGCATTTCGAAAACGATCATTTCATTGTATACTATAATCAAAGTAACAAGGTTCTAAATATATTGAAAAACAAATGTGGCATCGTGGTGTGTGGCATTGGTACTGTGTAGCTTCTGTTAACAGGCCCTCACTCTTTTTTTAAGGTGTCAAGTTTCAGTTAAGGCCCGAGTATAAAGTGAGATACCAGCGCAGGGGATTGCAAAACATATAGCTGAATGGAATTTGCACATTCTTCTAGTGTTTGTGATGGCTTAAATGTTTTATCTAGTTTGTTTTCCAGACGTTTAAATTTGTGCCATAAACTGGCCACTGTAAGAGTCCTCAGCAGCAAGGCAGTGTCCCATTTGGCTACTAGGATAGGCTCTGGCCCCAAGTGACTGTATAGTGGAAAAAAGAGGGTTCAGAAAATTAATAGATAAGTAGTTTACCACCCACTACGGTTAATATTATTGTTAGGGATAAAAGGAGTCTTTCAGGTGAATTCAGACATGATGTCTTATGTATAGCACACCTTTTGAAAAAAAATCTGTTTGGAATTTAACTGTATCCTGGTACTGCACTCTTTATTGTTCTGTAAATATATTTTAGTACACTCTGTATAATGTTTTTAATAGCTGACAATGGTAACCCACCAATTGTTTTAGGTATATTGAAAGATTTTTGAGGTCTGTAGCCATGTCAGGGCTGCAGTGCCTTCTGTGTTTTGTGCCACTTGTATTACCAGTTTCCATGTGAAAAATCTAAATAGGTGTGTTGTTGATCTTAATACTCGTAAAACACATGCAGGCGTATGATCCTAAAAAATGCTGCAAAAGGCTTGATTTAAAGAACAGTAAACTGTCAGTCTGTCGTTTACAAAAGTAAGAACTTACACTTTGCATGCCTATGAGCCATCACGTGTCTGCTGCTCAAGTGCTTTATATACATGATTATTTCTCGTTTGACAATGTGGTTCTGCTTCTTGCTTTTAACACACAACCTCAAGTCACTTTGCTGTCCTTTATTGACATTTAATTATGTTCTATGATCCATAAACAGAAAATACTTACTCTTGATAATGAATTCTAAACATGTACATTCATATGTAAAAGTTTGGAACCCCTCTCAGCCTGCATAATAATTTACTTTCAACAAAAAAGATAACAGTGGTATGTCTTTCATTTCTTAGAAACATCTGAGTACTGGGGTGTTTTCTGAACAAAATTTTTTAGTGAAACAGTATTTAGTTGTATGAAATTAAATCAAATGTGAAAAACTGGCTGTGCAAAAATTTGGGTCCCCTTGTAATTTTGCTGATTTGAATGCATGTAACTGCCCAATACTGATTACTTGCAACACCAAATTGGTTGGATTAGCTTGCTAAGCCTTGAACTTCATAGACAGGTGTGTCCAATCATGAGAAAAGGTATTTAAGGTGGTCAATTTTAAGTTGTGCTTCGCTTTGACTCTCCTCTGAAGAGTGACAGCATGTAATCCTCAAAGCAACTCTCAAAAGATGTGAAAAAAAAATTGTTCAGTATCATGATTTAGGGGAAGGCTACAAAAAGCCATCTCTGAGGTTTAACCTGTCAGTTTCAACTGTAAGGAATGTAATCAGGAAATGGAAGGCCACAGGAACAGTTGCTGTTAAACCCAGGGGTCTGGCAGGCCAAGAAAAATACAGAAGCGGCATATGCACAAGATTGTTAGAATGGTTACAGACAACCCACAGATCACCTCCAAAGACCTGCAAGAACATCTTGCTGCAGATGGTGTATCTGTACATCGTTCTACAATTGAGTGCAATTTGCACAAAGAACATCTGTATGGCAGGGTGATGAGAAAGAAGCCCTTTCTGTGCTCACACCACAAACAGAGTCGCTTGATGTATGCATATGCTCATTTAGACAAGCCAGATTCATTTTGGAACAAAGTGCTTTGGACTGATGAGACAAAATTGAGTTATTTGGTTATAACAAAAAGCTCTTTGCATGGCAGAAGAAGAACATCACATTCCAAGAAAAACACTTGCTACCTACTGTCAAATTTGGTGGAGGCTCCATCATGCTGTGAGGCTGTGTAGCTAGTTTAGGGACTGGGGCCCTTGTTAAAGTTGAGGGTCAGATGAATTCAACCCAGTATCAACAAGTTCTTCTGGATAATGTTCAAGCATCAGACACAAAGTTGAAATTATGCAGGGGTTGGATATTCCAACAAGACAATGACCCAAAACACAGTTCGAATCTACAAAGGCATTCATGCAGAGGGAGAATTACAATGTTCTGGAATGGCTATCACAGTCCCCTGACTTGAATATCATCGAAAATCTATGGGATGATTTGAAGTAGACTATCCACGCTTGGCAGCCATCGAATTTAACTGAACTGAAGAGATTTTGTATGGAAGAATGGTCAAAAATACCTCCATCCAGAATCCAGACACTCATCAAAGGCTATAGGAGGCGTCCAGAGGCAAAAGGAGTCTCAACTAATTATTGATGTCATATCTCTGTTTGGGTGCCAGAATTTATGCACCTGTCTAATTTTGTTATGATGCATATTGCATATTTTCTGTTAATCCAATAAACTTAATGTCACTGCTGACATACTACTGTTTCCATAAGGCATGTCAGGTTTTAAAAGGAAGTTGCTACTTTGAAAGCTTAGCCAATGATAAACAAAAATCCAAAGAATTAAGAGGGGTTCTCAAACTTTTTCATATGACTGTATGTACTAAGTCCTGGATGATTATCAATACAGTAGATGTGCTTGTGGAGACCTTTGTTTTATTACACTTAATAAATGTTAACTCATTTATCCATTTCATAGCATGGGAGTTTGATACTTCTTTTGGTGGTTAGTCCATGGCAGGATGCACTCACACATCATCACATTCACTTATACTGAGCCAAGATAATGTTTTATTAAAAGTTAATAAACTTTTTTGTCCACCAGAAAAGTGGCAACCAGGTTGCCATGACCTAAAATTTTTTGCATTTCAAAAATGTATCGGGATATATTTAGGATTATTTCTTGTTTGTCTTTGTGCTTCTCATTCTTCATCACTTAAATCCCCTTCTATGATGTTCTTCACACTCAGAAGATGTCACTGCTGTTCTTTTTCCTTCTGCCATGTCACTTGTTCTCAGGATTACTTTGCCATGGACATAGGTTATTTTGCCTAGGTTTCAGCTACCTAAAATTGTTGAATTTCCTGATCATATCCAGTCATAAGCTTGTGATTAAGACCAAAATCAAGGTTCTAACCCCAGTGTTTTGTGAGTAATTGCATGACAGACACACATACTTTAGCATTTAATTTATGTAAGATTAAAACAGTGGTGAAATTACATGTAAAATGCATGAAACTGAATAAATCATTATGTCTTAGAAAAATGAGTGCTTTTTCAGCAGAAAATATTTTTTTTCAAATGCAGTATCTTGTTAACCTTTTGCCTCTATGTTTCAGGACCTTTTTGCTTTGTAAAGTAATTTTTTAATGGCAGAACAATGTAGTTTAATAGCACAGGGGAAACCACAACGTCATGGTTTCACAACCTCATATTTGTATGACCTAGAGCATGTATAATAATTCTGATTTATCTGTAAAGACCCTTAATAATGTGTTTGTAGTTAAGCTAGGAAAATAATATGGTGGCCAAGAAGGGCAATTAATTCCTGCTACTACATTACTGTGTAGCTATAAGCGGATATCTGTGTCAAATACTTCAAGGGCTCTGTTACGGTGAACCTTATTTCTATTAGTCTGATTGCAAATCTTATTTCTTGGTTATTAGTAAAAAATACCTTAACTTAAAGTTTACTATATGTAAATAATAAGCCATGTTTGTTTGCATTTTTCTTTAGGTATGATAGTTTTCTTCCTGCATTACAAAGGACATGTATGTTAGCATATCCAAATTTAAACTGGCTCAGTATAAGCGAATGTGGGGATGTGTATGTGCATCTTGCCACAGCCTGACCAATGAAAGAGGCAATGAAGTCCCAGGCTATGAAATGGATAACGCATTTAAAAAATGGATGAATAGATGCCTATACTACATGTAAATATTCAATATAAGGGTTGTTCTTTAATGAATGCATAGAAAACAAGGTTTACAAGGGAGGAACATGCTATAAAATACATATCCCTCTGCCCTGCTTGAGCCTTTCTAACTAGAGCATTTAGGTTTTGTGGCTTGATGTTTAACAGTCTGCTAACGTTCACAGTGTCACATATTTAGTCACCACAACTGAGTCATTGTGTGAAACTAAGCATGGCACGTAACCAGGCAGTGCTTCATATGTAGAGATAGAGATATATAGAGATAAAGGTATTGTGCACCTATGATTTGTGAATTACTTTGGACAACACCCTCAGGTTTCGATCAGAGAAAAAATGTACCATAGATAAGATTAACTAGCAACTGAAGATACTGTGTTAGTCTTCCCATTAAGAACTGAATGCTTACTTTTTCTGTTTTACAAAAAGTATATATATATAAACTGCTCAAAAAAATTAAAGGAACACTTTGAAAACACATCAGATCTCAATGGGAAAAAGAAATCCTCCTGGATATCTATACTGATATAGACTGGGTAATGTGTTAGGAACGAAAGGATGCCACATCGTTTGATGGAAATGAAAATGATCAACCTACAGAGCCCTGAATTCAAAGACGCCCCAAAAATCAGAGTGAAAAAATTATGTGGCAGGCTAGTCCATTTTGCCAAAATTTAATTGCAGCAACTCAAAATTGTACGCAGCACTTTGTATGGCCCCTGTGTTCTTGTATACATGCCTGACAACATCGGTGCATGCTTCTAATGAGATGACAGATGGTGTTGTGGGGGATCTCCTCCCAGATCTGGACCAGGGCATCACTGAGCTCCTGGACAGTCTGAGGTGCAACCTGGTGGCATTGGATGGACCAAAACATAATGTCCCAGAGGTGTTCTATTGGATTTAGGTCAGGAAAGTGTGGTGGCCAGTCAATGGTATCAATTCCTTCATCCTCCAGGAACTGCCTGCATACTCTCACCACATGAGGCCAGGAATTGTCGTGCACCAGGAGCCACTGTACCAGCATTGGGTCTGACAATGGGTCCAAGGATTTCATCCTGATACCTAATGGCAGCCAAGGTGCCTTTTTCAAGCCTATAGCGGTCTGTGTGACCCTCCATGGATATGCCTCCCCAGACAATCATTAACCCTCCACCAAACTGCTCATGCTGAATGATGTTACAGGCAGCATAATGTTCTCCATGGCTTCTCCAGACCCTTTCACTTCTGTCACGTGCTCAGGGTGAACCTGCTCTCATCTGTAAAAAGCACAGGGCACCAGTGGTGCATCTGCCAATTCTGGTATTCTATGGCGAATGCCAATCGAGCTGCATGCTGCTGGGCAGTGAGCTCAGGGCCCATTAGAGGACATGGGGCCCTTGGGTCACCCTCATGAAGTTTTTCTGGTTGTTTGGTCCGAGACATTCACACCAGTGGCCTGCTGGAGGTCATTTTGTAGGGCTCTGGCAGTGCTCATCCTGTTCCTCCTTGCCCAAAGGAGCAGATACTGGTCCTGCTGATGGGTTATGGACCTTCTATGACCCTCTCCAGCTCTCCTTGAGTAACTGCTTGTCTCCTAGAATCTCCTCCATGCCCTTGAGACTGTGCAGGGAGACACAGCAAATCTTCTGGCAATGACACGTATTGATGTGCCATCCTGGAGAAGTTGGACTACCTGTGCAACCTCTGTAGGGTCCAGTCATGCTACCAGTAGTGACACTGACTGTAGCCAAATGCAAAACTAGTGAAGAAACAGTCAGGAAAGATGTGGAGGGAAAAATGTCAGTGGCCTCCAATTGTTAAACCATTCCTGTTTTGGGGGTCATCTCATTTTTGCCCCTCTAGTGCATCTGTTGTTAATTTCATTATCACCACAGCAGCTGAAACTGATTAACAACCCCCTCTGCTACTTAACTGACCAGATTAATATCCCATAAGTTTCATTGACTTTATGCTGTACTCTGATTAAAAAGTGTTCCTTTAATTCTTTTGAGCAGTATATATATATATATATTATAAATTATATATATATTTTTAGGTTATATACAGTATATATATTTTTTAATGAAGCAAAACACAGTGTTAATTATGCTTCTCTTTGCCTATAATATGTATTAATCTACTGAATTGTTTGTATTACCATCTTTGCAGTTACGTGCAATGCAGTGTGTATTTTTTTTAATTCAGTTCAGTTCATTCCTATGTAATTCTCTTCTTTGTAGGCATATTTTACTTGGTTATTTCTAGATACTGTAGATTGTTATGTGTGTATAATGTTGTCTTATCCTGTTCTTTTACAATTTTCAAAATTTCAACGATGCTATATTTAATAAAGGCTGATTGACTGACTTTTGTTTAATTTACTGTTTGCAAATTGATCCTTAATGTCATCAGTTCACATTTTTAGTAAATCTTACTTTAGTTTTACTTGCCTTTTATTGTTATACATGGAGGTTTTGAAGAATATGTAAACTGTTAAAAGATTCCTAAAGTATAGTATCTCTCCACTAAAAAGGGACTTAATAGGGAATACAGAACAATTAATGTATGTTTAATCATCCTTAACGCTAGATGTTTTGAAGGCATGATTGTTAGAGTTTACTGAAGAAGGTAGGTTACAACTAGCCAAACCAGCTTCAGCTGTAATAAAGGGCTTTTCATGGCAGTAAAGTGACTCTATTTTAATGAGGACCAGCAAAGGTCAAATTTGGTAAGATGTAAAACACAGTCAAGTGATAAGAATAAAAAACAGCTCAGTAGCTAGATAAAATCATGCTATACCCATAATAGAAGTGACAGGCATGCGTACATGGAAATCTGCCAATGACGCCAACAGCTCCGATTTTGTTGTGCTAGGCATGCTGCAAGTCCTCAAGGTGTTGAGAAGGGCAAAGTAAAAGACGCAGGCTGTTTGAGTACTCTGAAGTAGTCTTACTTGTGACATTTCCTTGCCAATGACAATTAAATTTGCTCCCTGATTCCATTGAACACATGACCAAAAGAAAATCAAGCTTGATAGATACTGGACTTCATTTATCCCAAGGTATTAAACTACTAAGATTGCATACAAGAACAGATCAAGAAATACTTATGTCCTTAATATAATTAAAATTAAATTATAAAGAGAATGGGAAATGAGAGCAGTGGTTAGACACATCCAGTTGTGTTGTTGGATTCCACTGGATGTAGTAAAATAAATGGGAAGGAAACCACCAGAACAAAACAAAAGTGATGTTTGTTACAAAATTGTAGTAGAAAGGGTACGTGGTAAAATAGGCGAGAGATGGACAAGGACATGTGGTTGTACAAAAATGGGTCAGTAAGCTTAAATGCTACAAAATATTTCAAAAATCTGCAAAAGAGAGGCCATAAACCACAAATTATTTTTGCATGATTTCTGTTTATGTCTGTAATTTTGAAAGACATAACAGCCTTAATTTTAAGATCCAGGCAACCCATTGGCATGGTGTTTAGTGCTACTAACTAATGCAGCGGAGAGTAGCATCAGTCCTGAAGGGCTGCGGTGACTACAGGTTTTTGTTCTTACCTTGTTGTTTAATTAAAACATAATCCTTGAAAATAACAGATCTTATTTAATTTCACAGCTTGTTAGTGTTTTATCCCTGGAATATCAGGTCATTCTCCTATCGTAGATTTTTTCCTTTCTAAGGATATCATTCTAGTGATTTGAAGCCTAAAACAAAATATTCAGTCCTTAGCTTTTTTCTACTAATTTTCCTTCTAAGTATTTTATTAAACCAAATAGTGCAAATAGCTCTAAATTTGCACAGTGTATCTGTCCATGGGTGGGTGATATGATGAGCAGGTGTCTTTTCTAGAACTGACTCCTGCCTTACTCCTGATACTGTTGTGACTGGCTCTGGTCTCTTGCTAACCTGAAAGAGATTAAGCAGGGCTAAGAATGTTAATGTACAGCCTTTCCAGGAGTTATGCTCTATTATCTATTGGCAACTGATTAAAATTGGCTTGTTGGATAACCAAGTTAGAATCTTTTTTTTTTTTTGCTTTGGGTTTTTTTAATGTTTAAAAAACAGCCAGCTGTAATGATCAGTTTCTTTAGTCTGTTGGCATTTCCTGTTCCAGTGTTACTGCCTCAACATACAGTACTAAAGCATAAGAGACCACATTTGCAACAACACACTGATATAACATATGCACACACCATGTTAGGTTTAAATATTATACATTTTCATGTGGAGCAAAAGTAAAAAAAAAAAGATACTGATCAACTGGATGTATTTCATTATACATAATTCATGTGATGTAGCTTCTTTCATAATATGCTAGCTCAAAGCATTATGAAGATATTAAAGACAGAAATAATTTTTATATAGTGCCTATTAATACAGAAAACAGAAGTTATTGAGGCAGTTCTACCATTGGAATACTGGAATATTGAATGATTTGCTCATTATCATACAATACTGGCTAGCTTGCATTTAAGATGTCACAAAATATATACATGGGCTAAAAGTCAAAGGATGAGAAAATATCAGATGGCATAAGTTAACTTTAAAATATGTCAATGTTTTCAGACAAAAGGTATAATGTTTAATCATATGTATTTATCCAAATCATTTATGTTTATATAATCACTCTCTCTCTCTCTACACAAACACATATATAGTATATACAGTATATATATATATATTTTTAATTTTTATATATATATATATATATAGTGACTGCTGCCACTCTTCAGAGACTTAAACATAAACACATTCTTGCACGCTTTTCCCCCTCCTCTGTGCGGGATCAGCTGCAGGCTTTCAGGAGATTGCACGGGGGTTCTCCTGTCCTCTCTGCCCCAGATACCCTCTGATCTGGTTGCTGCTCCCAAGCCGGTGTACCTGCTTGAAGAGGAGGTCATTTTGTAGGGCTCTGAGAATGCTCATCCTGTTCCTCCTTGCCCAAATGAGCAGATACCAGTCCTGCTGATGTGGTAAGGACCTTCTACGGCCCTGCCCAGCTCTCCTAGAGTAACTGCCTGTCTCCTGCAATCTCTCCCATGCTCTTGAGACTGTGTTGGAAGACACAGCAAACCTTCTGGCAATGGCACGTATTGATGTGCCATCCTGAAGAAGTTGAACTACTTGTGCAACCTCTGTAGGTTCCACGTATCTCCTCATGCTACCAAGTAGTGACCCTGACCATAGCCAAATGCAAAATGAGTGATAAAAACAGTCAGAAAAGATGAGGTGGAAAAAATGTCAGTGGCCTCAACCTATTAAAACATTCCTGTTTTGGGGGTCATCTCATTGTTGCCCCTCTAGTACACCTGTTGTTAATTTCTTTAACTGCTACTTAACTGAGCAGATCAATAGCCCAGAGGTTTCATTGACTTAATGCTAAATTCTGATTAAAAAGTGTTCCTTTAATTTTTTTGAGCAGTTTATATAGTATATATAACCTGGACATACTGTGGACCACCAAGGTGGGTACAGCCACCCGAACCTGACACAAACATGCAGAGATATGAGTTCAGCACAACATGTGTTTACAGCTGGGGAAGCACTTCTTCCTTGTTCCCCAAAGTACAGCACAATACATACAGCACCACAGCACATTTCACAATCCTTTTTCCCTTCCATTAAACAGTCCTTCTACCTCCATTCCTCTCTCACAAGCATCGTTCTCCTTCCTCCCCACTCTGGCTCTCTGAATGGAGTAAGGCGGCTCCTTTTATGTTGACCAAGGGAGTGTTCTAGGTGATTCATCAATTGAACCTAGAATCACTCTCAGGTGTAGTGAAAGCCCAAAGTAGGGCTCTGTAGGTCCCCCTGACGACCCCCACAGAACCCAATAGGGCTGTGCCAAACTCTGACTCCCAGTATGCCCTGCGGGAATCAATGGTGCCTGCTCTTTAACGTCCTGGGGGAGGTAGTGCCTTGCAGATGCCCTCTCCCCCTGTATAATTGGTGGACAAAGCCTTAGGAGGAGTGGAGTGGAAATGAGTGAAACAAGCGGAAGAAGAAAAGAAGAGAAGATAAAAGAAAGGGTAAGAAATGATATTGTGTTCTACATGCCCAATTGCAGAGGATGTTTATGGCAAGTATGGGTGTAAAATAAACAGTGATTTCAACTTGGAACTATTGTGGGAAGTTGTGTCTTAGGGGTTTGGGGTACAGAGTTAAACTCCAGGTTTTTTCGTGTAGCTTTGAATTGTGCTGTTCTGCATGCATGTCCTTTCTTAATATCTACCTGCCTAATGGTTTTATCAAAATTGTAATGTTCTGTATCTTCATAGAAACCAGTTTAATTTCTTTCAGTATTCCACAAATTGCACATCATCACCATGAGTTCTCCTTTACAGTGTAATTCATTTTTATTAGATTTTTTTCTTCTAGTTTTTTTGTAATAAGTGTATATTTGGTAACTTGTAAAATAAATCCTCATTCAATATTTAATATTCAGTATACAGTAATTTATATGACTATTCAAAGTAAGAACATTTAAGGAGAATACAATAAAATGGATCTTTTTGGGCCTTACTAAGAAGAGCTTTTAAATGCTATGGCATAATGGCTAAAGAATGGAATTGCTGAGTCCCCACAACTGACCCTGTGTGATACACTTAACTTGAAAAGGCTCATACAGAACAAACATGAATGTAAATTGTACTGTGTGCTAGAGACTGGTAAGGAAGTGAAAAAACATGTCAGCAATTGATAAAAATCACTTAATGTTGTTACCATCTATTATACTGTATGGCAGAAGCTACCTTACTTTTCCATATACCAGATCACATCATCCTTCCCACTTCCTATCTCCTCTGATCCTCTTGTTTCTATTTCTCCATTCAAGAAACTGTTATCTCTTTCTTTGTGCCCAGAGTTCCTAGCAGGAAATAACTATTTATTTCTTCCTTGGGGTGACACCTGCTTCAAGGTTGGAAAATTCCATTTTCAAGAATCAGCTAAAACCTTGGTTGTCATTGGCCTACATTACCCCAGATATGCACCAGGATGTACTATTCAGTAACAATTTATGCTCCAGCTATGCAAAATGAAGCCACCTCCTAGCAGATTCTTCATGAGACTAAGTTTAAAATATTACAGTGTACCCTGCAGATTACCACTCATTCTGTGAGCTATCATCCTTGTGAATGGATGTCTATTTAGTTGTCACCTATCAGCATCGCACCTCATTACAAGGTTGGTAAGTTTTATCCATGTAGCAAAAATGTATTATGGAGATTTTACTGGGAAAAAAAACACCACCGATATTAAACAAGTTGAGGAAAGTCACCTTTACTCAACCAAGAGTCTACCATACTTGCATCAAAAGAGCACTGTATCCCCTTTTATAACACAGACATAATATACCCTCTACTCATGAATTGTGGCCTGTTACTGAGGCGCAGGACCAAGAAATAGTGGTGTCCTGAGAGTGATCTAGAAATATTCCATCAGGAGTCTAGATGGGTGGGAACCAAGTTTGCGCTTAGACTGTCTGCTGCTCTGAATATGTAAAGTAACAGGATGTAGTGGACTGATGGGAATGCACTGCATTTCCTCTAAGCAGACAACTCACCATTTGGACCAGAGGAATTGTGTTGCCCAAGAGTCAGCTTGGAGACCACCTTTATCTTATCCTTTAAGGAGTATACAGGACCCAGGAGTTCAGACTTAAGTGAGAACTACAAGTAGCTCTACCGTAGTTTATCTGTTGCTAGAGTAGACTGCCCTGAACCTGGAGGTAATTTTTAGGTTACTCTAGAACAGGGGTGCCCACACCTTTTTGGCTTGCAAGCTACTTTTAAAATGGTCAGGTCGAAATGATCTACCTACATTAAAAATTATTGATTTATATCATTCGAAGTCTGAATCACAATCTGATTGTATGGGTGGTTACCTACCAGGTAACGCGTGTGGTTGGTCTGCAAGTCGGCAGACATGCACCACGGGTACCCTCTCACTTGCGAGAAGGAGATCATAGAATGTTACATAGTTAACTGTCAAATAATGCAAAGAGTACGCGACACGTGTTTCGCCCTATTTTGGGCTCATCGGGCATACACATTCCTCTGCACCCCTCATCGGGGATCGAACCTTGGATTTCAGACAAACGCACTTCAATTGTGATAATTGTGAGAAAAAAATCCTCTTCTAATTCCACATCCAGCCCATACCCTCTCTAAACAATTTTTTTTTTAAATCCCTTCTTTAGTCGATATAAATTGGAAGGCTAACTAGATCACAGCCGGAGTTTTGCAGTAGCTTGCGCGTTTGATCATGCGTGCAGGATGACCAGTGTGTGAGAAGAAGAGAGATCTCAGACTGGGCCTGTATGTCAATCAAGTGGCAAATGGCATAGGGAGGATATATGATAAACTAACGTTTAAAAAAACATTTTTTTGAATGCAACGCGATCTACCTGCACTATCTTTGCGATCTATCGGTCGATCGCGATCGACACATTGGGCACCCCTGCTCTAGAACTTATACCAAGATGGGGTTTAAAGTTAGATGGGTTGGGAATTTTAAAAAGAGATGGAGTGAAGGTGAAAGGAAGGATACAACATTGTGAAAGAAAGAGAGAGAAATGGGGAAGGATAAAAGTGTGAGTGGCAGAATGTAATCCTTATGAGGACAACAACCAGTTGGAGCCATTTCACCTGACAGAGATTTATAGGAAGGTCCAGCAGAGCATTAAGCTTCTTGTCTTGTTTGCTCATTTGTATGTTGTCTTCTCTCTATTTTGCCCTCCCTTGTGTGTTTTATTAAATAAAAATAAACACAGTATTCTCATATCTTAACCTTTGGCACTATTATAAGTCTGGAAATGCCACAAGGTCAGTCACATATAATGCAGCTTTGTAAAACATGTCCCTTTTGATTTAATATATAACAAAAAGATTTGAAGTATCCTTAAATGTAAGCTTATATTTGTTTAACTGGGCATTATTGAATTTTTGCTTTTGGTGCCCATTTCACTTTAAGGAAGTTTAACTGGTAAAAAGTAAATACAAGTTTCTAACTCGTACAATATCCTTTCTACTGTATCTGACCTTGAGTAAGTCAGTTAAATTTTTTAAGATAAGTTAAGAAAACGTAGTTCTTACTGTACGGAAATCAGCTGTGCGATTTTGCACAGTACAAAGTCCATTGCTAAGTCAATTTTCAGATTTCTTCCTAATGTTGAAACACTGTTGTTTGAATTACAAATAACCTTTAACAACTTTGGTTACACTTCAAGCCCCAAAAATGAAGTCCACTCATATATACTTTTTACATTACAGGGTTGCCGAGAGAACCAGTACCTACCACAACTGACAGTAACAAATTCTAGATGTAATACCAGTTCAACTCAGGGCAAGTAGTGTTGTCTTTAGAGTACAGGAGTAAAGCAGAATACCGAGATAGTACCAATTCTGACATGGTGACAATGTGCAAACTTACATACACTGACCTAGTTGAGAATTGAATCCTGACCCTTGGAGATGTAGGGAAGAAACATTAATTATTGCACCATCCTAACTCAAAATCTTTTATAAACATACACAACATTGTCTTGAATGCCAAAACTGCTAAATAAAATATATAATATTAGTGTAAGCATGCATATGTTATTTATTAGCTTTCTTGATGAAGTTCAGAGTCATGAGGGCTGGTGCATCTCTCAGCATCATCAGTCACAATAAATCCTAGTCTATCACAGGGCAAGCTCACACATATTGGACCAGTTTAGATTGGCAAATTAACTTAACATACCGGTAGAAAATTGCAAATTCACGGACATTTAAAATCTAGGATTCAAACCCAGAACTCTGAAGCTGTGATGCAACAGCACTACTATGCCAATTGCATTTTAAATTTATTTGTTCCAAAAATATGTGAAAGGTGCCAAGATGGTCAACGTGCTTACTTAACAATTTATCAATTACTAGTTAATGGATAAGGTCTTAGGATATATTTCTCATGAATCATTTTTTGAACATTTCAAATATGGTAGTTAAACAGACCAGTACAGAACATTTATAACAGAATCCATACTCTCACTCCCCAATCCACCCACCTCATATTTAGCCAGGGAATACTTCCAAAATTTAAAGGATGGAACAGAATAGTCTAGCCCTCAAAAGTTTTTTGTGGATGCTTTGCTAATTTTAGACACAGATAGCTCCATATTTAACAAATTGTGAAACCTATGTAGCCATTTATTATTTGTGACAGTCTCAGGGGATTTCCACCAGAGAGCAAGGAGAAGTTTAGCAGCAGGGCTGCCTAAACAGATAAGACTTTGCTGATAAGAGGTGATATACAGGGAGAACAGATCTAAAAGGATTAGAGTTTCAGCCAGTAGCTGAATATCAACAGATAGGAAAGAAGACAAGGAGCAAAATACAAAGGTCCAAAGGGAAAAAAACAGAATAGCAGAACCAGAACACATGGAGAAAAGTACCAGTGACACCCAGTGGGCATAAGTGACAAAGAGACTTGGGTTTAAGAGCCATCAGATAGTACCTATGGGGAGTTGGGTAGTCTGTGAAGGTACTTTAATTGTTTAGAACTTAGCATATTAGTACCAGCTTAAGAACTATTGCATATTGCTTGTGTAGGAATAAAAAATATTTTAATTTAGTTAACATATAACGCAAATTACAATGAAATGACTGAAGAGTTTACTGATGCAGGATACAGGGTCAGGTCTCAGTACATTGAGCTTTTATTATCAGGCATATGAGAATTACATGTATTATTTTTAATAATTTTTTTAATATAAATTCTAACTCAAGGGTGTCATGATGGTTCAATAGATAGCACTGTATACTCACCTCCACCTCACCTCCCCACCATTTTTTTGTGAAACATTAAAATCTAAAAAAGTTTTGAAAATTACAGGTCATTTTTTAAAGCTGAAGGAAATATGAGCCTATCCTGGCAGAGTTGGGTACAAAGCTGACATTGACTCTTGACGGACATCACTTAACAGCATCCACTCACATCCCCACCAATTTTCATTCATATGATGATAATTTACAGCAAATAATCATTCTTATACATACAGTGGATTCAGAAAGTATTCAAACCCCTTCAGTTTTTTTCACATTTTGCTATGTTGCAGGTTAGTGCTAAAATAATTGAAATTCATTGTTTTCTCACATAAAGCATAACTCAATACTCCAGAAAGATAAAATAAAAGCAGGAGTTCAGAAATGTTTGCAGATTTAGTAAAAATAAAAAATTGAAATATCACATTGAATGAAGAATTCAGACCCTTTGCTATGACACTGAACATTTGGCTCAGGTGAATCATTTTTCATTTATAGTTACCAAGATGTGTATGTATTTTGTTTGGAGTCCATTTGTGTTCAATTCAGTGAATGGACATGATTAGGAAAGGCACACACCTTTTTATAGAAAGTCCTACAGTTGGCAGTGTGTATCGGACTAAAAAAGCATGAATTTGAAGGAATTGCTAACAGACATGATTTTCAAGGTACAACTCTGGGGAAGGCTACAAAAATTCCTGCAGCAGTGAAGGTTTACAAGAGTGCAGTATCCTCCTTAATTCTTTAATGTAAGAAGTTTGAGACAACCACAACTCTTCCTAGAAACAGCCAAAATGAGCATTCATGAGAGAAGGACCATGGTAAGAGAGATGACCAAGAACCTGATGGTCACTTTGCCTGAGCTCTAGAGAACCTGTGTAGAGACTGGAGAGAATACCAGGACACCCATCACTGCAGCATTCCACCAACCTGAACTTTATGATATAGTGGCTAAGCAGAAGCTTCTCCTCAGTAAAAGATATGTAAGCCTGCTTGGAGTTTGCAAAAATGCACCGAACAGACTCTCAGACTGAGAGAAACAAGATTTTCTGGTCTGATGAAATAAAGTTTAGTGTCACTTCTGGAGGGAACCAGGCACCACTCATCTCCTATGCAGTACCTTTCCAGTTGTGAAGCATGATGATGGTGTATTGCAATAGCAGGGACTGGGAGATTATGTAGGGTTGATGGAAATCTTAAATAAGCAAAGAACATAACTATCCTTAATGAAAACCTCCTCCAAGAGCATTCTGGATGACACTTTTGGCTGATGGTTCATCGTCCAACAAAACAATGTCCCTAAACATGAAGCAAAGACAGCAAAGAATTGGCTGAACAACAACTCTGGGAATGTTTTTGAGTTTCCCAGCCGGAGCTCAGACTTGAAGTTAATTTAACATCTCTGGAAAGACCTGAACATAGCTGTCCATTGACAGTCCCCATTCAACCTGACAAAGTGTGAGACGAAATGCAGAGAAGAATGTCAGAAAATCCTTAAATCCTGGTGTGTAAAGCTTGTCACTGCATACGCAAGACGACTCCAGGATGTAATCCCTGCTAAAGGTGCTTTAACTAAGTACTGAGTAAAGGGTCTTAATACTTCTGGTAGTGTGATATTTCAGTTTCTAGTAAAAGTTTCTAAGATTTGTTTTGTGCTTGTCATTCTGAGGTATTGAGCATTGCTTAATGTGGGGAAAATTTATTAAAATGATTTTAGTGTCAGGCTGCAACATTACAAAATGTGAAAAAGTGTAGAGGTCTGAATATTTTTTTAATTCACTGCATGTATTTTGGTAGTGGATGGAAATGAGAGAATTTAAAAAAAAAAAGTCACTGGAGACTGTGCAAACTTCATTTAGATCAGGGGTCCTCAGTCATGGTTCTGGAGGGCCACAGTGGCTACATGTCTTCATTCCAGCCAGTTTCCTAATTATAACTCAGTCCTTGCTGACAATGAAACTTGATATTTAACTCTATGCCTTGTTAGCACTTTCATTTATCAAAGACAAATTTTAGTTACGTTGTAGATCAGAGGTCCTCAATTACAGTCCTGGAGGTCCGCAAAGGACTGCAGGTTTTCAATTCAATCAATTTCTTAATTAGATCTCAATTATTTACTACTAAAGCAATACGTTTTTTGGGCTTAATTTTAGTTATATGCTTGTTACAATCTAGAACCCTTAATTGCCTATTTTAGTTTTTAGCAGCTGCATTTAAGATTTACTTGTCTATTTTCTTAACCAGACATTAGTTAATAATGAAATGCAGATAATCAATAAACCAGCAGCTCTCCAGCTAATGTGCTTTCTTTTAAACCTGTGCATATGCACCATAAAGTATCTGTGTCAGAAAATGTTTAGAAATAAATGAGAGGGGAATCAGATGGACCATTATAGCATATGCAGTAACAATCAAAATTGTGATTTACTATAATTTGTGATGGAAATGAGTTGTGTGAGGCCAGCCATATTGTCAAAAATCTGCAATACATGCGACAATCAGTCTGCTATCTGAGGCTTCTCTTGGGAAAGTTTCCAGTCATGTGGTTCTGTGAGGGCCTCAGAGTCATTCTCCATTTGATGACGCTCCCTTCTGAGCTAGAGAGGGTGAGCCTGCATGATCTAAGAGAGCCAGCTCAGCTTAGAGGCTCTAATGTTGCAAATAGGGCAATTCTCAGAGGACTGCAACATTGTACTTCTGTTTGATGGATATCCAGGCAGGTAGCCAGCAAAGTCCAATCCTCTCAAAAAAAGAATCCCTCACAAGTGAGCTGCTTTCTCAGAGGACTGTAAGCTGATGCCCAGACTGGGGAAAGGTGTTCTGCAAGTCAGAATTCACAATTTTTGTCATCTTTTATAGGACATGGCACAAATTAGGCAAGCAAAAGGGAAAGATATCCAGGACAATCATCTTTATGTTGCAGTCTTTTGTATTTTTTATAATGCCTTGAGCTTATTCAGCCTAACTGTACTTTATAAAAATGTATTTGATTATAGTATTGTGGGTTTGTACTCAATGAAAAGCACTACACAAAAATAAGTTTAATTCAGTTGTATTGATTATACATTAGTACCTGTTATCAGACATTCAGTGCAGATATAGAGGGTGAAGATCCTTTACTAATATGCTACAGTTTACTGAGAAAGCAATCATAACATTTGAATTTATTTTCATGAAGACGATAACAACACAGATTATTTCAGATTTACGTTACCTATATGGTTCCAACATCATAATATGTGGCCATTTGGTGTATACAATAATGTAATGCTTTACATATATCAGTCAGTCAGTCATTGTCCAACCTGCTGTAACCTAACACAGGGTCACGGGGGTCTGCTGGAGCCAATCCCAGCCAGCACAGAGCACAAGGTAGGAAAAAATCCCCAGGCAGGGCACTAGCCCACTGCAGGGCACACACACACTAAGTACAATTTATGATCACCAATGCACCTAACCTGCATGTCTTTGGACTGTGGGAGGAAACCGGAGCACTCAGAGGAAACCCACGCAAACATGGGGAGAACATGCAAACTCCACGCAGGGAGGAACCGCGAAGCGAACCCAGGTCTCCTAACTGAGAGGCAGCAGCGCTACCACTGCGCCACCATGCTGCCCACTTAACATATATGCCATATGTCTCCACTCTACTCTGTCGTGAAGCTCTGTAAAGAAAGAGAGTGCAGCTCTTGGGTGTTCACAAATTGTAAGTTTGGAGCATTACTTGAAAACCTTTTAATTTACACATTTAATGCTCTAGCAGTACATCCTAAAGGTACAATGCCTATTGAAGTTTTACATTTTATCGTGATATGACATTAAATCACAATGGATATAATTTGTCTTTTTTGACATTAAACAAAAAAAGGACTCTGTTAAAGTGAAACAGGTCTTTGTAAAGTGATCGAAATTAATTAAAAACACAAAAGAATTGATTGTGTAAGTACTGCATATGACACACCTAAACCAACAGCCAATTGGTTTTTGAAGTCTCATCATTAGTTCAATAGAGGTCACCCCTCTGGGGTTTTAGCTGCTTGTAGTCTAAATGTACCTTATCTGCAAGGGCCAACTTGTGGTGAATCAGTATGGTGGTGTAACCTACACAATGTTGACAAAAGAGCACTGTAAGCAACTCTGTAAAAAGTGGAGGTATGCAGGCAGCTGCGAGAGGCGAGCCTGAGTGTGGTGTTTGGCCGGCACCTGAGGGCCGATGGTAGTGCTCGGTTGTGCTGAGCGCTTGTCGGGAGCAGGAGTGACTAGGAGATGGTTGGCTTGCCTCAGCAAAGGCAGCAGGAGTCGGAGATTTGGAGTAGAATCCCCAGCATGAGTGTGCTGGCCTTTGGGGGAAGACAAGTCTCGGTCTGGCAGGGGCTGAACGAAGCCAAGGATCGGGAGGCCACCAGACCAGTCGAGCAGAAGGTCAGCTGCTTGTAGGGTGACTCCCCTGGTGCATAGCCTGGATGGGAGAAGCAGGGGAGTCACCAGCAAAAGAAGGAACCGTGCTTTGTCTTTTTAAAGAAACTGCTTCTAGCCATTGTTTTAACCTCGTATTTTAAAGTTTTTTTTTTTATATTGGATTTTAACCCCCACAATTTCACCTTATTTTTATTAGATTATTTATTTGAAGGTTTTGATGCACTGAACTATTTATTTGAACATTGTTTTGTTTTGTTGATTTTTAAATAAAAGCTCTTTGCACTTTTTGCACAATTCCCTTGCTTCATTGTTGTGCCTCACTGCCTAGCTCATTGGCAACATTACCGACTGTGTCGGGATCAAGGGCTCCCAGAAGGAAGATGGGAGCATGGAGCAAACCCGCATCGTCACAGTTACAACCTACTGTACATTGGCTGAGATTGGAGAGACTATGCAGACACTAATTGTCACCGGGGTGCTTGGTGTACGGTGCTTCTGCAGTTATACTTTTATGGGAGAGCAGCAAAAAGAAAATCACTGTTAAAATATGCACATGACATCTCTGCAAGATTTTGAGGAAGACTCTGAAATTACCTGAAAGAAGATTCTATAGTACGATGAGACCAAAATTGAGATTTTCGACCATCGGACTAAACGTCATGCTTGGAGTACACCAAACACTGCACATGATCAAAAACACACACTTCTCTGCAGCAAGTCCTGGAAGTATTGTGGGGGTAAAATGAATAAATAAATATAACAAAATACAGTGAAATCCTGGAAACCATCTACAAGAAACCTATTCCTTGGGACATGATTTGTTTTCCAGCAAGGCAATGAACCCAAATATATGCTAAATCTTCACATGAATGCTGTAAAAAGAAAAATGTGTATGTCCTGGGGCCTCATGCATAAAGCCATGCGTAGAATTCCCACTATAACATGACATAAGCACAAAAGCAGAAATGTGCTTATGCACAAAAAAATCCAGAGGCATAAATCTGTGCGAATGCCAGCTTCCATGTTCTTCCACTACATAAATCTCGGTCAGCGTGAAAATTAATGCACATGCACGCGCCTGCTGCCTCACCCCAACTCCTCCCAGAATTCCGCCTCTTTGAATATGCAAATCAATATAAATAGCCCTTAAACTCAGCATTCTGTGAAAAGAAAATGGCAAAAGCACAAGGAAAAATAGAATTTCAGCGAATACCAAGTGGAGGCAAGGAAAAACATACTATTTGTTGGTTTAAACAGTGATATAAACAACAAAAGGAGGTTGATCGAGTGACATAGCGTGTCGGAGAAACTCGAAAGCTCAAGTTCACAAAGCCACACAGTGCCCAAAATAAAAAAGAAGTTGTCAGATATCAAAGTCTCCTTGAAAAGGCGCGTTGTAGCCCACCGTCTGTGTGTCATATGAAAGCTTATTAGGGTACAGAGAAAAAAAAAGGCGCACAGTGGGGAAAAAGCACGAAATGTCAACTTTAATCTTGAAATTTCCACTTTGATCACATAGCTTATTTTGTCATTAAAGTAGAACATCTTAAACTTCATCTTAAAATCGTTTAATGTACTAGTTTCTCAAATCCCATCGTAACTAAAGTAGCATGTTAAATGCTTTGTTTTGTATTTGTTCTTCTATGTGCTCTACAGTATGTGTGTGAATCACTACGTGCTTCTTAAACGGGTTTTCTCTTCCTCCGACAGGACACAGAATCCATTAAATTCGTGATATTACAGCTCTCTGAATAATTAAAATACTCAGATGTATACTTAATATCATTTTCATGATGATAGGAGTTACAGCACGTTATTAAACATTTTAACACGGTGGCACAGTGAATGTTCATGCCTCATGCAGGATGCTTGCTGCGCCGTGCGTGACCTTCAATGAAATATTTTATTGCAGCAGTACTGTCTCTTTCAAACGTACTAATCTCCAATTCCTGGCCTTACTTTTCTTTCTCCAAATACCCAATTGCCACACAATCAGCCCTATAATAGACGTTAAGCCATCTGTAAGCTTAGAACGCCGATTCTTCAAAACTTTTAAGGAACATTGAAATATCTTTGTAGTACGTGTTTAATCATTCTATCCATCTATCCTTCCAGTGTCGCATCAGCACCAGCAAGTGCGAGGCAGGAACAATCTGTGAACAGAGCGCCAGCGGCTCACTAGCGCTGTTTTACCATGTCCTCACATGTTTAATTATTAACAATATAGATTATTTAAATGAAGTTAAAGTTTTATCTGTATAATATAATAAACATATTTTACTGCATTTCATCTTAAAAATGTTATTATCATCATATGTAAATACGTGCTTTATAAAGTGGCTCAGGTTGTGCGATATTATAATTAGTGCAAGTTAACAGTGGGGTAATTGTACTTATAAGTACAAACAGTTTTACAAGGAGCACTTGATGGACTGATTGAGTGCATTTAGAGTTCTTGGGATGAAACTGTTTCTGAACCGCGAGGAAAGTCTCTGAAGCATTTTCCGTGTGAGACCAGTTCAATAGACAGCATGGCTGAGGCAGCATGTGCTTGATGCTGTATACCGATAATTCTCTTTAATCACAGCTGCTGTACAGCTGTGATTCACACTCAGATACAGTGATATTAATACTCTGAGTGGTGCAGTTAGAGTAATATGGAAAAAGATGATCCAATGTGGCAACCCCTAACGGGAGCAGTTGAAAGAAGAAGAGGGTGCAGTGAGAGTAACAACGCTAAAGCAGTTATGGTATTTGGAATAGTTTGACCATTCTGCGGACCATTATATTGTTACAGGTTAATTACAATCAGATGCATTAAACTAATTAACAATATACGGTTAATTTCATGTGGATCTAAAAAAGAAAGGGTAACCACACAGGAACAGTAGCACTGCTTTGACGCTGGGTCCCGCCAGTCTGCAAAACCGAGCAGAGAACTTGTGTATGACAGGGTATGAGCTACCGTGGAAATGTGTGTGGCTTTACGCCAAGTTTAGGATTTATACATCACGATTTGAACATGGAAACGTTCTTACGCAACATTTTTGTGTGTATGCTCCGTTTATACATGAAACCCCTGGAGTGGCTGAGTCAGAGTCCAAATCTCAATCCAGTTAGGAATTTGTGGCTGAACTTAATAAATGCTGTTCACCCACAAACCCCATGCATTCCTTCTGCAAAGAAGAATGGCGACAGAATAACAGTGGGGAGATGTGCAAGGCTGATAGAGAGAGACGCACGAGTACACAGAATCAAGACTGATCTGGCTGACAAAGATGAACCTTCTAAATACTAACCTGATGGGGGTGAATACTCATGATATCAGTTATTTCAAGTTTTACAATTGTGATTAATTTAAACTACTGAGTCTCATGTGGAAAGACCCCGATCCATTTAGGGTTGGTCCATGCCTTTAATTGTGAGCAGGATTTAAAATCCTAACCCAATGTACAAAAAAATAAAAACAAAAACATGAAATTAGCCTCTGAAATTAAGTCTAATTCAGAGCAAAAAACAGGAGAATAATTTTGAGCAAGCTATGAGATTTAATCAAGTAAGGGTAAAGCAAAAGTCTTGACCACCTGATGATCCTTTCCCATGAGTATCTGGGTCTAGGTATTTATTTAGGTTTAGTTATTTAGTTTTTTAAGAGATTTTATCCAAAGCTTGTACAAAAACTTTACTATGCCGCTGTTTTAAAGAAGTACTCCACCCAAAAATGATCCTTTTAACATCTGCTACTTACTCTGTGTTGTTTGTAGTGATAGCCAAGAAATATTTTTAATATCATGTTTTCAGGAAGAATGGAGATATTAAAGTTTATGATATAATAAGCCTTAAATGGGGCCAGCCCCACCAGTGTTGTCGGAGTTGGGGTTTAAAGGCTAAAAAGCAGCAAACAATATTAAAATGTCCATCAATAAAGTCTCAATTTACTGTACTTATTTTGTATAGTCCACATATCAATGACCCTCTTGGATTACCACAAATCCCAAAACAAATGTATTTTTTGCTAAAATATTTTTGCATAAACACAATTAGAAAAGCAGAGTAATACACAAACATCAAGTACGTTCAATAGGATTGACATTATAAAGTGGGCTTTATATAGGACATATAATGCAAATAGTAATTCACTAAGCATATTGGACTAAATAGTTTGTACTCACCAGAGCTTTTCTTTTCCTCAGTCCTTGAAGGGAAATGGAACTATGCATTCCTGAGCTTTTCAGTTTGATAAAAGTTTTCATACTTATTTGTTATTATTTACACTTATTTGCAGTTATGTGTACTATTTGTATTTATTTGTTATGTAAAGAATCTTTTGTTTCCTTACATTGTATAAACTGAAAAATGATGAATTGTTTGAAATGTACTACAATGTAGGTAGGCAAAGATGAAAATCCCTAAATGCTTAGCCATTTTAACCATTAGGGGGCATTACAGCACTCCAAACCCCAAACAAAACCTCACTAACATCAGTCTCAGTTTAAATAAAAAAATTATTTTCACAAATACCTTACAAAAAGGCTTCAAAAGTGACATAAAGATAAGCACAGTTCTCTTCTTCTCTCTTTTCTTTCTCCTTCCTCTTCCCCAGGGGAGCTTTGTCTGCCTCCACCCAACTCCAGCTCACCTGGATGAGCTGGAATGTCTTCTTTTATCTTCAAATTGAAGCCCTACAATGTAAGTATTAGTAATCCCAGCAGCTCCTCCTGGTGGCCCCCATGAAACCCTAAAGGGCTGCCCCACGGGACTACAGGGCCCAACATGCCCTTTGGGTGTTTGTGTGGGAACCGTACTCTAAAGATTCTGCCATCTAGCGTATCGGGGGAGCATTTAGTCCTGACAGGTTGTTTCCCCCTGTCCTTGCATTACACTGGCCTTTGTGCACCATCATATTCTTGATGCCATGGTTCCTTAATAGCCAGCCCATTCTCCTAAGGCATTGAATTATTTTATGTTGTTCACATGGTAGGTTATGGAGAATGGTGTCACATGGCAGACTGCAAGAGCTGCGTGATATTTATTATATGATTTAGGTTAGGAGATACTCTTTCCTTTAAATTAAAATCCTTGGTTAATTATGCACTATCTCCTTTTTCATTATTTCTGGGAATGGAATTTAATATACATAATTTTGAGCCGTTGTTTATCGGTCTATAATTGTGCTTGTTAAGGATATGTACCCTATAAATTTGGATAGACAGATTGAAGTGAGACTGACCATGAAACATAATAATTAGTATCTAACATCATTTGCTCCTGCCTTTGCATTGCACAAGTTACACAGCCCCTTATACTCTGCCAGCGATACAACACAGAATACGGCTTTGTGCTGCTTACAAAATGCAAAGCTAATGTGTATTTTTGCATCCACCAGTATGCAGGGATAGGGAAATGAAAACACCAGTCAAACAAGCTCAGGATAAAAAGTGGAGCCTGTCACAGGGTATGGAAATATTTTAAATGTATACATTAAAGGATTTAAATATTAAGCAGGAGTTCATTCTTGTGAGTAAAACTTTTAATTTCGATTCACATCTTGTTTATTTTATATATGTACTGGAGACACATTTCTTAAGTGTGGCTGTAGCTTGGAATAAGTGTTACATGGATCAAAGTATTTTTTAGTAAGTAAAATAAAACAAAGAAAGTGATCACTGAAAAAAAATACAAAGTAGCAAAGTAAACCCGTTATATCTGAGCCAAGTTCATTGCCCTAGCTTACATATGTTTTCTGCGTATGTAATATTTTTGTTGTTTATTAAATGTACATGTTTCTTTGTTTCTGTTGTTTGTTTTCTTTTATATAAAACTTGCTCTTTAATCTTGCTTTGTTTAATTATTTAAATGATAAATATCTTTCTGTGTGTAAATTAATGTTCGTCCATGTCCTTTGTACTTCATGGGTGGTACCCCCAAAAGGTGGGGCCTCTCTGATGTCATCAGTCCTGCATCTCCCCTCTAGCTGCTCAAGCCAGTGGAGTGGAGAGCTCAGGAGTAGAGCATCAAACTTTTTGGAGTTTTGAAAGTGTTGTTTTCAAATTGGAGTTACTGTCTTTTCTGACTACTATTCACTCTGGTTGTCAGATTCTTCTTGTGGATTGGGTTTTGCGATAATATTGTCTTTTTGCTGTCTCCTTTTGCTCTATTGAGCATTTTTGTTATATTTCTGTTTTTTGTGAAAAAGAATTTTGATTTATGAAAATTATTTGGTGGCTTGGTCTCTTCAAGCCAAATGTTTTTCATAGATTCCTTTCCTTTGATGGGCACAGTGAGATATTTTTGAAATGTAAAATACAGTGATCCCTCGCTATATCACGCTTCGACTTTCGCGGCTTCACTCTATCGCGATTTTTTTCTCATAATACGCTTACGTCACTACGCATGCGCTTTCTGAGAACTTTTATCTAAGCCCCACAATGGCTCCTAAACGTGCTGCTTTTTCTAAGCCTTCTGACAATAAAACTAAGTGCCGGAGGAAGATGCTTACTATCCAGGAGAAGGTGAAACTCTTGGATATGATTAAAAATGGCAATACCCTACAAAAGCCTCCTCACGCATATGAGAAGACAGCGCCAGTAACTGTCTATCAAGATTTTCTTTAGCCGCGCACCCAGACACCCACTGTTTACTCCTAGTACTTCTTCACTGAAGACAACGCACCTGCTGAAGATACTGCACCACCTCTGAAGACTCTCCTACTGAGGTCGTGCCTTCATAGGTTAGTGGTTGTGTGTAATTAAATGTACAGTACAATAATCTACTATATAAAAGCTTTCGGGATTGTCCGCTTATTACAGACTTACTACTTACGGCTTGAGGTACGAAGCGACGCAATGTGACCAGAGTTCTGGTGCTGTCATCGTTCCCTTGCTTTTGTGCGTGATGCGCTGGAAAAATAGACAAAATTATGTCTCTGGAAATAATTAATGTTGATGGAGTACAAATGCCTCACTGCGTAGTAAATATCAGGGGAGATGGTGCTTGCTTATTCTCATCTATAGCTTATTTAGTGCATAAAACTCCGTCTTTAGCGGTACAGATTCGGGCTGACATTGTATGACTTTGGACAGGCACTTGAGGGAATAAAAAAAACCTTAGGTTTTCCGGAGATGTTATGAATGGGCACTTTGATGTTCTCATTCCCTACACTTACATGCCTGATGTACACATGGAGCGCACAAAAATTGAGGATAAAGTCGGTCGCCTTAAAAGGCGAGTGCGTCTAGTAATATGATATTTGTAACGTCTAATATGTCTTATTTTCTCTTATTTTGTTTAATATATTGGGTAATACGAGTGTAATGGTGACTAAAGGGTGTTATTTCATGTCTAGAGGGCTCTAATAATGTTAAAAAACGTATTTAGAAGGTCGTAAACAGGTTTTCTATACTCTAAATGCGAAAATATTCGATTTATCAATAAAGAATCCTACTTCGCGAAAATTCATTTATCACTGCAGAGTCTGGAACGGATTAATCGTGATAAACGAGGGTTCACTGTACTATGAAATTTAAAAAGCTAGTTCCCCCTTTCTGTACCTTGATAGACTACAACCCCAGGTACTATTGTGGAAACTGGCTGGGTTCAGGTCAGGCTAGCATGGGCAGGCAAGTGGAGATTCTGGCCAATATTCTGGCCAATGATCTGGCCAAAGATCATAACAAAAGTGTACCTTAGGCCTGCTTACAGCAGGCTATGTGTACTTGACTGGCCCAGTGGTCCATCTCTGCATTCATATCCCAGAAAGACACCACCATATTGTTCAGTTTTGCTCTCTCTCTCTCTCTCTCTCTCTCTCTCTCTCTCTCTCTCTCTCCCTCTCTCTCCCTCTCTCTCACTACTTTTTTGACTTTTCTACCTCCCTGCTAGTAGATTTTCACCCTACACAATATTTGAATCTCTGCATAGCATCTGCTTCTGAGGTCCAAAATGTGCTGTCAAACTCCAATGTCTTTAATCCATTCTTGTCCTTCGTTCACATGAACTACATCCCAGATGTGAACCTTTTAGAGGCCTGTCTTCATTTATCTTTAGAAGAAACTTGTCAGTCCCTAATTTTGATGGATTGTTACTCTACAGAATCCATCTGCTGAGCTTACCACCTTATGGAAGACATTCTCTTGCCTCACAGATCAACAATGTTGATCTCATTATCTCTCTGTAGCCCCTCTTCTGCCATTTCTTTAACTGTGTTTTTCTTGATATTCTATTCACAACAGGCAAAACTTTTCCAGTTTTAAGCAAATCAACAGATTTATTAGATTGTGTTCTTTATAGTAACTTTTACACAGTGTTGTTACTCTGTATTTTATATGCTCAATGTTAAACAACAGATCTTTTTTCAGTTAGAATATGGAATGATGTTCATTTGGGACACCCAAGTCAGGAACAGGTGTCAAAGGACCAGGAAATGTAGAGGAAAAGCACAAAAGGGGTAAAATAATAGACTACACTCAGAACCAGAATAAGCAAAAATCGAAATGACAAAATGAAAACATAAGTTCAAAATCATTGTCAAATACAAGCAAAAGGTTCTAACAATAACTTCAAATATTAGCCTTCACTAACACTGTGTTTTTTTTTAAAATAGATCCAGAAGCTTGGAAGCTAGATGAAGTGTGCCACCCTCTTAAATAGGTGCTGTGTATCATGTTTCAGATAGTGTGTGTTTCCTGATTTATGTTTATTTTCTTTTTCTGTGTTACCTTTATTTATGTTAAAGTATTATTTTTCATGTGTTTATTGTATTTATGCACTTTTTGTAACCATTGTTCTATTTAATCATTATTTACTATCTGTGTATTACTTGTTCACTCACATCCCTTGTGGTTTGTGGATGGAACCTCCCAATGGGGTGGGGTCACCGTGACATCACAGCTGTTAAACAGCTCATATCCTGTATAATGTGAAGCCAAGGAGCTGATCTTTCAGTAGTTCACTGAATATCATTTGAAGTGTTTTCATAGTGAGGATTGGCTTTTCTGGTCTTCTGAAGAGGCGTCACGGTGGCACAGTGCATTTTTTTTTGCTTTACTTTGCCATTGTTACTCTCTTAAATCCTTTGAAATAAAATATTTCAAATTATAAAAGTTTCAAAATGGATTTGTCTCTTAAAAATCAAAGGCTTTGCGGTTCCTCTTCCTTTTCAAGGATTTGGATATATTTTGAACATTTAAGGTATTTTTTAACTTTCAATATATTTGTCCCCATTTCTGGGGCCTGTTGTGGCTGCAGGCTGCCACTACAGTTTGGAATCAGGCTGTCTGGCATGAGGCCTGTTTCTGGGAAGCCTAGGGAAGACTCTTGTCTGATTTAGGGGGCTTTTTAAGAGGACTCACACCCGTTCTGTTTTTCTTGTTGTTTTATGTATTTATTTATAACACAGTGTGATGATTTCTAGTCATGTAACTAGCAATGGACCTCAAAACAGAAAACTATGACCACAGCCATGGAAATCAAGCCCAAAATTCCACTACATGTGAGACAAATCAACAATATAATGACATCAACAAAAAATAGATAAAAGTTAATTATTTTTTTAAAAGCTACTCATTTTTGGAAACTGGCTTCCATATGTGTTTTACTGTCAGGCCACTCTCTCAAAAAGCCCTAAGTAGTGGAGGATTGCAGTAAAGTTTGTCCTTCTTGATGTTTCTCCCATCTCCACACAGTTTCTTTGGAGCTTGTAGCCTTCTCCAGATCCTATTTTTAAGCTCTGCGGGCAATTCCTTTGAATTAATGGCTTAGTTTTCGCTTTGCTACACATTGTCAACCGTGGGACCTTCTACAGACAGGTGTGTGCCTTTCCTAATTATGTGTGATCAGTTGAACTGATGACAGATGGACTATCTCTGTGATAACATCTCAGTGATGATAAACAGAATGATATGCACCTGAGACAAATTTCATGTGTCTCAACAAAGGGTGTGAATACTTATGTCAATGGGATATTTCCGTTTTTTATATACAATTCATTTTCAAATGTTTCTAAAATCCTATTTGTTATTTTGGGGTATCCAGTGTTGCTTGAATAGGGGAAAAAAATATTGAAATTATTTTAACACAAGACTGCATCATAACAAAATGTGAAAAAGTGAAGAGGTCTGAATAATTTCTGAATCCTCTATAAATGCCAGCAGTGAAATGAAATCATTCAATATGCAACAGGAGTCCGATACTAAGAACAATATGGTTGGCCCATACTCAAACATTACTTAAATGGCAATTCTGTAAATGAATAAAAATAACTACATACAATATTAGTACAGTCAAAGGGACACACAAACACAAAATAAGTGCAGAACATGACTAGCTCTTCCAAAACACTAAAATCATGACAACACCTTTCAAAATTTATTGGCATGAAATTTATGTATACAGATGGCAAAATGAAATGTAATACTCATGTGAAATGTAAACTTTCATAGCTGACATAACAACAACAAAAAAAAGAATAACATGAAAGCAATGCAAAAACAGAAGCAAAAGGGCAAAAATAACCAGTCTGAACCATTAACAGCAGTTGCCTTAAGATCTCAGCATGTTGTGTAACCTCCTGTTTCAGCCATTACTGCTTGATATCTCTGGCACATTGAGCTAGTGAATCTTTGAATCTGCTGTTGGCTGATGTTATTCCTTTCTTCTAGAACTCCTTGATGAATTTGCTGAATATTGGCAGGCAGAGTGTGACACCTCCAGTTTGTTCAGTCCAGGGTATCCCAAAGGTGCATAGTGGGGCTAAGGTCAGGACAGGAAGCAGGCCAAAGCAGCACCTGCACACCAGCATTCCTCTGGACAAATGTGATCATAGCCACTATGTGTCACTTTGAATTGTTGTAAGGTCAGACAACTTAAAGGTTTGAACAGAGAGCCTTTACCTGGTGACCTTATTAGATTCAGTATGGGAACAAACCCTCAATAGCTGTGCTCATGGACCACACCAGATGAACTGAATAAATTCTTCGTTTGTTTTGAGCCTTGCAGCTCAGGCTTGGTGAGTGCCGTAATTTACCCAGCACTACTGGCAAGCGGAGCCATTCTGAACATGTTGGAGGTCAATGTGAATGAAACCTTTAAAGAAGTTAAAGTTAAAGCAGCAAAGCCGCCTGCCCAGACAACATCCTATCCCTCATCCTGAAGGCAAGCGCCACCCATTTGTCTTAAATGTATGCCAACATCTTGTTATAACTTATCACTTTGTTGCCTGTGCTAAAGAAATGTGCTGTTTCCTACCTGAATGACTCCCAGCCAATCGTGTTACCCTCTGTGGTGGAGAAATTGGTCAGGATCCACATTAACCATAACATCCTGATACCCTGGGATCGCTACAACTTTTATACCAGCATAATAGATATGTGGTTGATACCATCTTCCTCCCTTTGCACAGTGCTCTAGAAAATCTGGAAAGGAACCTACTATATGTCAAGATACTGTTCATTGACTATAACTCTGCCATTAAGACCATTATGACCTCCAGGCTTTTGATGAAGCTCAGAGACATTGGTCTGAACAGCTCCATCGGTGGCTGGGTGTTTGACTGGCAACCAGAACTCGTCCATTCTCTTTACCAACATTGCATTTAGCAAGACTAGTGCCTCATGCCACTGCTATACAGTGTACCAAACTGTGTTCCAAAGCATCATCATGTTTATGGATGTCCCAACTGTGACTGGCCTCATCAGCATGATGAGACTGCCTACAAGAAGGAGCTAAAATGTATGGTGCAAATACAACAATCTCAGCATGAAAATGAACAAAATAAAGGTGGTAATTTTTGACTTCAGAAAGAACAAAAGCAATCATCATGCTCTAGTCCATCAATGGCATCCCACTCCAGATAGTTTGCAGCTTCAGGTTCCTGGGCGTCCTGAACACTAACTGCCTTTTGTAGCCTGTCAACACTACCTGCAACCTCAAAATGTCTCAGCAAGGGCTCTTTGTCCTGAAGAAGTTAAAGAGCTTGGCAGTGGGAACCAAAATCCTGGTGACATGAACTATTGAAAGCATCAGAATCAGATGCATCATGGTGTGGTTTAGCAACCTAACATATCAAGATTGCAAGCACCTCCAAAAGACTGTCCGTACTGCTTCTAAAATCATTGGGGCCAGCCTTCAACAGCTTCATACCATCTACTCCACCCTCTGTGTGAGGAGGGCAGAATCCATTATCTCTGATGCCAGCCATCCAGCTCATCCCTAGTTTTTACCTCTGCCCTCTGGTAAACAATACGAGAGCCCCACCACTCACTCCACCCACTTGAGGGACAGCTTCTTCCCCCAGGCCATAAGGTTGCTGAATTCTCAGTAAACTAATATTGCCCCACATTGTACCCACCTTCTGGTGTATGTCTAATTCAACTCTATTGTACATGTGCACTACCTGAGCATAATTACTGTACTCAAACAATCTATGGCTCAGCTACTAGAAGTGACTGTGGACAAAACTAGTGCCCTGAATCAAATTTTTAATAGATTTTCCCTTCCAATGAGCAGTCACACCATGCCATTTCTACTACATCAACAACTCCTATCACATCAACTGGAATGGTCATAAGTGAAAAACCAAGTAAGGAGACAATTGATAGACCTACACAAGGGAAAAGCCATGCATCTAGATGTAGCCAGCCCTTGAGTTCTTAAAGCCTGTGCTGACCAACTTTGTTTTGTCCTCTGTCACCTGTTCAGTCTGTCTCCATGGCTCATGAAAGTGCTGTCAATTTGGAAAACATGTTGCATTGTTCCTGTTCCAAAGAAGGCAGGGACATCTTCCCTTAATGGCAACAGACCAGTGACTGGTCCTGGACTATACAAGTCCATTTGTGGTAGACCACCTGGATGCACTGAAATTTGCCTGTGGGACATGGATTGGACTGGAGGATGCAATTATCCATCTGCTCCCCAATTCATATTTTCACCTGGACAAAGCTGGATGCACTGTGAGGTTTCTGTTTTTGATTTCCCCAGTGCCTTCAATACCAGCCAGTCATCTCTGTTAAGAGCTCAAAGATATGTACAGTAGGTGGATGAGCCTGTGATGTCCTAGATAATGGACTATCTGTTGGGAAGACCACAGTTTGGGAGACTTAAAGACTGTGTTTTTGACACGGATGTGAGCAACACTGGAGCAACACCAGGAACAGTCCTGTCTCCTTTTCTCTTCACTCTGTACACTTCCGACTATAAATATAACACCAGGTGACGTCACTTGCAGGAATTCTCAGATGACTCTGCACTTATGTGGTGTATTGATAAGGTGGATAAGACAGAAGAGAGGAGTCAGGTGGAAAAGTTTGTTTAATGCTGTAAAAGGAATTGTCTGCATCTTAGCAAAACCAAGGAAATGGCTATTGAATTTCCCCACACCAAAGAACCTATATACCCAGGCACTATTCAGGGAGTGAACGTGGAAGTGGTCCACTAATACAATACTTGGGGTTCCAAGTTGAACTGGGCTAGAGGAACTATATAAGGAAAACCAGAGCAAACTGTTTATTCATAGGAGACTATGTTCCTTCAATGTGGTTACATGTTGATGACCAGTGCAAATGTCTACACTGTGGTGTACTGCGCTGGTAGGAACAGGCTCAGTTATGGGACACACTGTGGACCCCTGGAGGTAGTACAAAAGGAGAGAATTAAAACAAAACTGAGTATCATTATGAATAATGCTGCACATCCTCTCTCTGACACAATAAGACTGAGGACATTCAGCCAATAAATTATTCAGCCGAAGTGTGTCAGGAAACACGACTGGGGCTCCTTTATACCAACAGCAGTACATCTGCATTTATGCCTCACTTTGACTGTGACAGAAAAGTCATAGTTTATCTTTCTTTCTTTTTTTCTTCATTTTTAATCAATCTGGTGTATGTTCAGATACTGTATAGTGTGTGTATAAGTATTTATCTATCTATTCTTTTTTTATTTAAAGAGCTTCTGTAAATATCCAAATTTCCTCCAGGACAAATAAAGATCTATCTATCTACCAGCATTTTTGTCCCTCTACTATTTAAATCAATCTATGCAGTATGCCTGTACAGTTCCCTTTTGCACAATATACATTAGGACATTCTTCCAATACTCTATTTATTTATTTATTAATGAATTAATTTATTTATTTATAGCCTACATTGTCCTATTGTCTCTGTTGCTTGCCAACACACAACTGTGACAAAAGATTTCACTATGCTCTCACAGTGTATATGACAATACAGGTCTACGCTAATCTACTCTAATCTAATGGGACCGGCTCTCACAGTTCCATTACAGATATAGGCATTGTGTCTTCTGGCAGTTTGAGCAGCAGATCTCTCAGATGGACCAGCTTGATGAGTCTGTCCTGCATGGTGATCATATCTTGGATGGTCATGTGTCTTGCTGGTCTGTTGACGCCTTGACTGCATTGGGGACACAGTGGGTTGGTTTAGTCCATAGCGCCTCTGAGTGATGGGCATGACATGCCTCCTTGCGGCATGCCTGCTACTGGTTAAATTTGGGCATTGTGGAATGCACAGAAATCTGACAAATTGTAGCCTTCAAATTGCTGTCATCAAATCTTTAAATTTCAGATATTGTTCTATGTGGACCTTGTTGTGTCAAACTGCACCCTATAAGATTTTGTGGGTTTGGTAATTTGCAATGCCTATTATCTCAAACTGCATTGTTTTTTTCAGAGGGCCCAAAACAAATTGACCATTTCAGGGGAAAGTGTAAATCTGTATCTATAGCTAGTTTTCTAAGTCTATTTGTAATTTATTATGTTTCAATGAATTGGACTGTTTCCTATTTTCATTACCTTATCAAGTGCAGATTCCACAATTACTGTATGGTTTAAATTTCTGATTAAGACAAGAAGCACTTGCAATATGTCTGACAGCTGCTTTCATGAAATGTGCCACCACTTTAAGTATATCTGCCAGATTAGTTTATGCTGATCTGAAAGTTGTGAGTTTCACGTTACACTACAAGCATTCCGGTGTGGTTTTAGAGATTTTTCACAGGGGGATTGGGGCTTGCAGCTCAGCATATGCAGCGTGGAATTACATGTTGAACAGAAAACCATTGTGTTTTGAAGTCACATAAATTCTAATCTTCTTGTAGAAAAGACGTGTGTAGAGTAGAATAAAAACTGAACATAAAAGCTGTTCAGAACTTGTCAGTAAATACACTAATTAAAAGCCTGAAACCAGTATTAGGAATATTTTAATTTGATTCTTCCAAAAAGATATTTTCAAAATATTAAACTTGAAGGCTGCCATACAAGATGCCAGACGCATTTTGCTCTTGCTGTATTTTTTGTTTCTACTTTTATTTTTATTCCGTCACTGTGTTTAATGCATTACTACATCTACACTCCAGATAATTGCTGGAATTCATCTCAGAAACAAAATGTGTAGTGGGCTTTTTAAAGTGTATTTTTTTCTGTTTGGTAAATTTGTTATTTCATTTTTTTTTTTGTTTTGTCTTCTTGGGCGATAAATTTGATTTAATTATCGACAGTCTGAGTTCCACTGTGTATCAGTAGATGCTGTTAATGTAACTCTACACTGCTAAGGCCATGCATGTGCCTAGTATTTTGTTTATAAGTGTCATGAATTGAGTTTGCTTCATGGCAAAATAGGTGTTGGCTTCCAAAAACACACTTGGGTACAGGCCTGAATTTTAGCTAGTCTGTCCAGCAGAGGCTCCTAAGGCACCTGATGGCTTCAGGTGGAGCAGGGCCAAAATAAATCTGGGGAACTGGCAAAAACAACTATAAATAATACAAAAGAAGAGCAAAAGCACCACTGGGAGAAGAATCACCATCAACCTTTGGCTTACATTTATAGAGCAAGCAATAAATCTTTATCAATGAAAGATTTATTACAAGAATAACAAAAACACAAACAAAAGCTTGAAAGAGCAAAACACAATCCTTCATCAGAATCCTTAAATTTTAAGTAAAAATAATCAAACAAGCCAGATACTCCAACACAAAACTCCACTTTTAGCAAATTTTTTCCACTCTGGTCACTAATATAGCCAGAGGGAGGGCCCAGGAGCAGTGACATCATGGTGGTCCCGCCTCTTGGGAAGCCAAACCAACAACAAAGGATATAAGAATATTTCATGGAACAGAACAAAATAATAAACTAACAGAAAACACATTGTTTTGTCTTGGTAGAGTAATATTTTACTCTACTTTCCCCTTTTGTATTATTAATGTGTAGCCTTTGCCAGAATGCCTCAAATCTCACAGACTTACCACTGTTTATAAGGTACTGTATCATATAACTTCTCCCCACCTTCCCTTCTACATCTATAACCTCAGGCAATTAGGTATAGTAAAAGACAAGCAGGAGTTAAGTTTCAATTTAAATATATGTATTATTGATAATATTCATAAATAATAGCAATATGCAAAGTACATTTGAATATTGGCAACCATACAACCTTATAAATGGTAATGTGTAATTTCAGACGGTACACAGACTTGTTAGTTACTTAAAATGTCTCTAGTTAAGGCATCACTTGTGGTCAGCTTTCTTCAGAACAGGCTGCATGAATGTCTCAATATGACTGCCAAGCTGTGCTCTTCATTGTGTTGTCCTTTTCAGTTCGTGGTGTGTGAGATCGTCTTTCATCAGTTTGGTAAGAGAGAGAGAGAGAGGTTAAGCAAGCAAATTTATAGGCTCTCTCTCCAAACCCTACAGCCAATAGGGAGTCATAGTACCTAAAGGCTTCTGATACAAGCCAATTCCAAACAGGCATACTTCAGACCAATGGGGAGACAGAACACCTGCCTTCCAAACGATGTGTTAAGGTAAAGCCTGGCTTTTCTGAGGGGGTTGACTGAGAGACTTTAGCAGAGAAACACTTGCCAATCTGGTTTGAGGCACTTCCCCCCAACCCTGTCATAAAATTACAAAAAGACTCATTCCTAAATGGGGGTAAACATGAATGCTTCTCACTAATGTAACATTAATATTCCATTGCATTGCCTAAATTACAAATAAAGACATACAAAATGGGGCGGCACGGTGGCGCAGTGGTAGCACTGCTGCCTAGCAGTTAGGAGACCTGGGTTCGCTTCCCGGGTCCTCCCTGCGTGGAGTTTGCATGTTCTCCCCGTGTCTGCGTGGGTTTCCTCCGGGCGCTCCGGTTTCCTCCCACGATCCAAAGACATGCAGGTTAGGTGGATTGGCGATTCTAAATTGGCCCTAGTGTGTGCTTGGTGTTTGTGTGTGTCCTGCGGTGGGTTGGCACCCTGCCCAGGATTGGTTCCTGCCTTGTGCCCTGTGTTGGCTGGGATTGGCTCCAGCAGACCCCCGTGACCCTGTATTCAGATTCAGCGGGTTGAAAAATGGATGGACATACAAAATATTTATCAACTTGTATGCAAAATTTCACATCACAACACACATAAAAATAAAACACGTAATCATGCAAAAATAACAAAAACAATAATAAAAATACATAAACACGTGCAATATTATAACAACAAGTGGTAAAAAGAGACTGCATTATCTATCTGTCTTCACTGTCAAAGGTACATGAGCAGCCCTCACCTTTTTTTGTTTTGTTATTATGTGTTTCTTAGTTATGCCAGTAATGTATGATTTTTAAGAACTGTCAAAAAGACAAAGCAGAATAGAAATAGTGATCAGAAAATGAAACTAGAGTTGAATGGGCTGGGATCAAAACCAAGTAGTCAGATTAAAAAGAAGTGGCAAAGACCAGACATTAAAGGAATACACCACCCAAAAATTATATTTGTTTTATATGTTAGTTACCCCATGCAGTTTGGAGTGGTAGCCAATAAAAAAATTGTAATGTTTTCATGCAGAATGGAGAGAGAAATATTCATAATGTAATAGAAGCCAATAGTGGCCAATACTGTACAATGGTAAGCAATGTGAAAGAATCCTTGGAAAAACAAAAAACCTGTGTTACTCATGATGCATAATGCACATGTTAGTTACCCAGTTGTATACCCATAACATGCAAAACACCCTTTTTTTGCTAAAATAATGACATAATCACTGCACATCATAAACAGGAAACTTAAAGCCTCATGGGAATTACTTTTTCTACTGAAGACATGTGAAGCAAACCAAACACAGATATGGTGACAAAGAGCAAACTCCAAAGTAAAGGAACCAGGCAGAAACTTCATTGTCAGTTCACCTTTAGCAATGCTACCCACCGTACATATGAGCCATGTCAGCAAGCAACTATAAAGTTCATGGATAGTTTTGCAAAAAAAAATATATATAGTGGTCATACACAACAACAGAATAATACATGAAATTTAGGTGAAAAACATCCTTCTTCCTTACTCAGAATTATAGCTTGGATTTCTGTCTAGTACTTCATGTTATTAGGTTATTTTTTCACATTTTAATGTAAAGCCAAGAATGTAAGTCAAAGTTTAATTGTCACTCCAGCTGTTAGGCAGGCTACTGTTATTACTTAATGTTTGTGAGTAACATTAGTTGCCATCATGGTTTATGGAAAGGGAGCTGATAATATTATTAGTAAAAACATTTCATGTGCAAAGACTGGAAAATCAGGTCTTAATTAAATTTTAGGAATTTTATGAACTCTGCTTGTGCTTATAATCAGCTCTGTTGCTTGCGTTGCCCTTGTACTCTAAACATCAGATTGAACATAAGTTACAATCCCTGCCACCTCTGTCCGCCTCATTGTCTTGTGCTTTGCTTTGTCTCTGCTGCTCAGAAAAAATACTGCGGATTCAGAAAGTATTCTGACTCCTTCACTTTCTGTAAACTTTATTATGTTGCACATTTAATTTTATATTGATACATTTGCCATTTTTGACCATCCATCTACAGTCAATAACCTATAATGATGAAGTAAAAACATGTTTTCAGAAAGGTTTGTAAATTTAAAATATTTTAAAAATCAAAACTGAAAACTCTCATTTCTAAAAGTGTTTAGACCGGCGGTTCTCAACCTGTGGGTCGCGACCCCGGGGGGTCGAATAACGATTTGCCAGGGGATTTACGCACTTCTTCTTCCATTTCCAACAACATATCTTTGCGAAACAGGGTTTTCCAGCTTGTTGGTTATCAAGTCTAAATACAGAAGTAGACTTGCTGCAGAAGATGATCTTCGTTGTGCTCTTGCAAAGATTGCCCTGAGAATTTCTGATCTGGTGAGAAAGAAGCAGCCTCAACCTTTGCACTGACGTTGGATTTTTACGCGTACTGTCGCAACAATTTTGTGGCAATGTAGTTTACTGTTGTTATATTAAGACTGTTACCCTTGCTACGCCATGCTTTTCTCATTTTCACATAAGTATACAACATGAATACGGTGAATACAGTTCAATACACAATGAAGAAAAACAAATAAACGTAGCTCATAAAGACAAAATTGAATTTATTTGTAATTAGAAATTAATATTTCACAATATATAATTACATATTGTTTTTGTTATTAATCACTACGCTTTAATTATTTTCAATTTGTAACAATGAAAATACATTCTGCATATCAGATATTTACATTATGATTCATAACAGTAGCAAAATGACAGTTATGAAGTGGCAACGAAAATAATTTTACGGTTGGGGTTGCCACAGCATGGGAAATTGTATTAAAGGGTCGTGAAACTAGAAAGGTTGCGAACCGCTGGTTTAGACCCTTTGCTGCGGCACTCTAAATTGTGGTCAGGCGCATCCTGTTTGCATTAATTCTCCTTTGAGATGTGCTTAGAGTGTGTTAGGAGTCCACCTGTAGCAAACTGAATTGAATGGACAGAAACACATACACATATGTTTAGAAGGTCCACAATTTACACTGGAAGTCAGGACAAAAATCGAGCCAATGAAGTCCAAGGAAGTGTCTGTAAACCTCTGCGTTTAAATTGTGGTGAGGTATACATCAAGGCAAGGGTATACTGTAAAGCCCTTTTATAAAACTTTGAGTGTTCAAAGGTGCACAGTGGTCTCATTAATTGCAAAATGGAAAAGTTTAGAAGCACCAGGATGCTTCCAAACTGAATAACTAGGCAAGAAGAGCCTTGATCAGGGAGACAAACAAGAGCCCAATTGGCACTCTAACAGAGGTTCAGAAGTCCTCTGCTGAGACGGAGGAATCTGTTGGGAGGGCAACCATCTTAGCAGCACTTCATTAATCAGTTCTTTATAGTACAGTGGCTAGACATTATGCAAAAGGCAAAAGGCATTTGACAGTGTAGGGGACTCTGAAAACATTAGGAAAATAATTCTCTGCTCTGATTAGACAAAAATTGAACTCTTCAAGGACTGTGTGTGGCAAAGACCAGGCATTGCTCATCACTTGCCTAATACCATTCCTACAGTATGGTGAAGCATGGTGGTAGCAGGATCGTGCAATAGAGGTGCTTTTCAGTGACAGGGGCAAGACGACTGATGAGAACTGATGAAAGGATTAGGTTAGCCAGATACAGAGAGGTCCTTGAAGAAAACCTGCTCCAAAGAGCATGCAACCTCAGACTGGGGTGATGGTTCACCTTTCAGTACAACAATGACCCTGACATACTGCCAGGACAATGCTGGAGTGGCTTCTGGACAAGTCGATGAATGTCCTTAAGTGGCCCAGTCAAAATACACCCTTAAACCCAATAGAACGTCTGTGGAGAGACCTGAACATGGCAGACATTTCCCACCCAGTCTAACAGACCATGACAAGGATCTGCTAGGAATATTGGGATAAACTGCTCAAATCTTGATGTGCAAAGCTGGTAGAAACTTAAAATATGACTTGAAGCTGTAGTTTCTGTCCAATGGAACTCTACAAAGTAACTATGTAAGTGTCTGAATACTCCTATAAATTAGAGATTTCATTTTTTGATCTACAGTGAATTCCTCTGATGTTATGACTTGGTTTTTGTCCTGTCGTACAATATGAATTGTTGGACTTTTTGTACACAGGTGTGTGCCTTTCTAAATGATGTCCAGTCAATTCAGTTTACCCCAGTCAAGTTCTACACACGTCTCAAGAAGAATTAAAGCAAACAGACTACTGCACCTGACCACAATTTGGAGTGCCATAGCAAAGGGTTTGAATACTTCTTGGAAGGAATTTGATTTTTAGTTATTTTGAAAATGTTTCTAAAAACATGTTTTTCACTTTGTCATTATTGGCTATTGACTGTCGATTGATAGGCAAAAAATGTATTTAATTTAATTTATAATTTAAATGTAATTAAATTAAATCTGCAACACAATAAAATGTGCTGAAAGTGGGTCTGAATACTTTCAAATTCTATTCTTATTCTATGTTAATTAATGTTGACTTATGTTTATTTTTTATTGTGTCTTCTATTTTTCTATTCATTTTGTAAAGCACTTTGAGCTACATTTTTTTGTATGAATATGTGCTATATAAATAAATGTTGATTGATTGATTGATTGATATTGTATTCTTTCCAAAGCTTTACATGCTTTGTTCAGAAATGCAAAGCACAAGATTCTCTGGTCTGATGAGACAAAAATTGAATTTTTTGGGCAATATTCCAAGCACGATGTTGAGCGAAGCTTACGCACTGCTCATCACTTGCCTAAAAACATCTCTACAATGAAGCAAGTTGTAGACAACACCATGCTATGGGCGTGCTTTTCATTGACAGGGTCATGGAGACTGGTCAGAATTGAGGGAAGGATGAGAGCAGCAAAACACAGAGAGTTGCTAGAAGAAAACCTGCTTCAGAGTGGACACAACCTCAGCCTGAGACAACGGTTAGCTTATCAGCATGTCAATCACCTGAAACATGCAGCCCACACAACGCTGGAGTGGCTACAGGACAAATCTCTGACTGTCCTTAAGTGGCCCAGCCAAAGCCCAGACTGAAACCCCATAGAACATCTGTGGAGAGAGACATGAAGATGGCAGTTAACAGACAATTTTCATCCAATCTAGCGGACCCTGAGAGGATCTGCCAGGAAGATTGGGATAAATTGCCCACATCCAAGTGTCCAAAGCTTGCACAGACTTGCCCAATAAGTTTCAAAGCTGGAAATTCTAAAAGTGGGTTTCTATGAAGCCGGTACACATCAATGCATTAGAGATTTCAGTTTTTGATTTTTAATAGACAAGTATATCTATATTTATATAGATATAGTCAAAGGACAATAACAAAAAACACAAAACATAGATTTATGCTAACTTAGTTTGATCCTTTTCTCTCCTATAGGAAAAATCACATAACTTATGAGTTCTGATCTTTCAATTAATGTGGTCAAGACAGGTAGGTTCTTTAGGTGATTATTACGTTTCTAATGCAATGCAACAAGATGGTTTTGATTTGTTTACAGCCAGTATGCACTTATTTACACCCCCCCACACACACATAACCTATGTGTGTGTCTGCGTGTGTGTGTGTGTGAGAAAGAGAAGTTGCTCTGATCTTCCCTACTGAATTTAGTAAGAGAACCATACAAAAGCAAAAACCTTATCTTTCACAAAGGCTATTACTTTTCAGTTACAGCAATAACAATAACCAGAATATATTATCTAGCTTTATTCTAACTAATAGGTTACAATTTATGTTTCTTGAATCAATGTAGGTGTACTTACAGTTTAGTTGCTTCTGACTTCCGGTTTACGTGATGCTTTTTTTCCAGACCTTCTGGGTTGGCTTTCACCAGTGCACAGGAAAGGATGTTCAGTGCATTTTTTCTTTCTTCATTAAGAACTGCTTCTGCTTCTTAACTTTGTTTAAGAACAGTACTGTAGTTTTCTTAAAGGTGTGACACACAGTGCTCCTTATTTTCCAGCATAAAATGTACATCTGCTGGGATCAGTCGGCTGCCGTCTTTAGCAATACGAATGCAATGATTTTCCATACGGTCTCTTGCTTAAGCATCTTGCTTTATTTTAGAAAGGCTTGGACTTGAGGCATCCAAATCTAACTCCATTACATTACTTGCAGCCCAACATCAGGTTACCCTTCACGATAAAAGGATCGCTCCAGCCTTTGTCGTGGCCACACCCCAGGCAACCAGAGTCCTGCTAAGGAGCAGAAGCTACAGCCAATTGAAGAGCAGGGGGAGGATGTAGAAAGCACACATTTAGTGTTTGCCACAGTTTAGAAAGAAAAGAGTGGACATTTTTACCTTTGGTTTCTTTGGTGCCCATAAGCTAAACCTTTAGTTTTTTCTGTCCACCCTGGCCATTGGGCTTTACTTTTATTCTATGTTAATTAGTATTGCCTAATTATATTTTTATATTATGTCTTTTTTCTCTTTTTTATCCCGTAAAGCACTTTGAGCTATATCATTTGTATGAAAATGTGCTATATAAATATTGTTGTTGTTGTTTGTTTGACAACAGGTGGAAAGTTTTGTCCATCAAGGTTGGCAATCATTTAGCTATTGCTCTTTGTTCACTGACCAGGTGTTTAAATGGTGCTTCATGGAGACATCTCTGGATGTCGTTTAGCCTCCTGGGATTGATTAGTCTTATCATATGAGACCCAGAAACTGTATTCCAGAGAGGGGCCCTGTGAGGAGCCTGTTAAGGAAAAAAAACTTGTGTGCTAAGGCAAAGCAATATGGGTAATACCAGTCAGTCCTACATATTCAATGTGACTGGCTCCTGCTTTGGGTCAAGATAAACTATTAAAGTGACAGTCATAGGAAATATTAGATTTTCAGTCACATTTATCCTTAACACTAAAATCCTCTAATATTTCTCTTGGATCTGTAGCATAGGATGAACCTGTACCAGAAATATGCAGTAAGCTATCAATTACTACATGACAAGGCTTTCACTGAGTTTCTTTTCTGAACAACTCTTAACATTCGTAATATTTCTCACAAAAATGAAAAGCTGGTCTGTAGCAATTGTAATGAGGAGAAGTTAAAGCAGCCATTCTACAGTGGCAGAATTAGAAAAAAAGCAATCCTAAATTGGTCCAGTGTAAGTAAGACAGTTATGGGCTCCCTTGATTAATTTTAAAGGTTAATATTTCTAATTTAATCAAAACGTTCTAATAAAAAAGCTGCTTGCGATCACAGTTTTTTAATTATTTCACAGTGTGTTTTAAAATCCTCCTCATTTTGTAGAATAACACTTGTGGGAAAGAGTGATTAAGCTTAAGCATTTTCTGTTCCACATATAACTCTAATTTTGGGTTGGGATGAATCATGTGGCTAGTTGTGTGGTCACACTTGAATGCTCTTCATTGCCTTATAACTTGTTTTGGTCTTATTTTTCTTTTTGCTTTTGTGCCTCATCATTGCCCAGGATATCCAATTATTTGATTTTTTATACTGTTTTGACCTGTGACCTACATTAAAAATCAGCATGGAATATGTTCAACCTTCAAAACGAATATCCCAGCCATACCAGTTTTTCAGATGTGTAGAGATGTAAAATTATTTATTTGTAATGATCTCCTAACCTCTAATGCATTACTTGTGGGTTGAACAAAACACACTAAGTTAATTATTGGATTGGTCTACTCTCACACCCTAAAGTTCACACACACACATACACAGTCTATCCACACATGCACTGATTATGAATGATGCTTGCACAGCCTGTCACTCCTCAGTACTCCACATAATGGCTCAGTAGCTATAGTGTGAAAAACACCCCGGTGTCCCTGGGTATAACTTAGACCTAGAGGCTACCTTGGTCCCCAAGGCTATCTATCCAAGACACATAAAGATTGACACACTTTCACTTTATCACTGGATATAACCTTGAACTAAGGCTGACACACCTTGATACCTGATAATAACATAGACACACTTAATTAAAACCACTAACAAACCAATCACCATGAGGTTCACGCCACTGGGGTGCCCCCCACAGCCTGCTAAACCCTGTGGGAAGTATAGTGGCCATCTCCTCACAATAGGTGTTCTGTATTCAGGGTTGCCAGGTTCTTAAAAAATTTATAGCCCAAGGACAGCGTAAAAATAGCTAATTAGGCACACAATGACACAAAGAAAAGTGAGTGTTCTGCCCCATATGTTGTTAGCTGTTAGCTGTTATTTGTTGAGCTGTGCTCCCCCTTTGTCTTGTGTCACACACGTGCGAATAGGAGGACGTTGTGTGGACCAAGTAATGGTAATTCCACACCAGGCCAGGAGAGATCGGGGTGCATTAAACCTTCTCCTGCTATCTCTACAGACCAGCCGCGGGAAAACCTATTTGAATCAAGAACGTCACTTCAAGTTCCGGTGCCTAGAAGAACGTCACTTTCAGTTCCGGCACCGAGGAAAATGTCACTCCCAGTTCCGGCGCCCAGAAGATTGTCACTTCCGGTCCCGGCTCCCAGGCTGATGTCAGAGAAACATCACTTCCGGTCAACCTATATCACTTCCAGTTAACATACATCACTTCCTGTCTGACCATTTAAAACCGCCATCTTTTCAAACCTTCACCAGTTCTGTTTTGGACTCCGTACTGTCAACATCATTGAATGAACTTAAAAGAATCCTTTGCAGCTAGGAATATTATACGGGTGGCTGCCCCAAACCTTTTCTACGTGTGTCGAGTCGCTTCTTTTTACACTTGTCATTTATTAACACACTAGTCAGTCACGTCCCACACTCACAATGGTGCCATAAAATGTCTATGAAACTCACGTAAACATGTAGGTCCCATAATAAACATTTGAATATAATACACCCCATGTGTCTTAAGTAGGCACCCCTTTATCTATTGTTTCGGTCACGTCCGAAGCGTATCTTTAAGGCATATAAACCCCTGGGTCTGGTTAGTTGTGGCACGCAGCAGTTTGAACCTCTGTCTACGCACTTCTCTTTGTCTTGATCCAACCGAGGAAATCACTCGCCTTGTAAGTATATTTTAAAGTATACTCTCTGCCTTGTACTGCTGTGTAAATCATTCTTTAATGTCTTTGGTTGTACACCTGTATATACCTGTATGTTTCTTTTGTAATATATCTCAGTTTACAACAAAGTACGGCCAGTAAAAGCCTTCAAGAAAGATCACCCCTTGTCATTTTTATGTGGATGTGCCGAGTTGTTTAAGCTCTCTGCGGCCACGTTGCACAGACAGCGCGGAGTGAGGCAGAAAAGTGAGGGATGGTGTCAGAGTGTGAGAGTTACGTACTGTACATACCATCAAAACCTGGGGTAGTCCCCGCAGAGATATTTCAGAATGACAGAATGTGTATATATCGATATACATGATTTACAACAATAAAGTACCGTTTAGGTGCTGTATCATCATACTGCATCTCTGTGATTAGTCATTACTACTAAAATATAAGTAATACAATATTTATAAATTGTTACTAATGCTCACCAATTCTTGGCACTTGCAGGAACAGAACCCAACCTTTTTTCAACAGCAGTGCCTTAATTCATATTCACAGCAAAGAAGACACCTTCCTAGTTGTCTCTGTTACTGCAACTCCAACTCTAGAGTTTAAAAGAATTCATAGAAGGCTTCATCAAGAGGACTCAACTATAGCGGGAGAGGCTCAACAAAGGCTGGGCCCAGGTCAGAGGCAGTCTGCACAGGAGAAGAGAAAGAACAGGATAACAGGTTAGTGAGACTGGCTTTAAAGACCTGTAGGAACACGAGATGAGTGCTTTACAACTGCCATCCTGTGAGTGAGTTTCTTTATCACTAGAATGCTTTTTAGAAGAGTGTTTGGCGGTCTAAGAGTGTGTTTCATTAACATTAGAACACTATATAAAAGAGTGTTTTTCCTGTAACTGAGGTTGCTGTAGTTGCACCAGAGCAAAGGACGCAGCACGAACAGTCGTAGTATATGTAGTCTTAGAAAGCTTATGGAAAAATTTAGCCGCAATGTCCTGGGCAGCTTTTGCAACAATTAAATTGATACATGAGTTGTGTTCACCAGTGTCCAGATTAATTGGTATCTCTGATGTTGCTCTCCACCTATTCAGCTCTTTTACTGCTTTTATAAAGCTCTTTGCCACTATCTAAGGTTATGAAAACTAAAATCATGTTTCCAAAATCAGCTCCCTCATCTCATGCTTTCAACATCATAAATGGAAGTCAACAGAACAGCATGTTTGTATAACTTAGAAACAGAGGCATGCTTCTGTAACTTAGACATAGCTTAGGAAATCTGAAGTGTATTATACAGTCATGGCCAAATATTTTGAGAATGACACAAGTATTGCTTTTCACAAAGTTTGCTGCTTCAGTGTTTTTAGATCTTTTTGTCAGATGTTTCTATACTGAAGTAGAATTACAAGCATTTCATAAATTTCAAAGGCTTCTATTGACAATTACATTACATTTATGTACAGTCAATATTTGCAGTGTTGGCCCTTCTTTTTCAAGACCTCTGCAATTCACCTGCTGAGCTGCCTGAAGAAGGGCCCTGAGTTGCCTCGAAAGCTTGCATATTGTAATCTTTTCAGTTAGCCAATAAAAGGGGTCATTTTGCTTGACTTCCCACTAATATCAGTTTTGTATTATTGATAGCATCACAAACATGCATAGACAAGCCATTCTTTAGATTTTCAAAACTGCAAAGCTTTTACACTTTAAACTAATTTTCTAACCATTCACCAAAGGTTACATTTTCAGTAACCATGCAATATAAAAGCTGCTTTTGCAGAACATCCTTTTTCAGCACAGAAAAGGAATATACGAGGTGTGACCAAAAAGTATGGTGAATGTTGATGCAGAGCACCATCCAAGATCAACGCAAAACAATTCAATGCAGGTTCTGACATGTCCATCCTAGAGCCGAGTTTGTGACAAGTTTATTAATACTGTCAGTCGTTTGTGAGCCACTGTTGAGTTCAAGTGTGTTTTTCAAGTTAGTCATTAATGGCTATTAAGAAACGCATTAGCATGAAATTTTGTTTTAAATTGCAAAAAGCTCAGGAAACCAATCAGATGTTAAAACTGGTTTATGGTGACACTGCACTGACAATTAAGGCTGTTTACAAGTGGTTTGATTGATTTCGTAATGGATCTGACTCAGTTGAAGACAAGAAAAGATCAGGGCGTACTTCAACATTAATAACTGCGGAAAATGTTGAAACAGTTTCATTCTTCATCATGACAACGCTCCTGGGATTAATAAAGTATCTATCTATCTATCTATCTATCTATCTATCTATCTATCTATCTATCTATCTTGTCACACATCCCTTCTAGTATGACAATATCTGTCGAATAAAAACATTACACTGTGTCCGCATCCGCATGCCGGATCTGGCACTGTGCGACTTCTGGCTGTTCCCTAAAATGAAAATGACCATGAAAGGCAAACGATTTCAATCCATTGAGGACATCCAGGCAGCCACGACAGCCCAACTAAAGACACTCTCGAAAGAAAACTTCCAGAACTGCTTCACAAAGTGGCCAGAGGGTTGGGATAAGTGCATTCAAAGTGGAGGAGAGTATTTTGAAGGTGACTAGTAGTTGTAAATCTTTTACTGCAACAAACGTTTCTTTTTTAAAACATTCACCATATTTTTTGATGTTCTCCCTGTGTCTGCGTGGGTTTCCTCCGGGCGTGCCGGTTTCCTCCCACAGTCCAAAGACATGCATGTTAGGTGGATTGGCGATTCTAAATTGGCCCTAGTGTGTGCTTGGTATGTGGTTGTGTGTGTCCTGCGGTGGGTTGGCACCCTGCCCGGGATTGGTTCCTGCCCTGTGTTGGCTGGGATTGGCACCAACAGACCCCCGTGACCCTGTGTTCGAATTCAGCAGGTTGGAAAATGGATGGATGGATATTTTTTGATCACATCTAGTAATCTGCAAAAAATCCACTTTTTTGTAAAGTTTGTAAAGATCGACTTTTTAGAAGTTACTAGAAATGTTCTGGCCTTTCCTCCAACGCTAATTCCAAAGAAATTATTTACCCATTAATATTAATGTTGCACTAAGAATATTTGGCATTTGTAGATTCAGATATGCAAAGATATGTAAAAAAATAAAATATATAGTTCATTGCAGAGTTATAAATTTCCAATAGAGGCAGATTGAAGCTTGTTGTTTTTTTTATTATAGTGTTTACAGTTCCAAAACAACAATTTTATCATTCAGGACATTGTATATATAGCATGAGGTTTTATCAGAAGATATTTTTAAACACGGTTGATTGCAGATAATTTAAAGAAAAACGTGTACATGGCCATGAAGTTCTGTTTAGTGGGTCCTTTAGACACAATACAAAGGCGCTAATGAAGAATTCAGTAACAAGACAACGATGGCTTATTTGGTAAGGTGTGTGGCAGTGCCAGATGACCAAAGACATTCTTAATGTAATTTTTACAACTGAATGAATACTAAAGTTACATTGATTCTCATATTTAAATGTATTGATTCCTCCTCGTTCAGCCATTCATTAAATTAAGCTGTCCCATTTCGAATGGGTAATTGAAGATGCAAAGGTCTAATAAAGGACGCAAAATCAGACTGAACTGTAATCTTTTGCTGTGTCTAACTACTAATTTTTCATGACACCGGCCTAATTTATGGCTCCAATAGTTCTTTGCCTAAATATTTTGCAAAGTCCCACAGGCTCACATTAATGTAAGAAGCATTGTAGAGCACCAGACCATGTAAACATTTAGGGTTTCTAATTAATTCTAACTACCATTCCATAGTTGTGTCATTACATATACTCAATGTCCTCATTATTATAACTAGCTAGAGTCAAAGTAATTTCTGCATTTTTGACGCATGTCTGATTGGCTTATGTCAAATGTTACATCAAGGAAAGATATGCAAAAAGAGAGATGACTGTAGTCATAGTCTGACAATTAAATTAATTAAATTAAATTAGTACTTTACTCTAGCTTGACGTTTTTTCAGTTTTGCTTTCATCTTCTAATAAGTATTCACACAGAAAATTTGAAACTAATGCTTTGTTTTAAATCACTTCTTTGTAAAAGGTCCTGGTGCATGGGGTGCCTCTGGATACAGGTTATATTCGGCTTATCATTGGGCGCCTACCTTGATTGAATATGGTTATAATTTCCAGTTTCTCCCTCGGTAGTTATTATTATTATTATTATTATTTTTTTATTTTTTTTTTACAAAATTAAAAGTACTTTTCCTATCTTGAGATTTTACTTTCTTATTTTTCAAAATGTTTTGTCTCACGTTTAAATTTCACTAGTTGAAATGCCCAGCGTTGCCGGGAGGAAAATAAAGTTGTTTTTTTATTATTTGAGAAAACATAAAAAAAAACACAACTTTAAAAATAAAAATAAATTAACAATCAATGATGACTCACTAATGTGCTTGTCTTGCAGTCTTGTATGTATGTTATCATCCACTTGACACTCGGAACTGGCCAACTCTGTTTAATTTTAGAAGTAACAGGGGCGCGGTGGCGCGCAGACATAAAGAATGCTGGCAGTCACCTCCAGTTCGCCCTTTGGTGGTCGTTACAAGTGTCAACTGGATGATAACGTGCATACAAGACTGCAAGATCAACCCCCACCCTACCCAGAAGGGGGTGGGTTAGGGTCGATTTGACCCTACAGTATTTTTAGTCGACCAATGAGAAGCATTTGTACTAAGCGATGCCAGCACACCGGCAAAAGGAAACCTCTTAAGAAAGACAGTCGCTTAGCTGCTAATGCACAAACGATGTGACCACATCGGCAACATGAATCCTCATAGCAGAGAGATGCCCAGAGTAGTTCTGACGATTTCAATACTTTTTAGGATCTGGGCTTACAAAGTTAATACATAGCAGGTGACTGGCAGCATTCTTTATGTTTAAACAGCACCGTGCCCCTGTTGTTTTTCAAATTAAATAGAGTTGGCTGATTCCAAGCATCAACTCTATAATAACATACATACAACACCACAAAACAAGCACATTAGTGAGTCTTTATAGTTTGTTAATTTATTTTTATTTTTAAAGTTCTTTACAGTATGTTTGAGCACCATCGCGCTCCTGTTGCTTTTCAAATTAAATACAGTTGGCCGGTTCCGAGCGTCAACTAGATGATAACATACATAGAAGACTGCAAGAAAAGCACATTAGTAAGTCTTCATTGTTTGTTAATTTATTTTATTTTTAAAGTTGTGGGGTTTTTTATTATATTTTTCTCAAACAATAAAAAAAAAACACACACACACACACTTTGTTTTCCTCCCGGGCAACGCTGGGCATTTGAGCTAGTTTATTAAAAAAATGAAATATATGGGGGCACTTTATTAAGTTCTTTGTAATGTTATCATCTGTAAAGGTGTTATATACAAAAACAGAAATTAATCAATTAAGTGATACATGTGTGCGACAATTGTGTGTGGTTGATGCTGATACCTCACAGTTCCTGTAACCTGGATTTGAGTCAGATCTCTATCCTTGTGGACATTGCATTATCTTCCTGTGTTGTCAACGATCCTCTCAAGATACTCAATCACATCGCAAACACTTTGCAAACTAATTGGCCAGGTATAAATATGACTTCCTGTATCATATTTTCAAATCAATCAGCTCTTTTGTCCTGCCCTAGCTGTGTCATCAGAAGACTTGGCGATAATGTTAGAGTTGTGTACAGCTTTGCAGTCATACGTGTAGAGAGAGTACAGCAGTGGACTCAGCACACAGCCTTGTGGAGCTCCTGTGTTGAGAGTGAGGGATGATGATAAAGCATGGCCACCCACTCGAACAACCTGGGTTGGATATTTGTATAAGTATGTTGGATATTTTTATTACAGATATTTGTTTATATATCTACAGGGGTCTTGAAAATATGACTGTATTTTTGATCAGGGTCTAAAGTCTGAGATTTGTCTTAGAAGTCATTTTCTTGTTACACTGATGTTTCTCTTAGCCATTACTATACAGAGTAGTGTTCTGCCAAAAGCAAAAGTATGGTTTCAGCTGTCTTGTCTGCTCCTACCAGGATCTTTAGTGTAACTTGCTGCCATGGGTGTGTGGTACAAATCGGTTGTCTGACAAAGCACGTTTTTATTAAAAAAATCTTAAAGGGAGTGTGCAAATTAAAATATTCTGAATTATTTTTATGTTTACTAATTAATGCAGGAACAAAATATGTTTACATTTTTCAGTTTTGATATTAAGCAGCGTCTAGTTTTAATTTAACAGACACAAACTATAAGTTGATAAATTTAGTATGTGAACATGATATGATGAATCATCATTGTTTACAAACCCCGTGCTAATCCCTGAAAGCCAATAAAAAGCCCCCTTTCAGTATTTGTCTGAGGGGAAATCTGCATGTCTGCCACACATGAAGTTCAACCTATAAAATGTTAATTGTTTGTACAATAAAAATATACAATTCTAAGGCTTTCTTATTTTAATTCCATACCAAACCACACTACTATTTATACATGACAAAATAATTTATTCGAAAAAATATTAGGTGTGCATAAGAAAATTTAAAAGACACTATCTTTGTTAAAATCCCCAAATAGAATATTTATGGGCAGAAAAAGGAATATGGCCTTTAGTTTAAGATAACAAGTACTTAACAAATGAAGACCAAAATAAAATGGTGGTACTTTTGAACATTTAAATTCTAGTCAAGACAAATGTTTGAAAGCTCCTTCTTTATTGAATTTTTCAGCAGTTAATATTTTAACTAAGGACCACAAACCACAAACAGACCTGTAGCAGTCTCAAGCTCAACACAAATATTTATGTGGCTATAAATGTTACCGACTGTCCTGCCATCAAAAACGTACATTTTTTTTATCTCTAGTAAATGTTCGTGTTTCTAAGTTGTCATACACCTGACCCTGGGGAGTGTCTCATGGGTAATGGTTGGGGTTGTTTAAGGGGGAAAGAAACAAGCAATGCATTCCATTAGAATGGAACTGAAGCCACAGGAAGACGACTGAAGTCATTTCCGGTGCATTCTCCACAAGCCCTGCTTCTTCCAGTCTCCCACATTTTTGAACACTTGCTCAACCAGAAGTCAGTGTTCATTGCTCGTCCTACTTTAGAAGAGGATGGAGTTCTGTAACTGAAGTGAAAGATTTGTGACTTGAAAACCAACATGATGAATTACTCATCATCATTAACCTCATGTTTTTCGATTTCAATTTAGTACAATAAAGTGGGCATGCAGATAGATCCCAGCTCTTTTTCTTTTTTCAGTACATGACTTCTTTGTTTCTGCGGTGGGCTGGCACCCTGCCCGGGGTTTGTTTCCTGCCTTGCGCCCTGTGTAGGCTGGGATTGGCTCCAGCAGGCCCCTGTGACCCTGTAGTTAGGATACAGTGGGTTGGATAATGGATGAATGGGCTTCTTTGTTTTTTTGTTTGGTCTATATACCTTAGCTTGTCCTGTTTTATTTCTTTTTTTATTTTTTGATTTTATTTTTTTTGGTAGATGACACCAAGCTTTGTAGATTAGCAGATAGCCTACAATTTATTGAATCATTACAGAGGGACTTGGGCAGCATTCAGGCTTGGCAGATTTGTTGCAATTGAAATTTAATGTAAATTAATGTAAAGTACAGGTTGGTCCAGATCTAATTATGCAGATCCAGATCGTCTGGATGACTTTGATTTATGCGGAGATGATTCCATTTCGGCACAAAAACGTTTCTTCATGTTGTCAGTTTGCACACTTCTCAATGGTCCATGATTTTTCGGGTGATTTTCTATTTAATAAACTTAATAAGTTATAGCGTAATGAAAATTGCATAAATAGTTCTGGACCACCCTATATTACATGTAGGAAATAAAAATGTTATATTTGAATATACAATGGAAGGTTTGAAAATCAAAATTCACCATATGAGAAGGATTTAGGAGACCTAGTGGGCTCAATGCTATCAACTTCCAGACAGCGTTCAAAAGCCATTAAGAAGACTAACAGAATGTCAGGTTATATAGCGCCTTGATGTGTGGAGTACAAGTCACAGTGACTATAAAATGAGTTCATCAAGAACACGGGGACACAGTTGGAAACTTGTTAAGAGTAAATTTCTCACAAACATTAGGAATATTTTCTTCACACAGAGAAACATAGACCCATGAAACTGCCAGACAGTGTTCAGAAGCCATTAGGAAGGCTAACAGAATGTCAGGTTATATTGCGCCTTGATGTGTGGATTACAAGTCACAGGAAGTTCTGCTCCAGCTTTATAACACACTGGTGAGGCCTCATCTGGAGTACTGGGTGCAGTTTGGGTCTCCAGGCTACAAAAAGGACATAGCAGCGCTAGAAAAGGTCCAGAGAAGAGCGACTAGGCTGTTTCCAGGGCTACAGGGGATGAGTTATGAGGAAAGATTAAAAGAGCTGAGCCTTTACAGTTTAAGCAAAAGAAGATTAAAAGGAGACATGAGTGAAGTGTTTAAAATTATGAAGGGAATTACTACAGTGGATCGAGACTGTGACGTTAAAATGAGTTCATCAAGAACACTGGGACATAGTTGGAAACTTGTTAAGAGTAAAGTTTGCACAAACATTTGGAAGCTTTTCCTCACATAGACTAGAGCCTTAGTTAGATACATGGAATAAGCTAACAAGTAGTGTGATAGACGGTAAGACTTTCAAAACTAAACAATATTATTTTAGAAGAAATAAGTGAATACGAACGGCAAGGTTTGTTGGGCTGAAAAGCCTGTCCACGTCTAGATTGTTCCAGTGTTCTAATGATCCATACATAAATCTGTCCCTGTCCATTTCTTTTGAAGTAAATGTTCCCTGCCTCTTAGACTTCCCAAATGAATAAACAATGTCAGTGCTAAGCCACATTTTAAGAGCAACATTTTTTTATAGCTATCTATGCTTTTAATCTGTATTGTGATCAAAGCAAAGTAAGTAGCACATTTTTGTTGGTGTTATACAAAAATAACATATCTTCATGCTGGTTTCTTGCTTGATAAATTTAAAAAGTGATCAGTTTACATATTTCACACAGGCAGCTGTGTCAGCTATACAAAGGCTTTCACAATTCAAGTACAAAAAAAGCAAAATGTCAAAAAAATGTCTCACTTAACGCAGCTTTGATGGTGTCAAATAAACAACAGATTAGCCTCTCGATTATGTTTTAGATCTTTCAACAAATGAATATTTTAGAGTAAATACCCACACATGAAGTACGTGACTGGAAGTAAGAATCTGTCATTTTTGAATGTAAAGCTAGCTGCCTTGTGCTGCGTTCTAAACACAAAGTTCCTGCCTATTTCATGGAGCTGACAGCTACGCTCAGCTGTTGCTCATCACCACACCCAGAGGCAAAGATGATGTCAGTCAGTTGCTGCAAAATAAAGCAGAACAACTGTAGTTGCCATGCAGATGCCAGTCACTTCCTTAATGCTTTTTTTGATGACTGTTTTCAGAAGCACAATTGTTTTCAGGAAGACCACTGCTGAGACATGTTACCTGAACTTATTTCTATATCTCATTTTTTAAAATATAATTGGTTATTATTGGTGGATTGGGAACACATTTCAACCCTTTTCACTTTCTACACACTTTATTGTGTTGTAGATCTAATTTTAAATGGACAAAGTTGCTCTGTATTCTTATAGACAAGTCTACATTTATAGTCGGTAGTATTCAGGCAGGCCCCTTCACGTTCTGAAATCTCTCATTTTTAGAAGTATTCGGACCCTTTGCACTCCAAATTGTGGTCAAATGCCTCCTGTTTGCTTCAATTCTCCTTGAGATGTGCCTAGAACTCAATTCAAGTCCACCTGTGGCCAAATAAATTAACGGGACATCATTTAGAAATGCACACCCCTGCAGTCCCACAATTCCCACTGCATGTCAGGACAAAATCCAAACCATGAAGTGCAAGGAACTCTCTGTAGTTCTCTGTGATCAAATTGTGGTGAGGCACAGATCGGGGCAAGGGGATAAAGTCATTTCTAAAGATCTGAGTGTTCTCAACAACACAGTTGTCTCAATAATTTGGAAATAGAGATGTTTATAACCTTTGTCACACACATGCAAGTAGGAAGCAGCTAAAGGGTCTGAGTAATTGTAATAAAACATCTGACCGGGGGCAGCGGAGTGCGCTGACTGTCTTTCTCAGTTCCCTACAGACATTTCCCAGAAAATCCTGCAAAGTTCCGGCGCCTCAGAAGACATCACTTCCAGAGCCGGCCCTTTGATGATGTCACTTCTGGAGCCGGCCCCTTTGATGATGTCACTTTCAAAGCCAGCCCCTTTGCTGATATCACTCCCAAAGCCGGTCCCTTTGCTGACGTCACTTCTGGTTCCGGCCATTTTGATGACATCAGTTCCTCTACGGGCCTTTAAAGCCTCTATCTTGGGCTATTATAATCAATTCTGTTGTGGACTCTGTTCTATGCACATTGTGCTTGATAAACTTAAACTTTTGCAGCCGGGAAACACAATATACAGGTCACTGCCCCAAATCTTGATGATGTCTTTTTTGTATTATTATCACACCACCAAGACACTTCCTAGAGTTGGCCATTCGGCCAAACTGAGTAACCTTGTCTGTCTGTCTGCGTCGAGACTGATCTTCCACAATATATAAAATCTAACTTCTGTCTGTCTGTATGTCTGTCCCCTTGTCACGATAGAACTACTTAATTTATTTAGATCAGGCTTTTTTCTATAATTTGCTTGAGCATTCCGGTTAATTTTGCGACTTCTCTCATTGTGCTATCAATCGTAGTTTACTTGAAGTACAGAGAGAGAGTGGCTGCAAGCCAATAGGAATGGGCTCACAAAAGTAGGGAGCCCTCTGTTCAAGTTGCTCTACCTCTCACCACATGTTGGACTCTCTCCCTGAACACAATCAGTTTGACTTTGGAGCATACCTACCTTCTGCTTGGCCAGAATTAAAATTTTTCTTAATTGATTTTTAAAGATTGTCCTGTTTCACTACTACATAGGCGGAGCCACGGGGGGCAGCTAGTAAGTTATAAAGACAAAAACTTCCTTGAATTGAACTACCCAAACATTCTTTTAAACATCCATCAACTAATCTAACCTGCTGTCTTTTCATCCCTCAGTCCTATTTGCTCATACACCTGATCTATCATCTTTTCATCCATTCATGCAATCATCTTCACTTCCATCCATCCTTTTTTTGCATACACATATCCATCTGTTTGTGTGCATATTTATGATTCATCTAAATTAAACGCATGCTTAAGCAAATTCATTTTCACATTTTTTTCAAAATTCTAATAAAACAAAATGCATTTGAAATGTGTCATTGAAACAGTTAAACCTTTGATATAGTCCCTGTAGTTTACTAAAATGTCAGTTTTTCTTTTTCGTTTTTTTTTGTTTTTTGATGCTTCCTCAATCCCTTCAGATCGTTCCGTTCTCTTTCATGATTCAGGTCTTTTTTACTTCCAGCAGTGAGCCTTTCATACAAGTCACCTTTCCACTTGTGACTTGTCACTTGTTCATCATGAAACTGCTTTAAACTCCTTTGGAGATGGTTTTTGAGCCCAACCTTGAAATCAGCTCGATGGTCAGGGGTGGCACTCTTCAGAGTCTTGAGCACCTGAAACCACCATTTTGATTAGTTTTATAAAAATCATTGCATAAAATGAAATACAGGCCATTTACGGTATATCTACAATGCTTTATCTTATTCAAATTATATCCAAACCATTCCAACCAACCAACCTGTTCTGACTGAATCACCAGTTTTAGCACAGGGTTATCACATGACATTTTGAAATTTCCTAAAGGTTGGCAGAGGTTCATGTTTAATTATTTAAGGTCTATGTTGATGCATTCTTGTTTGCCATGTTTCCGTAGAGCGGGTGACGTGTGGCATGTTGGTTGGAAATGCAAGCAAGAAACATGACACTACTGCAACATTAAGAAATACTAGCGGAACACACGGACCTACGGTTCTAAGATAAAATGCAACTAAAAGCCAAGTTAAAGATAAGGAGCTGCTGATACTTCTGATGCTTTCTAAAAAGTTAGTTCTTTCAGTCCTTCTAAAAGTCAAAATGTGTTTCATTACTTCTGCTGGCTCCTCTATAGCAAGTGGAACGTTTCTGCTTTAACAACACATTTTTTGTTTTTTTAAAAAAAGTATAATTTGGCATTTACCATCATAATGCTGATGTAACTTTGCTAAGTAGTGGTCTTCAAAACAACAGTGATGTAAGGATGTAAAGGCAATCCTTCCACATGTTCGGATGTTTCGACTATTTGATAACATTCTTAATTGTTGCCATGCATTTCTCTCGCTTTCTTTTTCTTTCACTCTGTATCCTGGACTTTGTCTTACTTGCCTATAATCTCTTGTGTAGGCTTCTGAGATTTACTTGACGTTCTGCATATGTCACAGCTTTCCTTTTTCTTTCTGTCATTATGGTGGCACAGGTCACTTTGCCCCATTAGTTGGCATGTTTTTAAAATATTGCATGAATCAAAACCTTAAATAGGCAAATATCTTGATAATATTTATCAAATGAATTGTTAAAAATCAAAAAAACAGGAATAGATGGTAACATTAACTTGACTGTCAACACTAAACTTAACCCTGTATGATGTTGGGTAGGTGCGTCAATGACTGCGTTCATTGAAGGAAACCTGTCTCATCCAGAGTTGGGCATTTTCATTGCGTGAAAAGTTTCTTAGATGGTCTCTGGCTATCTGTAGCCATGAAATTGCATAACGTGGGTTCATTAAATAGAAGGTGTCACACACATGCGCATGAGAAACAGCTTAAGGGCCTAAATAATAGTACTTCTACTCTAGACCAGAGGGTGGTGGAGTGTGCTAACTGTCTCTCTCAGTCTCTTGTAGACCATTCTCGGGAAAATCCTGTTTGGTTTCGGCGCTACTGATGACGGCACTTCTGGTTCCAGCGCCAACAATGATGTAACAGACCAAAGCATTTAATATATATTGATTTGTCAAAGTCTAAAGCAGCATTCTTAATGAGATTTAACAAAAATTAAAGCTCTCAGGGGGCCCTTGGAAACATTAAGGTCATTTTTTTAATCTGGCGGCAGTAGAGAGGCTGAAACAAATTTTCATGACAACCGAGAATGTAGTGGAAGTTTCCTTCCATATTAACACTAGCTGTCTTCTGTTCTGGTGTCCCTGTACAATAATCTCTTACAGAAAGAGTGCTTGTGCACCATTTAGACCACAGTCATCCACACTGGCGTGAAAAGGACCTTGTTTAGCATATGTGGCATTAGTATCCTGCTTAAAACCTTCTTAGGGTTTCAACTGTGCCCTTTGGCGATCTTGTGCTACCACCATCTTCGTCTAACTGGTGAGATAAGATATAGGGGACTACTGATTGTTCTTTTAGTAGCAGTAGTTGGTGGTTTTGCTATCATGTGATGAATCTCTGAAGGGCTGTGCACAACAATGTTGCAAAAGTAGTAGTCAAGGAAGTAAAAGCATCAAAGGGTCTGTAATAAAAAAAACTTATCAGGTGATGCAAGAGTCTTGTTTTGTTTCCAGAATGAAATCAGAGTAAAGAACAACACCTTAGAGACACAAGCTTACTGTCTATTCAGACACATTTGCACATCCTCCCCGTCTGCTTGGGTTTTGTTCAAATGCATTGGTTTTCTTCCTACATTCCAAACACATACAACTTACTGTAGGTGTTGTGCTAGGAGGAGTACTCTAGCAGAAGATGAGACATATACTCAGAAATTAGGTAAAGATTATAACCGGAAAACACAAAATACTAGCATCAAAACCTAACCAAAAACCAGAATTCCTAGTTGAAGAAACGTTGCTTAAGATCTTTAACCAGAAAAGTTAACTATAACAATCACATCGAAGATATGTTTTAGGGTTGATGTTTGCATTCTCGTCATATCTACAGGTTGTTACCAAAGCAATGTAACAATAGATAGTGTCGCCTGTAAAGAAACAAAAATAGCATCAGAAATTATAGGGAAAAAATATTTGCAATGTTGTATCTAAGGTTTAATTTAAAAAAAACTGCATGAATCAAAACCTTAAATAGGCAAATATCATGATAATATTTATAAAATGAATTGTTAAAAATCAAAAAACAGGAATAGATTGTAACATTAGCTTGACTGTCAACACTAAACTAACCCTGCATGATGTTGTGTAGGTGCATGAATGACTGTGGCTATTGAAGGATCCCTGTCTCATCCACAGTTGGGCACTTTCATTGTTTGAAAAGTTTCTAAGGCAGTCTCTGGCTATCTGTAACCATGAAATTGCATAACGTGGGTTCATTAAATAGAAGGTGTCACACACGTGCGCATGAGAAACAGCTAAAGTAGTAATAGTAATTCTATGCCAGACCAGGGGATAGCGGAGTGTGCTGTCTCTCTCAGTCTTTTCCAGACTATTCTCAGGAAATCGCGCTTGGTTCCAGTGCTACTGATGAGGTAAATTCCGGTTCCAGTGCCAACGAAGCTCCATTGTATTAGCCTGGCAATGTCACAGACATCATAAAGGTTTGGGGCAGCCACCCATATATTGTTTTCCTGGCTGCAAAAGGTGATTGAATAGTGAGAGAAATTCATAGAACAGAGTCTAAAACAGAACTAACTGGCATTGAAACTAAATGGCATTTTAACACAGAGAAAGGGAAATTACATCATTGACACCGGAATCGGAAGTGATGTCTTCATGACCAGAAGTGCCATCTTCGTTTACGCTGGAACCGGAAGTGCTGTCATCGTTGGCACCAGAAGTGGAATTACAAGAAAATGGTCTGCAATAGACTGAGGGAGACAATTAGCACACTCCGCCACCCCCTGGTCTGGCGTAGAATTACTATTATTTAGGACCTTTAGCTGTTTCCCATGTGCACGTGTGTGACAAAGGTTAGGGGAATCCTGATGTGCACTTGACTGTGGTGGACTGGCACTCTGCCTAGAAACGGTCTCTGCCAGGTTTCAACTCCCCAGAATCCTGCAATGAAGAATATAGGATCCAAAAACAGGCTGGAAATTGAGGCAAGGCGCAGTAGACTGTGCTCAATTTCTTTTTTTATTTTACTCTGAAGATTATTTTACATTATTCTTGTATCCCTAGCTGAGATACAGCACACCCGCCTCAAGGTTCAATATGTTATACATTCTGAGATGCTTTTCTGCTCACATCAGTTTTACAGAGTGGTTAACTGAGTTACTGTAGCCTTTCTCTCGGCTCAAACCAGTCAGGACATTCTCCTCCAATCTCTCTCTTCAATAAGGCATTTCCGTCTGCAGAAATGGCGCTCATTGGATGTTTTTTTGTTTTCTAAAACTGTTATGAAAATAGAAAGATATTTGGGAAATGGAAGGAAGCAGTATTAACTTTACTATTACAGCTAACAATGATGTACTACATAACCCCAAAATCTTAACTAGTGGGCTTGGGAAGATCAAATTTGTCCACTCTGCCAGACACCAGCAACACTAAGGCACATCCTTACTAACTGCAAAATAAGCCTCAATCAAGGAGGAAAACTGACAACTTAAAAGGAAGGAGAACAATCATTAACATCCTCTCTCCCCCAGCTTCTAGCTTCACCTATAGACCTGAAGGACATATCCCAGCAGCAACAGTTCACAGCTGACCAGCTGCAGTTACAACACAACAAAATGTGTGACTTGGGAAGCATTGTGGTGTGGTTCCACAACAAAGCACTTGACGTAGTCAGCAGGATTTACACTATGGATGGATGGAGTGTAGTGGCAGAGCAGTGCAGTAAGGTGAGGGCTAAATAACAGTGAGAGAGAGAAAGCCCAACTGATGTCACCAGGAAGCACTCCACTTACAGTGCTTAGGAACACTCCCTGAGCAAACATGTATGGGAGTTCTACTATTAGCTCACACTGAAAGAGACTGCTTCTGAGGGCCTTTGTAATCATGGGTTCACAGCTAACCACCAGCAGTTACCACAGTGCAAAATGTGTGACCTGAATTGTGATTTGATTTCATGACAAAACAGAGTCCAAGGACAGGTCCTCTATCAACCCATCAGATTCCTTTCTGAGGCAGAAAAACAAAGTGGAGATTATCCCTGGATAAAGTGAAAGGATCCCAAATGGCCACCAAACTCTCCATCAAGCAGTAACAGATGTAATGACATCTGGGATACAAGGTGTCACTGTCCTGCCCTCTGTAGATGTCATGGGCCGATCAATGACCCCAACTTCCTCTACCCTGACTTCACCAAAGGCAAGTAAGTGCTGATTAAAAGAAGGGACTGTAACATCAATTCTATTATGTTCAGCTAGTTTATATACAGCAGGAAAATGTACGTCACTGGAACATTAAATTTGGAACCTTAAATTGGAGTTTCTCCTTCTTAAAATGTGTCCTACATTGATTCCATATATTTGCCATCATTGGATATTAATTTTGAAGTTACTGTCAGGCAAAGTCTGGGGCTGAGCGCATGCGACTGGTTTTTGCTTTTGACTTTGGGGCTATGAAGCAGCTGCAGTAACTATAATGCCATCTAAAATATAAAAATGATTATTGTTCATGTGTCTCATTTCATGATTGATTGCGTAATGACTTTTGGTCAGTATACTGTATTATTAATGTGACTTCAAATGGTGTCTCTCTCTTCCTAGTCTGGTAATGTAAATATCTGAAGCCACCTCATTTAGATGTGACACTCTCATTTAAGGTCTTTTCAAATTAAAATTTTATTTTTCCTCATGTTAAAAAAAAAGAAATCTCCCTTTTTGAGTCTGCAATCTCTTGTGGCTTTCTCTTCCTGCCTGTAAGCTTTAACTTGACTTCCTGTAGAAACAAGTCTTTTTCCTTCACAACTACCTCTCACATTTTTACCCCAGTGACTCACAACTGCAATGCTAAGAAAAGAAAATTGCTTTTCCCTATAAATATCTAATGTGTTTTTAATGTTGAAGAAGGCTGCTGTTTATACTGCAAGAAGAAAGACGGGAAAGTCTGTTTTATGTAAGCAATTCACTTCTTGCTCAGTACCATTTTCATTATGTAGAATTCTTTTTAATTCTTGACACATTGCACGGAAAGATTTATTATGCCAATTGATGTCAAATTGTAATTTAGCATTAAAAAATCATTGAGCCAAGGCATGAAAGCACAAACCTACATACACTATTAACTACAGTCGTAAAATGCTGCAAAATGAACAGATGTCTTACGCAATATAATGAAAATTAAGGAACAAAAAGGTAAAATTTTAAGAAGTAATAATAATACTAACACTCTTGGAACATCTCGTATTAATTATGTTATTTTTTTTCTGCAGCAGAGTATTCACACATCTTTCACAGAGTTATTTTTTACCTTGCTTGTGTCATTCAACTCCCTATTGCATATCTGCCTTATTGCTCTCTTCCATTAACTAAAATGCTGACATTCTTGCTTTTATGACATAAAGGATGTGGTGACAAATCTACAAATGCAGCCATGATCTGGAGAGTGTCCAGTTTGGGAAGCTAAGGTTTGCATGTCTGCTGTTTGTGGGTGATGATGTCCTGCTGGCCTTATCAGGCTGTGATCTCAAGTGCGCAGAAGATTTCATTGTTGCAGGATGATGTGCCTGGGATGAGAATCAGCGCCTCCAAACCGGAGGTTGTGTAGTGTGAGAGAACCTGTTTTAAATATTTTTCTGAACAATGGTTTTGAAGTACACAGAATTCATTTTTAGTTTTCTTTATTTATGTGGTGCCTGCCTTTTATAATTGCACTAATGATGTAATGGGCACTACTTTATAAATATGGTGGAGATTCCAATTTACGTTATCCCTTGGTGGATAAACCAACTTCATGAAAATTTTAGTATCCTACTTACTTTATCTTCTCATATTTCTTTTTCTGTCTTTTGCAGGATCATTTCATTTGCTCATTTCCTTTCTAGCAGCTTCTTTTGTGTTTTCTCCGCATACACTTCTAGGTCTTCCCCTCTGTATTTTTCTTTCGTCCTTCATTTCTTACACCTTTTTGAGATAACTTGTCTCACTTAACCTTGATATATGTCCATGTCACTGTAGCGCTTTTATTTCTTTAATTTCCACATGTTGTTTCAGTTTTTCACAGATTCTTTTCTTTTTCATCGTCTTTTTTGCTTTAAATATCTCTCATCTTAAATACTTCATTTCAGCTTCTTTTATGTTATTGTTTATCCAACATTATATGAGATTCTGCAGCATATAGCGATGTTTATGAACTCTTTTGGGAATCCCCCAATGAGACGACATGCCGAAGTGTGTTCCGAAACATGATTGCTGCGTCTCTGCTAGTCAGCTTCTCTATTGCAGGGGCTACTGCATGTTCTCAGCACTACAACAGCTCACCGTGAAAGTAAGTCAGAGCCGACCACATTCATGCCATAAGTTCGTGTAATCGATGAATGATGCAAGGAATATTATAAATGTATGGAACAGTATTACCATATATATTTGAAGATAAGTTCTCAAGTCAGGACTTGAGTCAGGACCTCTTATAACATTGAAAGATGCTGAGAAATTAGTTCACGCTTTTGTTTTCAGTCGACTAGATTACCGTAACGCACTCCTCTCAGGACTACCCAAAAAAGACATAAATTGATTGCAACGAGTGCAGAATGCAGCTGCTAGAATCTTAACTAGGAAAAGAAAATCCGAGCACATCTCTCCAGTTTTGATGTCACTACACTGGTTACCTGTGTCATTCAGGATTGACTTTAAAATACTGCTTATGGTTTACATAGCCTTAAATAATCTCGCTCCATCTTATATATCGCAATGTCTGACATCTTATATTCCAAATCGTAACCTTAGATCCTCAAATGAGGGTCTGCTTAGAATTCCAAGAGCAAAACTTAATAGAAGCGGTGAGGCGGCCTTCTGCTGTAATGCACCTAAAATCTGGAATAGCCTGCCAATAGGAATTCATCAAGCTAATACATTGGATCACTTTAACAAACTGCTAAAAACACATTACTTTGACATGGCTTTCTCATAACTTCATTTTAGTTTAATCCTGATACTCTGTATGTTAAATTAATTATCATTACTATTCATGGTGGCTCCAAAATCCATACTAACTCCTACTCTCTCTTCTGTTCTTTTTCCAGTTTTCTGTGGTGGCGACCTGCACCACCACCACCTAATCAAAGCACCACAATGTCCTACATTGATGGATTAAAGGCCAGAAGTCCATGTAACCGTCATCATCAAGTCCTTCCATGAGAACCCTGAATACAATGAGGGCTGTTCATTTATGTTAGGTAGAATGCCTAGAGGGGGCTGGGTGGTCTCATGGCCTGGAACCCCTGTAGATTTTATTTTTTCTCCAGCCATCTGGAGTTTTTTTTGTTTTTTCTGTCCTCCCTGGCCATCGGACCTTACTTTTATTCTATGTTAAATAGTGTTCTCTTATTTTAATTCTTACTTTGTCTTTTTTTCTCTTTCTTCATGATGTAAAACACTTTGAGCTACATTATTTGTATGAAAATGTGCTATATAAATAAAGGTTGTTGTTGTTGTTGTTTACCATATAATTTCTGGTATTTTATAATGTCGGTTGTATATTTGAATGCGAAAAGCACACACTATAGGTCCCAGAGATTATGATATGCTAACGCCCACCTGTGAGAGTAATCATGGTGCACACTGCCTTTTTTTCTATGTATTGTGCCTATGTCACCACATGGTATTATTCAAACTATTCTGAAGCAACGTTTGCACTGTTTTGTGTTTTTTTGTATCTCACAGCCTCATACACCTTTATCGTAAGAGAATCCCTTATCTACGATGAAGCATTTGACCAGAAGAAAAATATGAAGCTGGTTTGAAATTAAACATTGTTGAACTGGTGAAAGAAACTGGTACCTACGCTGCTGCAACAAAATTCAGTGCATCTGAGAATCTAATACGAGATTGGAGGAAGCAAGAAGATATAAAAAAAATATATAAGTGTCGCATTTCTGAACGGGCGTATAAATTGAGGTCTGATTTTATGATCGATTTTTCAGGTTTCAACACCCAACTTATATGTGAGTATATATGGTACTTGGTCATGACCCTGCTGGATTGCTGTGTCTGTGTATGGGACAGTGGTAGATCTCACTACAATAAATAACCGTGCTGTTCCTGTTTCAAGCTGAATCAAAATAGGCTGGTTTTGCTGTACTGAGACTCAGCCTCATGTTTTGGGGTGCAAGACAGGGACTCACATGTCACAGTATAATATTGTTGATACATATATGGTGTGAACGTTACCCGGGCACAGACAGGCAGACATGTTGTTTTCCACCACCACACGTTTATTTACAATATTTAAACAGTTCAAGTGCACCACAAACCCCCCAAAGTCCTGGCCACACAATGCCTTCTTCTTCGGGCCGCCTCCTACTCTCTCTCGTTCCTGACCTTGTCCTTCTTCCACCCGACTCCAGCCTCGAATGAAGGGAGGCGGCCCCTTTTATCCTCTCCCGGATATGCTCCAGGTGCTCCCCGGCAATCACCCACCGACACGCCCCTGTGTGGCGGAAGTGCCGGCTGTACTCCTGGAAGCACTCCGGGTGTCCCTGCTTCTCTTCCCCCCAGCACTTCCTGGTGTTGCGGAAGTGCTGAGGTCCAAGGTCTCCAAGGGCTCAGGGCGGCCCGTGGTAGTGACCACGGGCCCCTACAGGGTTGGGCTTCCAAGCCCCCTACCCGTGGCCACAAGAACCACCAGGCTGGTGGCCTCCACGTGGTCCAAGCACGCCCTCTTCCGGTCCCTCATGGCGTCCCGGCCGGGTCATCGCCCCTGGCAACTCTGACAATGGTTTTATATTGATACATCTTTGCCTTTATACTTAATTCATTTTTTTTTGACTGTTGACAGTAATAAGATGTCTGTGTCCTTAACTTTTGAAGTCTAGACAGATGGGCTTTCAGGGACTGTTGGTACCGTTGCTGGCTGTCTAATATTGGAGTACCAGGGCTGAGAAATGGTGAGCAGTGCATTTACAGCCAATCAGTATCGGCATCATCATCAGATGACTAGTCGAGACCCACCATATAGTGAGACCATAACGTGGAGGTACACAAAGCCAAGGGTGTCAACAGTAATGCCCTCTCTAGTTTAGCAACTAAAGGAAGTTTTTACCAGAACACATACTTCAAAGAATGTCTGAAACATTACATTTTTGGGAAGGAAGGACAGGTTAATGTTGCCAAATGGATCAAGCATCCTAGATGAAAACTTTCATGTCTGGTCTCCGAGTCTGTGTGTTTTCCCAAAGTTGATAAAGGTTTTCCTCTCGGTACTCTGGTTTTATTCTAACATCCCAAAGATGTCTTTGAAATGATAAATGGTAACTTCACCATGTGTCTACATGAATGGGCCCTACAATGGAATACTGCCTCATCTGGGGCAAGTAATAACCTTGCACTTAGAATCGAACATCCCATGACTTTGAATTGGAATAATCAGTTTATAGAATGCTAGCCATTCCCCGCAGCTTTGCCCGTGCATTAGTGAAACAGGAAAGTGAGGAGGGCCCCGTCCAGCTCTCTACTCCTGACATCACTCTTCTCCTTCCCCTTTGCCCGCAGCCTCTGTCTCGAATTAGCACAAATGTATCGCTCCTGCAAGCGAACTATGATTCTTAGCGCAATTAGAGAAGTCACAGAATTAACCGGAATGTTCAAACAAATTATAGAAAAAAAAAGATCTAAATCCGTTAAGTAGTTCTCTCGTTCGCTAACTAAGCAAGGGCCCGGCCCGGCCCCCCTCCCTGCAGCCCGATGAGTCTCTCTCTCTCTGATTCACGCTAATAAATCGGTACCGCAAGCAAACTGTGATACTTCGCAAAATCAATGGAAAGTTCAAGCAAATTATAGAAAAAAAACAGATCTAAATCCGTTAAGCAGTTCTCTCGTGATAAGCGGACAGACATACAAACAGGTCTAAAAAAGCTATAAGAAATTTTGCGCTTGGACCATGACATTTTTAAAACCATTTCTTAGCAAGCACCTATGGGGCAAGGGTGTAACCTACATTTCAAATTTCAAGTCCCAAGTCCTCATGATTTGGGAGATTTTGTGATGAGTGAGTCAGTGGTATTTGGCCTTTATATAAATAGATTTGCTAAGTCAAATTTTCAGTATAAATATGTATTTTTAGACACAGAAATAAAAACAGAAACTAAAAAAAAAAGTTTAGTTCCCTTCAGAATCTCAGTAAACAAAGAGAGGACAACATATAGTATATTTCTGAATTTGCCAATGTAGCAAATTCTACATTCCTTCTCTCACCTATACTTATTCATCTGGACAGCCCTGCTGCACTGTCTCATTACTTACATTTTCTTATTTGGCTAAAAATCTGCTTGCTACAAAAACACTGAGTTCTGGTTTATCATTAATCATATTTACTGCATTAATTCTGAGAAACCCTTAGGTTCTCCCAGTTTCCTGAAGTTCATGAAAAATGAAAAACTCTGACCTACACATTTCCTTTAATAAAGCTGACCTTCTCACACACATATTTGAAAAATATGAAAAATTGGCTTTAACAGAGCTATGGGAATTTCTATATCTTGAAAAAATTTTTTACATCCTCCAAAAGCAGCAGGCCACAAAGTGGAGAAATGGTTGGTGCTTCTTCATTATAGATTTGAGGTCTTGGGTTTTGTCTTTGTACAGTTTGCTCCTTCTTTCCATCTCAAAGTTGGATTTCTTGCAGTGTGGTTTCACAAGGTGTTAAATAATGGGAGTGTAGCAACAGGAGTAGAAAGTACATCAGGTAAGCTTATCTGTGTTTACTATTAATTAAAATGAAACTAGGTACAGTATATAACTACCTTCTTGTTTATCATCTTGACGTGTTGCATGGTGGTCAGATATGGCAGTAGGAATTTCACTATACTATGTACATTAGAATAATTGTAACAAGATCAGGTCATTCAGCTCAACTAGTTTGGTCATCCTGATTGCACAAATTGTCCAAAATAACATCAAGATTGAGTTTTGAAGGTCATTAGCTACTCCTTAATGTTGATTTTTGTAAACACCCACCTTGTATTCTTTATTTGGACTTTTTTTGACACCCATCTTCTACCCCTTTGTCGACTGTTGTCATGTAATGGTACTTCTACTACAACTACTAGCAAACTGGTCCTCTGTCTTTGAGTGGGACCTGTGAGGAACTGGCAGTCCATCCAAGAGTAGCTTCTTCCTAACACAGCCAGGGCTGATGGGATGGGCTCATTGTGACCGTACAGATAGCACACGGGTGGTACATGAGTTTCACAAACCCCTTTCACATTTCCTCTTCCCCTGATGTTTGCAAAACACAACCTGATTATGGCTCACCTTAAATATGAAAAGCATTACCATGGGCTCATTTTAATTACCGTATACTGTATAATCACGTATAAGTCGGTCCTTGAGACCCAAAAATCAATCATAAAATCAGACCCCGACTGAAAATGCGACAATTCATTGCCTCTTCCAATCTCGCATCAGTTTCTCAGAAGCATCAAATTTTGTTGCAGCAACACAGTTACCAATTTCTTTCGCTACTTCAACGACTTTAATTTAAAACCAGCTTCATATTTTCTTCTGATCGATTGCTCCATCGTAGATGAGGGATGCTCTTACGATAAAGGTGTATGAGAGTGTGAGATACAAAAAACACAAAGCAGTGCAAACATCACTTTCTTTGGGTATTACTGTGTGGTCACGTAGGCACAATACGTAGAAAAAACGGCAGTGTGTTCTGTGGTTACTCTGTCAGGTGGGCGTTAGCATATCATAATCTCTTGGACCAATAGCGTGAGTTTTCCACATTCGATTTATATGACTGACATTATAAAATACCAGAAATTATACAATAAAATCAAGTCCCGACTTATCTACGGGAGAGCTTATCCATGAGAACTTATCCACAAGGTTTGTTGGTACTCATTGGAATTAATAATTAAAAAACACTATTCCAGTTTTTCATATAACATGTTTAACTGCCCCACGACTACGGCAGTACAATAGCCCAGTGGGTAGCTACTCCACAGTTTCAGTGAGTCCTGGAAATGAATCATGGTCATTATCTGTGCTAACTTTACACCTTTTTTTGCCCTTATCATTTTGGGAAAAATATTTGCTTATCTCTCAGATATGTTGGATTTACAATTACTCCCAGTCCTTTAATATGATTATTTAGAATAACACATGACAAGATAAGATTGTACAACAAACATATATTGTGATAGTGCTTCAGTCCAGGTCAGGTCCATGCTCCTTGACAGCGTGAACTGGATTCCTCAATAACATAATAGGGATGGACTGAGCAATGAGAACACCAACAAGGGAAGGTGCAAGGTGCCAGGTGCGCTGTGCTTTTATTATCTGTCAAAAGAGTGTTCATAAAGTGTGCTGCAGTTTCATATATAACAATAAATAAGGCCATAAAAAATGTCCAATGGGGAAGGTAAAAACCATCCATAACAGATAAGAAAAAAAAAAAAAACAAATCCATTTATAAGCAGCTCTCTTTCAAGCTCCAGTGCCTCTCTTCTGTTCCTCACATTTGGGAGCTGAGACACTGGCATGCATGGTCAACCTTTTATACAATTTGCACCCCAGCCTCCTTCGTCAATCACCACTGGCCCCCAAGGCACACCACCATCCTCGTCTTGGCATCCACAAAATGATCCCAAAGCCTTTTCATTTGGAATATTCTTCCAAAAACTCAGTTTTCTAAAAAGCACACACAGCAATGACTGCATACATAAATCAACATAAAATATTTATGACAAATGTCACGCTGTTTTATGTTCCATGAGCACCTACAGTATGTAAATTCATAAACCTATATCACACCTGTTTGTCTCCTCACCCATAAGCTGAAAGGCACTTTCTGGGAAAAAACCAACTTGAATTATTCGAGAGGCTGGTAATCCGTAGTGTCCACTAGCACGCAATGTTATTTGAAGTCCAGCTGCTAGCTTGCCTCCCACAAATCTATGTCTGTGTAGTCCTCCCAGGCGAACATTGTCATAGGCGCGTCAGCTGCATGATAAATTGGGGACAGATCAGTCGATGCAGGTATGTGACTTTTGTTTTTGGTGTCCAGAACACTTGCATTAAAATCAGAGTTTGATTCAACAATAATATGAAAAAAATAAATAAACAATACGCACTGAGTATTTTGCTTTGCACATTCGCTTTACTCTCTCGCCTGATGTCGATACCATTCTAGATGTTATTTACTCTGCGCTACTCACACACATTCAGGGATTTGAAAAGTCAATAAGTCTAACAGTCCTCTGAGCAAACAGGGTCTACCAATAACATAACAGTGAGTTTTATCTGCGTTTACAACTTTTTTCCACTCTGTACCCCTGAAAGTCAACTGTAGTCAACATCCACCCTAAAGGAGTTAATCCAATTAAGGGCCACAGGAAGGAATGGAACCTATCTGAGCAGCCCAAGAGAGAAGGCTGAAAACTACACTCGAGAGGATGCCAGACCATTGCAGGGTCCACTCACACACAATAATCCCCACTTGGGCCAATTTACGGTTAAAAACTCATTAAATTAGGGATGCTGGAGGAAAACTGAAGTACTAGAGGAAAGCCCATGCAGAAACAGATGAGCAAACTCCATAATGTCAATGACTAGGTTTGAGTAAAAAGGTCAAGACACTTGATCTGTGAGGCAAATGCCCTAACTAGTGTACCACTAGTTTTGTCATAGGGGTTTACAGAAGGACCTCTTCTCATCTATAGTAGTCCCCATTTAATTCTATACTCATTTAGCTAGATAAAGAGAGTGTACAGAAAACCAACAGGGTACTGGTTATAACATTTTATTCATTATATTCCTTTCAGTATAAGTGTAAGTACTTCATTTCTAAATTGTGCCTAAAGCTGAAGCAAAGTTGTTCCATATGGGTGTGGCATTTACTCCACATAAAACCTGAATGGATAGCAGCGTTTTTCTTTAAAGGCTAGACACTCAGTTGGAAGGTCTTCTTGCGTTACACAGTGAGCTGGTCAGTCCTTTTGGCAGGGCCTATGGCTGCAATGGCTAGAGTGAAACCTAGACCAAAGATTTGCCTATTTATGTCTTTTTCACACTTTTCTGCAGCATTTTTGGGCAAATGGGGAGCCCAAGAGTAAGGGCCGACATCCTTCCCACGGTGAACTGTGGCCTTTTAATCAATCAAATCTAAGTCCTAACTTTATTCTCAATTGTTCCATTAGTCAATGTTTTACCCATGACAGCAGACTCATAGAGCGTATCTTGTACTTTTACACCTTTGGATCACGTTGACCTTACACACCCTTCCTTACCAGTTCTAGTCGGTCATGTGGCAAGCCAAGCCATTCAGCAAGTCTTATGATAGGGTGATGTTCCAATCCTGCAGCCAACGTCATCTTTCTCTATCAATAGTTATGACTGAGGATGGACCAGGGTGAGGTCGAAAACAAGAGAAACCTTTAGTTCAAAAGAATAGTGGAGTTTATATATAAACTTAGAGAAGTCAAGTGAAACAGTGCATATCTAAAATTAATGAATACTTCAATAAATAATTAAATTTGTAAATTATACCATAAAAATAATCAGTGTCTATTATGGTAAAAATAATCATAAAAATCCAATAAATTTGTTAAAATCCACAATGAAAGGATAAAGTCAATGTTGTTCCCTCTGTACTCTTTCACCGTTCTTGTCAGGCAACAGGAGTCCTTCTGATGCAGTCCACTGCATCCCACCAATATGGCACCTCACTGCAGATCTGAACTGCCACTTCTTTAAGTAATTGCAGTTTATAGAGCTGCCACCTCCGCCAGTCACAGCTGCTTCCAAGGTTCTATTCCCTTCACCAGAACCCACTGCTTCTACCAGCTCCGGTGGGATCTCTCCCTCTGGTCATCTCCATTTTTCAGCTATTCATCTGATGAGAGTGCATCCAACATCTATCCTGCTCTCCACAAATTCATCAGTGAGACGGATGCTGCTCCAAACCCAGCAGTCGCTCTCTCTTTGCTTTCAAACGACCACTCTTTTTTTCTGCAGTAGCCTCGCTACCTTTTTATTCCAACTTCATGCTAAGTTGGTGCCTCTTTATTGCTGTGCTGCAGTTACCCAGTATCCATCCTTTAACTTTAGTGCATGCCAACACATGAGTGTTCTGTACCAACCTGAGCTAAAATGGGTTGTGCAGCAATCAACAAAGTAATTAATACAATACAAAATAATTAAAACAATGAGCGTCCCCTTAATTCATCTCACCACAGCTAGGCACAGTTAACCCTTTATAATTAAAACAATGAACACTCCCTTAACTTGTCTCACCACAGCTAGGCAAAGTACAGTTAACCCTAAACTAATTCATAGTGCATCCTAGTACATCCCCATATCACTACCCAACACTGAGAACAATAACAATGAAACATAGAAAGGAAAAACTCCACAGGTAGAATAAAATAGATGCAACTGGGAGAAGATCCTAATATTATGTGTCTTCTGGTATTCCAACTGAGTCCAAGGACTCATTTAAAAAAAGTCTGCTGGGCTGTCAGCACTGGGGAGAAGGGATTAGGGTCACATTAACATTTCACATCAGTATTTCCCTGCTGCTGCCTGCAATTTTTCAGTCTACTGCCACCAAGAGGTTGTCTGCTCTGACCAGTTACCTGTATTCTTTTTCCTGGCACTAAGCATTTAAACATTGAGTGTGCATCCCACTGGACTTTCTTTGTTCAGGAAATCCACTTGTAGTGAACCTAATCCTAAATATGTCCTGACAAGCTATTGCAAACATGTGACTCCGCTATAATAGTGGAATGACAAAATGAGTCAATAAAAGAAATCCACAGAATTCTTAACATACTTTTCATGTGCTCAATAAAACAAGATTGGAGGCTTTTTTTATAAAGGGGAGCTGCTGTGCCCGTTGATAAAAAGAAGACTGAATCACCCTGCAAATTCATTCCAGAGATCTTTATGAAATCACTGCTGTCTTTGAAATAAAACTTACCTTCAGGCTAAATATAGTTTTATGACATTTAATGCCCAGCATTTCCTCTTTTTGAACTGCAGCGTTATAGCGAATATTGTCGTCATCAGCTTAACTGTTGCATGCCTTAGAATGCCCGCTTCTTATACAGTGCCATGCTCCAAAAGAATGCAGAACATCTTGTACTAGTTGCGCAAGACATTAACAAGCCATAAAACATGAAGAAGCAGATGCGACTTGGCCATCATTTTTTGTGGTTATGTTGCTGCCTTTTCTTAGGATAAGGGGGGCATCATCCCAATTGTTCAGTTCTGATAAGGTCCTTGGGGACATCTGGATATATTCTTTAAAATAAAAATTATAAAATGCCCCACATCTGTTCCTGTGGTTCTTTATCTCACCTAATACTGGCACAAATTAATTTAGTTGGGAGGAGGACTTGAATGAATGAAGGAAATGAATCCTGCAAAACACATACTTGGTTCAGAACAGTGATGTGGAAAATAGTAGCTGTGCTTTATTCCAGCAGGATCATCCATAGAAGGTTCTTTAAAGAATAATACAAGCACAACTAGTGGGGTGGTTTGGTCCATAAATATTTGAAAAATACTAAAAACTAAAAGATGTATTTTTGTTTTAACAAATAACTGGACTCTATTTTTCAGACTTATTGCAAGAAGAAATAGGGGTTTGTTGTTTAAAATGGATGGCCATGTATGTCATGACTGATAGAATGACAAAAATTGACAACCACATGGACCCAAAAAATGTGCCCGCAGAATTCCATGAGGGTAAAAAACTGTGAATAGCAGCAATGCCAAGGGCACCAAACTGTAGCAGAATGCCACATTTACTAAACAAATCAAAAGCACAGTGGAATGGTCATCATAGTTGAAAATATAAAGTACAAACTAAGTAGAAGATAACAAAAAACCTACTGCCTCTCTAGCTTTCTGTCAGTAGATCTTAAAGTGCGGTTGGCCCACCTACTTGCCCACCTTATATTCATCCATTAGAGAGTGCTGACAAGTTGTACTTTGACTAGCATGTGCAAGGAAAATTAACAATAGTTAACTGATAATTTCAAAATTTCACATGGAAACTATGGGGACAAGACAGAAACCAACCTTAGATGGGACGTGCAAAGCAGACAAGAAATATTTAGCTTTTCAATTAACCTAAGATGCACTTCTTTGAGGAAAACCACATTACCTGATAAAAAAACACTCAAGCATGGAGATAAGCATTCAAACTCCACCCAGAGAGTAACTCATCATGTCATGGAACCCAGGTCATTAGGACGATCTAGACGAGAAGGGGTCATTCAGCTCATTAAGCTTGTCTATCCTATTCACAGAGATTCTCCAAAAATAACATCAAGTTGAGTTTTGAAGGTCCGTAAAATCCGACTCTCCACCACACTGTCTGATAACTTGTTCCATGTGTCTGCAGATCTTTGTGTGAACAAAAACTCTCAAATGTTTCTGTGAAATTTACCATTAACAAGTTTCCAACCGTGTCTTCATATTCTATTTGATCCCATTTTAAAGTAACAGGCCGGCTCTGCTCTACTGATTCCTTTCAAAATTTTAAACACTTCTAACACTTTAAACTTTTATTCTCCATTTGCTTAAATCTGAAACACTTCCCAACAATTTTCCATTAAAATCATACAGTATTTAACTCTCTATAAATGAGTAAATCAGTCATAATAAAGAGTTAATCAGTCTGGTCACCTTTAGGCCTCTTTAGTTTCTACAAGAAATATGTTGAGAATGTTTCAGTTTCTGTCTGCTTTGTAAATTTCATAATCTACCTGGTGGCATTCACCCATGATGATGTCTGATCTGCACAATGAGGAGGGACTTTCTTTTAAATCTATCTATCTATCTATCTATCTATCTATCTATCTATCTATCTATCTATCTATCTATCTATCTATCTATTATATATTGCCCTATCTATCTATCTATCTATCTATCTATCTATCTATCTATCTATCTATCTATCTATCTATCTATCTATCTATCTATCTATCTATCTATCTATCTATCTATCTATCTATCTATCTAAGAAGTGAAATACCTTTTAAGCATTAATTACAATGACAAGCATGCAGATAACGAGTACAACAGTGGGCAATTTATTAACAGCCTATTCAACATTATATGCTGTAACAAAAATGGAATAAATTCATAAAAACAGTGAAATAAGGAATACCAGAAATACACAACGTGCATTCTGTAGGGCAGAGATCGCCTAGAAAGATTCACCATTACATTACCTTTAACTTAAGACCTAACATGCCTATGAGGATATTACATGTGCCATGGAAATTCATAAATGAATTCTAATAAAATATAAGAAGATATAAAACTGGTTGACCATCTGTTTGGTGAAGTGCTCAAAGACTTCCAACAGGGGAAATCTTGTGAAAAGGGTCCATTATATCCTGAAGTAAAACAGTTGTTGCAAGGTAAAAGGAATTCATACTTTCCTGTAGACAAACATCAGCTTACTGCTGATGCAGATGTAATTTCCTTATATCACAAGACCCAAATTTCTACAACAGTTTTTTTCAGGAATGACAGAAGTGCTCTGACAAGTGTATTTTGAAGATGACCAAAAAGAAATTGCTGTAAGTTTTATGATAAAGGTTTTTACTGTAACTATTCCCACAATTTTTAGGTTTTCCCCTCATACGTTCATGAGCCAAGCTGTGGCCATACCAGAATGTTATGCTGCCATTGAGGATGGATTCTGCTATGCACCTGTACAAGTTTGTGACAACAGAAGGAGATGTGAGAGATGCCTTAAGACATCTGAGGAGGCAGAGTCGGCCTTTTTGACAAATGACAAAATACAGTATGCCCAATTCAGTTTGTCAGCTATGATTACTCCAAGAAATGTAAGGCTGCCTGCTTTATCAACAGCTGTAGATGTCAGTGTGGTCTGCCTTCTGCTTGCTGACGTCTATGATCAGCTCCTTAGTTTTGCTCTCATTAAAGATGAGATGCCACTTCCGGTGATGTGTGTCTTAGAGACTATAAAAAGAAGTTTGAGACCTGAGATGAGCAGTCTATTGTTATGGAAGCTACTCCATAAGAACAGCCAAAGACAAGATGGATACAAAAGGATCGTAACACTGGATCTTACAGAAGGAGCAAGTACTGTTCATTATTACATAGGCATGAATGGAGGATACTACTGCTTGAAATACAAGAATGCTTTAATATACTTTACACAGGAGATGGCTTACAGCTCAGACTGACTAAACCTCTTTACAATTTTTTATCTTTGTACAAAGTTCAAATAAACTCTTCCCATAATTCAGAGCTACAGTAGAGTCTCCCTGGCCACAATGTGTCATAGTTAGCAGCAACTGTTACATGTCTTAGACAGCAGTTGTCTGACTCACTAAAAACAACACAGACTGTTATGTCAGATTTTTCCAGGAATGACCCACTGACCCACATCTCATTTTTCACCCTCGATTGTAGAAAAGCTGTTTTGATTGCTGGTTCATAAACTCCATTGCTTTACTTTAATGTAACTTTGCATGTAAGAAAGAAGGGTTAGGCGAGCACTAATTTACAATCATGCTTGCTAAGAATGGGATGCCAAAACACGAGTCTTTTCATTTTATGTAGTGCCTTGTAGCAGTGAACGCCATCCCAAGTTGATTTTTAGTTACTCTATTTATTTATATACATTTTGTTACATATACTGTATCATTTCAGAATAGGAGCTTGGCCAGGCTATGCGACTTACACCCAGTGGATCAGAGGCAGGGACTGAGCATCAGCTTTAAGGTTTATAGCCCAAGGCTTTATCCGCTAGGCCACACAGATTAAAATCTCAAAGGATTTTGTCCCTTCTTGGCTCAGGTGTGCTAACTGATCTGGTGATCGTAAATTATGAGCGGAGTGTGCAGAAGCCATAGGGACCTGGACTTAATTTAGACAGTATGGGTGTACTTGGGAGTTGAGATTCTACAGCTGAGTGACCATATGTTCAAAAAAGAAACGGCAAACTCAGACGTTTGATTAAACAAAACAAAAAAAAGATACCAGAATTCTGTTAAATCATCTATGGCTGGGATCTTATTGAAAACGTCCTTCTGAATCGTATCTGTTTTGATCAATGAACAAATTGGTTAGGCATGCGCAACCATAGCTCACATAACATGAAAACAGTGCTCCAGTAATGTTTATATGACAGAAACAGAATAAATAACATTATTACAGATTTGTTTAATTGATTATTACATATCTAATAACTTCAGATCCATGTAGTCCAATTCAGGGTTGTGTGGACCAGAACCATTTCAGCATCTTGAAGCTCAAGGTGGGAACAAACCCAGGACTGAACATTTACACATCCACATGAGCCCCCAGTCATCATAACTTAATTATGGCAACCACAGCCAACAGCAACATTTATTTCTATAGCACATTTTCATCCAAAAGATGCAGCTCAAAGTGCTTTATAAGATGTCAAAGACAAACAAATCAAAATTAAATAAGAAAAATAAAGAATAAATGGTATACACAAAAGATTAAGAGAAATAGAGTCCTTAAATATAGAATTGTCTTTTTTTTTCTTTTAGTTTCTAATGATGGACTGATATGGTGGCACAGTAAGTAGCGCTGCTGCCTCGCAGTAAGGAGACCTGGGTTCGCTTCCCGGGTCCTCCCTGCGTGGAGTTTGCTTGTTCTCCCCGTGTTTGCGTGGGTTTCCTCCCACAGTCCAAAGACAAGCAGGTTAGGTGCATTGGCAATCCTAACTTGTCCCTAGTGTGCGCCCTGTGGTGGGCTGGCGCTCTGCCTGGGGTTTGTTCCTGCCTTGCACACTGGGATTGGCTCCAGCAGACCCCTGTGACCCTGTAATTTGTATATAGCGGGTTGGGCTGAGAAAATCTGTTGGCCAGAGAGGACCGAAAAAATAAAAAAATTCAAACTGAGCTGGAGAAAAAACTAAAAAATGGCCGTATATACTCGCGTTTATGTCCCGCAGATAAGTTGGGGCTTGATTTTACCGTATAATTTACGGTATTTTATAATGTCGGTCGTATAAGTCAAAGTGGAAAACTCATGCTATTGATCCATAGATTACGATATGCTAACGCCCACCTGACAGAGTAACCACGGAGCACAATTCTATGTATTGTGCCTATGTGACCACCTGGTAATGCCTGAACTATTCCGAAGCAGCGTTTGCACTGATTTGTGTTTTTTGTATCTCACGCCATCATACACCTTTATCGTAAGAGGATCCCTTATCTACAGTGGAGCGTTCACTCAGAAGAAAATATGAAGCTGGTTTTAAATTAAACATCATTGAAGTGGAGAAATAAATTGATAACTGCGCTGCTGCAACAAAATTCGATGTGTCTGAGTAACTGGAGCAAGACTGAAGATGCAAGATGATGTAAAAAAAATAATAATAATAGGTATTTTTGAACGGTATACAAGTCGGGTTCTGATTTTATGATCGATTTTTCGGGTTCCAAGACCCGACTTATACGTGAGTATATACAGTAAATCTGTAAGACTTCCAGCTGCACTCTTAACCTGCTTGCCATTAACCCTGCTGTCTCAGAAACACACTGCTGTTAAGTGTCAGATCTTTCCGGATTATTCCTGATCTGAGTACTTGATGATTCCCCAAATCCAACCACTTTATATTCTCCTCAGATTTGGAAGTTTACTCTTATTGGGCTGGCTATCAATTTCTGTCTATACTCCTTCCTTTGTGGGTCATGATTTAAATGGAAGTGTATTGAGAATGGACTTTCCAGATTTTAGAATTAAAAATGATTAGGTAAGGACACCGGCATTTTTGGGAAACCAGGCCTTAGACCTACAGAGAGAAATAGTCAGTAAGTCATTGTCACTATATGTGACACTCTATGACAAGGACATCATTTATAAACACTACTAGAGGGCTTACCCCTGTTCGCATCGCTCGCCAACCCCCTTGCCTGCACTACACGCCAACCACTTCGCATCTCTGCCCCTCGTGTTTTGAAGAGGGGGGCTGAACGCACCCCAAAGAGATGCAGTCGCTCCTCCAAAACCCCCTCTTAAACTGTGATACAATGGGAAACAAATACAGTTTTTTTTTACCTTCTCTTTGCTTGATCAGCTGCTGGCTTGCTGCTGCTGTGCTGCTGCCGTGCCACGTAATCTGCATCTCGCGTGGTGCTTTGAACATTTAAAAGCCTGTACAGCAGCTATCTTTGCCATCTACTCTTTGTCTTTTATTTCTGGCCCCAGGCATCGTTAAATCTCTTGGCACAAAGTCTTGTTTCGTGGGACATGAGTTCTTGATATTTTTTAGTTTATAATTTAAAAACGGAATAAGAATCTGAAAATCTAACAACATCACATTAAAGTTTGATAAATTCTGAAAAGAATGACATCAAACACATATATGTAGGTTTTTAAATAAGCATGACATAAAAAGTCACATAAAATCGTTGCAATTTTAGGCTTAGGATTTTATATATAGAGAGTAGATGAGCTAAAACAAGGTGCCACTACAACCTTTGTCTGTATCACATTGTGTTTTTTTCCACCAGTCACACATCATACCAATCACCTAATCTACATTTCTGCTGTTGATCCTACTGGCAATTTCATTCCCATTGACTGCGCTTCATCCTGCTATGACCGAATGGGAGGGAGCTGAGCAGGAGTTTCCATCCTCAACTAGACACTCACTAAAGAGCAGACTCCATGACCCTAGCTTGTTATTTTCTATGATGAGTGCCTGATGGTAGGTTTTCACAATAAATTCTGGGAATTAAATTTCCTTTCCTTGTGATAAGCTTTGATGATACTCTGTTCAGGGATTACACTGCCTACTTACTCCTGGACAGTTTCTGGTCTCACCATCACGGCACCTCAGCCTGTACAGACTAAGCACAGGGAAATGAAGACAGACAGTGAAACAAACTGCATTTTGCTCTCACAGGCAGTAACAGGAAATTATTAATCAGAACCTTTTGGCTCTGATTTTCAAGTTCCAAATTTCCGTATTTATCTAAACCAGACAAATTGTTTCTCCACAGTACAAACTAAGCAATTATTTCCAAAAATATCTTTTTATTTTTATTACAGACTTTGTTTTTTAAGAAATCCTAAAAAAGCTAAAGTATTAAAATTTTACAAGAACACTTTGTACAAAAAATACTGAAGCAGAACCATACATCAAAAAATGGATTCTGTAAAACTCACCTGTTTGAGTCTCAGCTATATAAAATTAAATATACAGTGCCCTCCATAAAGTTTGGGACGGAGACACATTTTTCCTTGATTTTAAAGTTTAAAATTACAAATCAAACTATTCAGACGTGATTAAAGTGCATACTGCAGACTTTCATTTAAAGGTATTTGCATACATTTCAGCAGGATCCATGAAGATATTACAGCACTTTTTAGACATGGACCCCCATTTCAGGGCACCATAATATTTGGGAAAACTGGTGTCCAAGATGTTTGTGATTCCTCTGGTGTGTTTCAGTGCTTCATAAGATACCTCGGCTTGCTTCTACCCTTTGGAGTCTGTAGTTGCCATTGTTAAACATGAGAACAAGAGTGGTGCCAATGAAAGTCAAAGAAGCCATTATGAGACTAAAAAATAAGAATAAAAACATTCGCATCAGTAAAAGCTTAGTATGACCTCAATCAATTGTCTGGAATATCATTAAGAAGAAAGAACACACATTATGTGAATTTCCCCTTGGGATTAATAAAGTATATCTATCTATCTATCTATCTATCTATCTATCTATCTATCTATCTATCTATCTATCTATCTATCTATCTATCACATAGTACCTTATCTATCTATCTATCTATCTATCTATCTATCTATCTATCTATCTATCTATCTATCTATCTATCTATCTATCTATCTATCTATCTATCTATCTATCTATCTATCACACTGGTGAGCTCAGTAATTGCAAAGTGAGTGGTAACCCAAGGAAGACCTCCATTGCTGATGACAGAAGAATCCTCTCTGTGGTTAAGAAAAAGCCCCCAATGCCTGTCTGACAGATCAGAAACAGTCTTCAGGAGGCCAATGTGGATGTGTCAGAGATGACTATCAGCAGAAGACTTTGTGAACAGAAATACTGAGGCCACACTGCAAGATGCAAACCACTGGTTAGCCACAAAAACAGGATGGCCAGACCAGAGTTTGTGAAAAAGCACTTAAAAGATCCTGCAGAATTCTGGGAAAAGGTCTTGCGAACAGATGTGATAAAGAAGAGCAAAGTGTGGAGATGAAAAGGAACTGACCAAGATTCAACACAGACCACCTCATCTGTTACTGTACATGGTGCTGGGGGTGTTATGGATTGGGCATGTATGGCTGCCACAGGGACTGGCACACTTCTCTTCACTAGTGACAGAATTGCTGAAAGCAGCTGCACAAAGAATTCTGAGGTGTATAGAAATATCTTATTTGTTCAAGTTTCAGTAAGTGTCTCCAAACACATTAAGTGCCGCTCCATCTTACTATAAGATAATGATCCAAACATACTGCTAAGGCAACACATGAGTTTTTTAAAGTTAAAAAATGGAAAATTCTTGAATAGCCAAGCCAGTCATACAATTTTAATTTGACTAAGCAGGTCTTTCATATGCTGAAGAGAAAAACAAGCAGGGGCTGAAGGTGGCTGCATTAGAGGCTTGGCAGAACATCACCAGAGAAGATCCTCAGCATCGGGCAATGTCTATGAATTACAGAATTCAAGTTGTCATTGCATGCAAGGGATATGCGACCAAGTACCAAATATGACTGCTTTGATAGACCTGCCAATGCTGAGTCTAAATATTATCGTGCCCTAAAGTGGGGGAACCATGTACTGTATCTCTTTGCAAAATATTTATCAAAACACTAGGGGGGGTGGCACAGTGGCGCAGTGGATAGCGCTGCTGCCTTGCAGTAAGGAGACCTGAGTTCGCTTACCGGGTCCCCCCTGCGTGGAGTCTGCATGTTCTCCCCGTGTCTGCGTGAGTTTCCTCCGGGCACTCCGGTTTCCTCCCAGAATCCAAAGACATGTAGTTTAGGTGTATTGGCGATTCTAAATTGTCCCTAGTGTGTGCTTGGTGTGTGGGTGTGCCCTGCGGTGGGCTGGCACCCTGCCCAGGGTTTGTTTCCTGCCTTGCGCCCTGTGTTGGCTGGGATTGGCTCCAGCAGACCCCCGTGACCCTGTAGTTAGGATATAGCGGGTTGGATAATGGATGGATGGAAAACACTAGGGGGCTTTGTCCCCTGCTCACTTCGCTCACCCACACCCCCCACCCTCGGGCGCACTACGCTCCCACCACTTTGCGTCTCTCCTGCTCGCGTTATGAAGGGGGAAGCTGAACGCACGCTGAGGAGATGCGGTCTGATCAGCTGCTGTCTTTCAGATGCTGTTGCCTTGCTGCGTGTTCTGCATGTCGTGCTGTGTGGCAATCATTTAAAAGCCTGTATAGCAGCTGTCCTTTTGTTTCACTGCCTTGTCTCGCTTGACGTTAAAGTGTCTCTCGCGGGACGTCAAAATTGTCTTCCGAGAAGATCACATATTGTATCCTTCCATGCCTTCCAAGATTTTATTTTATTATAGAGACAAAATATATCTTATTTATAACAATTATAAATGCACAGTTAAAAGTTCTTTTGCTTGAGGCTATGCTATTTATTAAAACATGACTTATCTGCATGCATTATCTGTGCTATTCAAACACAAGCTGTAAAATGATGCTTATACTTTTAATAAGAACTTTTCTATTGGCCTGATTGCTGGTTATGTATTTGGTTATTGCTTACTGGATGATATCAGGAAGGCATCTGGCACTTCAAACGAAGACACAATGGACTGTTTTTAGGCACATGCAGCAATAGGTAGATGGTTGTTGGATGAAGAGGTGCATCATCTTAAGGGTAGAGGGGGTGACTGAAGAATTCATGGCTGGAAGTGTGGGCAGCTAGCTAATCTTTGTACGTCTGGAAAAAAGCTATTAAACCAGTGATGATTTACTGTTAAATTCTGCTCTGTACTTGTAATATTTTTATTTTACTATATTATTGTATTGATGATTATTTGTGTTCTATTCTGTGTATTGTATTGTATTGACCCACTTCTCTTTGAAAACCCACTGCATGCCCAACCTACCTGGACAGAGTAGCCTTTCCCAAGGTTTCTTCCATTTTTTCCATACTAGGTTTTTGTGGGGAGAGTTTTTTCTTGTCTTCTTCGCAAGTCAAGGTTGGGGGTCTGTCAAGAGGCAGGGCCTGTTAAAACCCATTCTGGCACTTCTTGTATGATTTTGGGCTATGCAAAAATAAATTGTATTGTATTGTATTGTATGATGATGATGATGGTAATGGTGACTATTTCTCTTGAATTTCAAAGAAAACAAAATACACAAGCACAGATGGAAAATATGTTTCCACATTTGAAAAGCCGAATGAGAAAATAAAAACAAAAAATTAGGAAAGACCCATTAACTCTGCTCTTAGGTTTCATTTCATAGTATTCCAAAAAGAGCCCCTAAGACCATGAAACCATGATCCCATGCCCATCACACAAGTAATAACATTAGATAATAAGCACTCTGCTATAGTTTGATGATTTTTAAACTTTTCAGAAAACCGAGGGTCACTTTCAATCAGAGGCATTTCTTCCCCATTCTCATGATAAGCTGTAACTTAGCTTTTTTAACATTTCCTGTTTGGTCCTGCAATACTGAGTGACACCGCTGGGAATTTCCAACATCTTCATTTGTTAGCTGAACTTAAACTCTGTTCCTCATAGTCATTTATTTTTTTAAAAAAATTGGTTGCTTGCCTCCTTTTACGTTCAGTGCCTAGTATCTAGTAGAAGTATGGAAGGCAGTAAATTAAATTGTCAATAGTTTCACAGACTAGGAGACCAATGTCATGAATTTACAGCAGCAGGAGCTGTAAATCACTGAGTTGGTGAGTGTTTATTACTGTTGGATGGCTTTGTAATGCTTCATATAGCACATAGAGTATTTGATTGGCACAAACAACATTTGATATTGTCTAAAAAGGCTTCCTTGAGTATTGCTTTTTTGACACGTTTCTGAAGCACATGGAAATTTTCCTGAAAATATTTCTCTTCTCACTTTCCGTCGGCTTTTCCTGGGGAGGACTGTAGTGGCAGCATGCCAAGCTGGACACACTAGGCTACATTATTCTCAGCCACATTTTCCAGTTTCTCCTGGAGAAGTCCCAGATGTTCTCAGACCATGTGATAGATGTAACCAAAAGAATGCACTGGGAGTGCTTTAGGACTCTGTCTGATACACCCCTCGTGGGAGACACCCCGGGGGCAGCCACACTATTTGGCCTTCATCCAGAGAAGCAACTCTTCAAGGTTTTAACTTTGAGAAATAACTAGTTTTGTCATTAAAGTGTGCCTAATGCAGGGGGGCCAACTTATAAAAGCATAGCCAGAGGAGACAGTATAGAAAATACTGTAGAGCAGGGATGGGTGAATACTAACATGCATTTTTACATTTTTGCCCCAAGTTCAATCCTTATTTTCTGGAAGTACTGAAGCACCCAGAATTTAAACAGCACATCAGTGGCATGTAAGTAATTACACAGTGGAGCACATTTGAGCATCTTGAAACCTACCAATCTGTCAATGAGATTAAACACAAAAGAGCTTGCTTCATTTTACAGAGAGTGCAGGACACACACAGGGTGCAATGAGAATGTGCAAAGCAGAACAGAAAACAATAAACCTTTATGTTTTTCTGGGAGTATATTCGAGAATTATAAGAATTCAACAACCTGTGGTGATCTCCCTTTGTGCATATGCTGTGAAGTTTAAAGAGTGTGCACTCGTTGGTGGAGAATGTGAACTTTTACTTTCATACACAGATCCCACTCATCATCATCATAGTGTGAAGACCAGGTTTGGGTGTTGTCCATAGCTTGTGTTCCTTTTGAAACATGAATGGTGCCCCTTTTTGTCCATCCCGAGCAAATTATTATCATACTTAGCATGCACCCCCTTATCTTTCATAAATATTGCCTCTCAGATGATGGAGCCCTAAGTGGCTGCCTATGGATTTACTGACTCTGAGGGTTGCTACTGATGTCAGCATTCTATTCTAATTTACTCCACATTTGAGTGGCTAAAGAAGTCTGATGTCCTACTCAATTTGAAAATAATATCTCATTCAAATTAATTATAAGCCTTGGAATTTTATATACAGCATCATAACACTCTATACTTTTAGATTCGTTTACATTGCCACAGTAATAATCAAGAGAAATTGCAGTCTAAAAAGAAAACTAGTAAAAATATTTCATAAAATGAATAACAAAATGTTAAAATAACATGAAACAGCAGTCAAACATCCCTACATCCTGACAACAGCAATGAATTCCTGTTGAGTGGTAAAGTCAATACTGTACTGGCTTTTAGCAACTCTTCTGTCTGGAAGTTTCCATTAAATTTGGCTACTTGATTAGACGCCATTCCCTATGATTAATTAAATCCGTTCTGCAATCTAAGTAGTACACAAAAAGAAGGCAGAATGATATTTGCTTCCACTGTAGCATTTTCAGCAGCAGGGTATATTTATACTCGTCATTTTTTTCTAAATTGCAGTTTAAGTTGTATTAAGTTGGTAGATACCACTATAATAAGTGATACATTGGTCAGTCAAGAAAACAATCAGCACAACATTCCAAACATTGATGTTTAAAATTAAATTACATTAACTCACATTTAATGCTCAGCAACCTTCACCTACCCAGTTTAGAGAGCTACGTGAACAAAGAGCACATTATGAGTTGGTTCTTTGTGTATACTGAAATCTTCTTATATAATATGCTACCGTGGCTGTCCATTTGTCTGTCCAGGATTTTAAATCACCTGTAGTTCATAAACCGTTTGACCTATTGACCTGAAATGTGGTACACATATACTACGTGACATCTACTATCCGCTTTCGGGGTGATGATTAAACTCCAAGGTTATTCCTCTTTTTATTTTATTGTAGAATCAACTCTCGCCAGTGGCCAGCAGGGCGGCGCATGCATACGAGGGCTGTTCTCATCCCTACCACCTTCGCCTTCACTTCCTCTACCTCTTCATATCTTAAATCATTTTTCAGATTGAAGACTTAAGTGCCAGCTAAAGTGAAAAATTAAAGAAAACGTACTAAGTACTGTAATTGCAACATAAACACTGACTTAATCAGTTTTAGTGCGAAAAGATGCAGACGAAAAAAGAGAAGAAGCGGGCCGCTAGGATGGAGAAAAGAAGAGCTGCAAAGGAAGCAGCAAGCGCATCAATCTCTAAACAAACGAATGCTAAACATACTGAGAAAGAGTATGAAACACATGAATGCTCACGTCAAGTGTATTCACTGCACGTTATCGTGCAGTGCTCCGTTACTTGTATCAGAATAAAACAACAACTAAACAGAGGTACAGAAAGCTTAACTTAGTACTGCTTTAATGAATTCTTAGATAGTATGAGACATACTTTTCTCATTAAGTAATGGGTATCATAACAGATGTTTTGTTGTATAATCTTAACTTGTCAGGTGTTATTTCAAATAATGATATTAAAGGACTAGGACTAATTGTGAATGCAGCACTGTCTGACAGATAACCAAATACACTACTGAGGTCTGAGGCCCCTTCTTGCCTACTCTAGTCTGTTGTTGAACAGCATCTGGTGATGCCACCTCTATGTGGTGTCAAGTCTCAGTCCAGACTTTTCATCCAGTTCAACTCATATGAGGTGCCTGCTGATTACCGTGCCAATTCATGGTGACTAACAACTAAATAATTAAACCAGCTCACCCTTTGATGTGCGCTGCTTTTCATGTGTAGCTCCCAGCTGGTGGTACGAGCTGCCCACCTCCAGTCCAAGACTCTCATGTTTGGTGAAATTCAAAAAAGTAATCTAGGAATTGTAACTCGCTTTCTCTTCTGAACTTTACACTTGTGGTTATCACTTTTAAGGACTTGTCCTGTAACACTTGTTCCCAAACAGTCCCCCAGACTGATGTTTATTCGATTACGTTGACCTTTCTCGTAACACGTTTTGGACAAGCCATCTGCTTAGCAAATAAATGTAAATGTTAATATTTTCCTAAAATGGTCTGATTGTGGAATGTTCTTACAATATATGAACTAGGAAGGCTGATGCTTGATAGCATTGCTTTCAGTTTAGATCCTGTCAATTATATATTTTCAATAATTTAATTGAGGTAGATATGTGAGATATAAACTTTTTACCTGAATTAATCCATATTTTGCACAAGTTGACCAAGTCTGTATCACATGGATGGTCAAATTCCATTTCTTATCAGAGATTTGAAGTGATTCCCCTCTTTATGCTGCCATCTCAGTGTGGAAATATTACTGATGTCTTCATTATTAATAGACAGCATTCAAATATAGATATCGATGGAAGATTATGGAATTTGAAGGGGATATTTTTGACAAAGTTAGAAACCTGTACCTAAAGTAATTAGAGTGTCACTGGACGATCATACTTGTACAATTGTTGAAGGGTAGCCTTCACATTGTCAATATGGAGATCTTTAAAGGATGGGATGCTAAGTCACTTCCATCAAATAACTGCTGCCTGAGTCAAATCAGTTTGAAATATATGATTCTCATGAATTAGGGCAGCACCACTGCTTAAATGTTTTTCCTCACACAGTACAGTAAGTTCTAGATGTTTGAAAAATTCTGAGACAATAAACAAAAAGCGATCCAGTTAGGTTTTAATGTTCAAGACAACTTGCATTCTTGCTCAAGTTAATGCTGAACCCAGAGATCTTATGAAATGTATCCAATAGGTGTAAAACAACAGGCACAGAGTATAGATATGTGATATACAGTACAGCACCATTCCAGCAGCACAGAGCTGTTCATTTCCTTTTTTGCACATTTTTCTTTATCTCTGTCTCTGGAAATGGAAAGCAAGGGGTTTGATGACAATTGCAATAAGTGTTCTTGATATTGGAAAGCCTTGTCAACTCCACATGTAAGGACTTTTTTTGATAATATTATTAAGGAAATCAAAAGTGTCAAAACACCAAGACCACAAGGCAAAATGGGACAGAGAAGAAACGTTTATTGGTAAAGTGACCAGATTATCCATGAAAGAATAGAGTATGGAAGTGGGGGGTTATTGGGGAGCGGGGACTTGGGTATAAACAATTTTACAATGATGTATACATGCACGTTTACACTGCTCATACACATGACAACTCTAATGAATAAAACCAAACACATACAGCCTTCAAAGCCACTCATGCAGTTACGTTCTTTATGACTTGTGGACTTTAAACAAAACCTTGCTCTGTTACAATGTGATCTACAATCAGTTTGACATGGCTTACACATACGATAACTCATTTGAAGTAGAAAGCTGAATACAGCCATCCAGATCATACTTTTTTATGCTGCTGAATGATATGCTTGCATAAATTGTGTTTGATTCAAGTCCTGGCCTACCTGGCATGCTTACTCTTTTCAGAGTCTTTATGTTTTCTGGTATTAATATGCTGAGTAATACCTCTCTGTGAACCATGGGAAATAGAAAATCTACCTCAACATGGTTGAGATACCAATTAGGTGTAGTTAGAATCAAATGCATCTTTTTCATATATTCTCTCTGAAGTTCCAGTCATTTTGATGGATTAAGCATGAGGCTCAAGCAAGCTGTCTCAGAACTAAACACCTTGATATCGCATTCACGTTCTCTCCTGTTCATAAATGTCATGTATATAGAATATCTGATTGATCTGACAATATCTGTTTTGAATGGAATTGATATGATTTGTAATGTTTAATGCATTGTGGGGAGTATGCTCCAAAATATTAATTCTACAATGACTTATAAAATGAGAACTAAGAAATGACTCATGTTTAAAACACTGGACATATTAGGATTTTCTAAAAAAAATAAACCAGGATATTAAATTTGGGTAAAAAACATGTGACTGTCCTGGGAAATGTGTGATGTCTGTTAACCCTATGGTCAGGTTACAGGCAGAGGTTAGAAAACTGCAAGGAAGACAGAGAAATGGATCATCAAATAAAAAAAAAATAAATAAAAAACTATAAAAAAAAGTTCAGTAACCAGAAAAATTGCTTCGCTTAAAGAAACCAGTACTAACTGGGATTTCTAAGAGAAATAGTCCAAAGATACCAGATATTAAATACCAGAATGGCACTGATATTACATATGAGTAATGTCATAGTGTAGAAAATGGTAACACCCTTAAAAATGCAGGTTTGAAATTTAACGTGAAATATTCTAAATTTATATTTATTGTGAATACTTAACTTTGTGGTGGGCTGGCACCCTGCTCGGGGTTTGTTTCCTGCCTTGCACCCTGTGTTGGCTGGGATTGGCTCCAGCAGACCCTCGTGACCCTGTAGTTAGGATATAGCGGGTTGGATATTGGATGGATGAATACCTAACTTTGTTAATATTATTCCTGGGATGATTATTGATTTAGAAATTATTTGTTTTGGAAATCTTGTGGTTGCCACTATTTTGTGTTCCCATTGAGACATCATTTATATAGCCGACAGGTCAAGGCAAATGCCCAAGATTTGACCCTCTAGCTAATTTTCTAAATGTTTCAGGATGTTCGATTCAAGGCTTATGATTCTATGTGCGTTTTTTTTCTAACTTTTTTCTGCTTTTCACAAAAGGCAGGACTGATTCTTTGGTTTTGACCCCTTTTATTTTTCTGTTTTCATTTTCTGACCTGTCTTACCAGCCATAACAGTGTTGCTTATACAGATCCGGGGCTAAAACACAGTACTTTGATCCAACTCAAATGTGTATGGTACATAGTGTTGATTGGTGAGATTTGCCAAAGTGTTTTTCACAGGGGATATGCAGAGTTTGCTAGTGATCTTGTTCATCAAGTATTTTTCTAGAAAGCGCTTAGGTGAACATTTTTTTTCCAGTGCCCCATAATGCTTTGCAGGGCCAATGTGACATCATAGAGCTGTAGCGGGCATGCACAGAGCTTTCACGCATGCCTACTGTGAGATTGTTGCACATCTGCTTCACACATGCATGATGCCACATTCAGGTCAGTTCGGTACCTAAAAAAAAAAAAAACTGGCACTAATTTTATTTGAGGGTTTGCTGACCATAATGCATACTGCCATCGGACATATAACACTGATCTCTGTGAGCTTGCAGTGCATGCAAAATTAGCCATTTACCCAGCTACAATCTCACAATAAGTCTTATAGGCGCTCTTGTTAGAAAACAGAGGACATCCAGTGAAGAAATAATAACAAAAGATTCATTACCATTTACAAAGAGAAAAATGTGAAGCATCTGCACAGACATATGGGATACAAAATAAAGATCTACAAGGGTTACATGTACAGGAGATGCCAGCTGATCCAGCACCTCAAGTTCAAAATTGCTGAACTGGAGGAGGAGTTAGCCTGTGTTATAATAGAGAATTGGAGGACCTGGGCAAAGTGTCCTTTAGAGACAGAGTGTGAACCCCTAAAGTAGCGCGGGAGGAGATTCAAGACCAGATAGGTAGAGATAAGTGGATCAGAGTCACAAGGTGTAAGATAAATGGTGCACACTGTCCAGAGGTATCAACCCCAGATTTAGAAGTGTCAAGCCATTTTCAGGTCTTAGCAGAGCCCTTGACGCATATTTTTAGTAAGTCACTGTGCACAGTGGACATTCCGAAGGACTGGGAAAATGGCAAATTTTATCCCACTTTACAAAAAGGGTGATTGGGCAGGTCCAAGCAACTATAGGCCAGTAGGCTTAATGTGCATCACAGGAAAATTAATGGAAGAAGATTGAGAATCACATGGCAAGATGGGGAGTTTTAGAGAACAATCAATATAGTTTGAGAAAGAAAGTAGTATGAGGAAGCAACAAAAGGACACAATCAGAATGCTATTATTATTTATCTTGCTTTTTCAGAAAGTAACTGATAAGGTTCCACATGAGAGGTTGGGCATCAAAGTAAATGAGAGTTCAGTGTGTAGTGTGTAGATAGGGAGAGGTGACCATAAACCTCCGGCTTGTGGATGAAAGGACAAATAAAGAATCTTTATAAATAAAAGATCTATGTAAAACAGCGTCAATAAAGAAATAAACCTCAAAGGAATCAAGTAAGGTAAAAAGGTGTTGTTTAAAAAGTAATCCATAGTAACCAAGTCCTAATATGTTAAAATAGAAATTTATCATCTCAGATAGCAAAGGGTGTAATGTTTTGATAATGAATTATTCAAACAGTATTATGTTTTTTAGCAACGTTTATATCTTGGTTATTCAACCTCAGAATTTGTATACCCATCTGTCTACCTCAGAGATAGAGCAGCTCATCGCCAGGAAAGATGCATACAGGTTGTGTTTCTGAGGAAAAGGAAATTTAATGATCTGTTACACTGACGCAACTTCAGCATCGCTCAGGTTAGACAGTAATTAGACTGGGGAAACTTAAAACAAAAACTATACCTGACTTTTCCTCTAACAGTACTTTTAAAATTGAGCAGACTAAACAGGCTTTCCAGTCAATTGCAGCATTTTTCATTTATGGAAACAAACAGTTACTTTAAATGTCAGCTTTTGCTGTATAATAGTTACTTTGAAAACTCTAATAATCATTGCTGACAAAAGCTGCTAATTATAGGGCAATGTGTTGTTTGTTTTCTAAAGCTACCTTGTCATTATCTTCACAAAAAGGCTTGTGAAAAGACTTGTTGACATTTTTTTTAGGAGGAAGTCATCTCTCAATTTTTTTTTTTTTTAGCAAGACAGCAGCATTTCTGTCTTTCTCTTAATATGAAGAACATCGTAGCAAACAACAGTTTACATTACATTACTTTACATTATAGAATCTGTAAGAATTTAAATGTATTATTGAAAAAAACAAAAACTGTAACCCCAATCGATGTATTTTTGCCAAAGATCTAAAAGCCTGAATATCCTCTTAGGGAGAAACGCATTCCCATCTAAATTTATTGTTAAAAAAATAAATTAATTTGTATTTATTTATACATTTAACATGCTGATTCTATCATGCCCTTCCTCAATCTGCAGTATTATTTCTTTAATTTTTACATATAAGTCATTATGATAATCTTTTTAGTTGATTTCATTGTTGCTCTATTAGAGGCAGTTTGAAGACCTAAAGTATAGAGTCAATTAGCTGTGTCGATGCTCCAGAATTTAAAGTGCTTTACCCATTAAGTGACAATGTAAAAAAAATGCACATGACATCCACACTAATTTCCTTCTCGATGAGAAACCACCTCATATTATCCAAACAAACTATCATTGTCCATCTTGTGTCTTTTAGTGAACTATAAAAATTAGAAAAAGTTTTGATGAGAGAAGGACATTCAGCCTGAAAAAGCTCAACCTTCAAAACAACATCATGCAGAGATTTGCACTTTCCCAGAGTCCTACTGTCCATCACACTAACTGGTAACTTTTTCCATGTGTCTGTGGTTCTGTGTATGAAATTTACCCTTAACATGTTTCCACTTGTGCCCCCATGTTCTTAATGAACCCATTTTTAAAGTAACAGTGACAATCCACTGGACTAATTCCCTTCATAATTTTAAACACTTCAGTCATCTCCTTTTGCTTAAAGTGAAAAGGCTCAGCTCTTTTAATTTTTCCTCATAATTCATTTCCTGTTGGCCTAGAGTCAGCCTAGTCGCTCTTCTCGAAATTCTTCTAGCAGTGCTAGAAATGCCATAGGGAGGACATATACTTGGGAAATAAAAACCAATTTATTTTTAATATAATGTGTTTTATTTTCCAAATAAAGTTGAACATGTGCTTATCTGTTTTGATAAGACTGTACCACTTTACTGTACTGTTGATATACATAAAGCAGGTCTTTCTAATTAATCTCCTCAGCACTTGCTCCTCCAGTCTTTGAGAAGATGCTCCAGTATATATAAATATAAATAGAAAAGAACAAAAGCACTCTTTCACCACTCTGTTCCCCAAAACATGCACTTGATGACAGCAGCATCCTACTAACTTGCTGCTTCTCATTATGACCCAATCATTGTTGCTCATCCATATCAATGTTAAGAAATGGAGATTCCTCCAAGACAAGCCAGGTATGAGGCCTCCAAAAGCTTCTAGTTAAGCAGGCCATGTTCTTCAGAGGTCAGTCCAGCAGAGCCTCACCTTAGTCCAACTATGTCCCTAAAACTACCTGCAGGCTTCAAAAGGAGCAAACAAAATGGGGAACTGGCAAAGCAACTGTAAATATTAACAGAAATATAACAAAAAGAAGGGATTGCCCTAACCCATCAGCTGGCAGTAAAAACGGCAAGCAAAGAACCTTTATAGATGAAGATTTACTAACAATGATATAAAAAAAACTAAGAAAAGCTCAAAAGAGCAAAAGGAGGCATAATAATTGATTGAAAAGGAAATCAGAAGCAAATCAGTCCTAATATAATATAAACAATCAGAATCCTTAAAAACAATAATCAAAAATCCAGAAACTTCAACAACAGAGATACTCACTGGACACTCCAACAAACAAATGTTACCCATTTCTTGAGCCTTCTCTGCCAATTTCAGTAGCCCGAGGGATGGCTCAGGAGTGGTGATGTCATTGTGGCTCCACCCACTAAGAACAAGGAGTATAAGTGCATTTACAGTGACTGCACACAATTACAAAATGAGCAAATATAGTACAACATTGTAATAAGTTTATATGTTTAATATGTCACTGTGCTCTGTACAAACAATATTTTATAAATTTGCTTCTTCTCATATGTACAGCTAACACAAGGCTAGATTTAGCACACAGGGGCTCATCATTTATAGCTGCTAGGCAAGCATTAGAAGACAAGAAAGGGACAACTACAAAAATGGGCATTGCACTACTACAGAGCGAGCATGATATTGGATCTTCTTCAGCCTTTTTTGGAATAACATGATTTACCTAAGTGGGGGCCTGCTCATGGAAAAAGGGTATAAAACCTTGGAACATTGCCCGGCACACCTTTGAAGCCGATGGACGGATGGGAGATAACGTCATCCAATGCTGAAAATCCTTCCAACGCAGCGGCGAAAATGGCAGACTGTATACATTGAGATCCCACTTCGGTGAAACGTCTTGCTATGGCTTCCTTTGTGTGTAATGCCACATAAATCGTCATTAAAGAAAGCAAAGTTATTTCTCCAATGTGATTTCTTACCGCCGCATCACTAAAGGAGGGGTATCGTCTTTTAATATTATACTGTATCTATATAGTTTTGGGTTATGTAAGATGCCGCAATTACAAAACAAACATATTTCCAGGGAGAAAACACCCCCTAGAAGAAAACAAACATAAGCAGGAAAAATAATACATCGAAATTAACATAAACATTAAAACCAATAAATAACAATTTGTGAGCAGTCGATGGTTTGCACGCTGTCATAAAGTTTACTTGTGCTCCCCATTTTAGCTGTGTGTTTTACTAGGTTCTCTCATGTTTCAGCTCAATCCCTAAGATGGTTTGTTTGCCTAAATTCCAAATTTAAACATCTCCAGTGTAAGTAAGGATCTTGTCAGGACACAACAGGCCTAATAACTAGGCTAGAAAAGCAGGAGATGATCACAGATGGGGGGCATTATACAATGCCTTATAAACTTTCAGCTATGAATTGGACAGTTCTGAGAAAACAAGCTGTGATGTAACCCTGATCTTTAGTAAATTTTTTAAATTAAAAAAATATATATATTGCCTAGTCAGTCAAATTGTATTTAGAATTGCATTTAGAGTGGAGAAACACATATACTGTATATAATTTATGTTTAGTATGTTTAGTTTGTTCTTTTTGTATATATATTGTGAACGCTGGCCCCGGCACAGACAGACGGACCTCATATTTTGCTCCCCACACACCGTTTATTTACAATATTATCAAATATACAAAGTCACGTGCACTCACGAACCCCAGTGCCTCTTGCACCGAATCCCCCAAAGTCCAGGGCCCACAGTCTCTGTGCCTTTCTTCCTGGCCGCCTCCTGTCCGCTCTCCAGCTCAGTCCTTCTGCCTCCCGACTTCCACCACTGACTGGAGGAGGCGCCCTAAATAAGGCTCCCGGATGAGCCCCAGGTGCTTCCGCCATCTGCTCCTTGGCCACGCCCCAGCGTGGCGGAAGTGTCGGCTGCCTTCCTGGCAGCTCTCCGGGCGTCACACAAAGTCTTCCCCCCGGCACTTCCTGGTGTGGCGGAAGTGCCGGGCTCCCGGGATAATTAGGCACCGGGGCGCCGCCTGGCGGTGGCCACGGGTCCCTACAGGGCTGGGCTTCAAAGCCCTGTACCCGAGGCCCCTTGCCTAACCATGACGGACGCCCCACTCTGTCTGGAGGAGGCACTCGCCCTCCTCCGGTCCTCCAAGCGCCCCGGCCGGGCTCCTGCCCCGACCGGCAACCGCCCGGGATAAACCGGCATCGGGCGCCGCCTGGCGGTGACCACGGGCCCCTACAGGGAAGGGCTTCCATGCCCTCAACCCGTGGCCCCCAACAGAACCAGGACGGACGCCCCCGCGGTCTGGAGGAGGCACAAGCCCTCCTCACGTCCTCCTGGACGCTAGCGAGGACACATGGGTCCGAACGGCACAACCCGAACGGGCAGCACGTCCCCAGCGAGGGTCCTACTATGTCCCCAGGGTCCAACACGGCACCCTGGGACATCTGTCTTCGGCACCCTCGCCGGCGCAAACGTCCCCCTGTGGTCTGCGCCGCTCTCGCCACCGCTGTTCCCCCCAGCGGGGTCACTGTAGGCCTCCCGGCGTGGAGCACTCCAGCGCGCCGCTCCAGGCGGGCAGGTCCCCGCCGACGTCGGCCTCAGCGCTCGTCGGGGCTTCGGGCCTGTAAAATAAAGAAAAAGAGGGCCAGAAGCACAGCCAGGACACTCATCCCGAGCGCTCCGTCGGTCTCCGTATCGACCGTGCCTCTGCCCCTCCGACAGCCCCAACTTGCCTGCTGAAGTCCTCCGCCGCAGGTTCCATGCCCGTCCGCTCGTCCGCGGCACCGCTCTCGCAGGCGGCTCGCCCAGCCGCCAGGGATCTCCTCTGCCCGCACAGCGGACGGCCCTTCTCCGGACGCGCGCACCCAGCGCCGCGTCCTCTCCTATCGGAGGAACCGGCATTCACCCTTCGGTTCCTCCTTCTTTTCTTGGACGCGCTGACGGTCTGGGTCTGAGCACAGCGAAAGCTCAAATCCAGCCCCGTCTGCGTCCAGGCAGAGCGACAGGAGACAGTTGCAGGCTTGGAGCGCAGGGCGCTAGGACCCAGGGCACTCAGCAGCCCCGATCCTACCCGCCCCTGCATATTCGAGCTCCTCGCCTCGCTAGCTGTCTGCACCGCGGCGTCTGCTGTCGGGAGGTTGCTTACTTGGAGCTGATCGTCCCGTAAACGGTCACAGCCATGTTCGGCAAACCTCCCGCTTGCTTTACGGGACGGTAATACTCACCACCCCGCCGTGTTCTGCCGGCCTCCGGTTCCAGCGCCGCGCCGATCCTCCGTCTCACGCGGCGTCTCTCCCGACGCGACCGCCTTTCCCGTCAGCTGCTCACACTGAGCGGCGAGAACACGTAGCAGCTCCTCTAAGGACGGCTTGGCGGGCCGAAGGGACTCCTCCGACACACGCCGAGCCGCTGGTGGAGAGAGAGACAGACGCCGGTGAGCTTACCTGTCGATCGGCTCCACGCGACGCCTGCCTCCTCTGGGCCACTCCCTCTGGCCCAATCGGGTCTCGTTTGGCACGAGGTTGGCGTTCCTAGGTCCCGCCTCCATCCAATCCTCGGCGGGCACACTAGACACACCAGCCACACCCCTGCCTGTCAGCGGGCGGGACATCCGCCCGCGCCATTTTGGCTCTTTCCTCCCTAGTGCGGCGACATGCTGGCTCTTCAGGTTGCAGCGTCTCCCTTTCAGCAGCTCTCCCGGCTGCTGCGGCGCTAACGAGGCACCGCGGTTCGACAGGCCCCTGCCACCGACAAGGATCCGGGCGGCCCCTGCCTGTTAAAGAAAAAACAGACGCGGGCCCTTCCCCTGCGAGCAGGAAACTTACCTCCCGGGTCCTGTCTGTCCGGGAAACGCCCCGCATGGCCTCGATAGGCGGCCTGCCGCCCCGGCGCCTTCTGCCACGCGTGCCTGCGGCAGCCCGCTGCAATCCAGCAATGCCCATGGTCCTTCCTCCGCATCCTGGGAAGCTCGGCCATATGCGGTCCGGCGGCGGTCTCCGGGGTAAAACGCTCCCGCGGGGCTGTGCACGGGCCGCTCCTGCGGCCAGTGTGTGGGGTCCGCTGCTGCGCCGGGCCGTTCACAGACATATTTGTTATTAACAAAGCAGGTCCCCGTCTTGTACCAGACGGATCATCCTGCCGACTACGCCACTGTGAACGCTGGCCCCGGCACAGACAGACGGACCTCATATTTTGCTCCCCACACACCGTTTATTTACAATATTATCAAATATACAAAGTCACGTGCACTCACGAACCCCAGTGCCTCTTGCACCGAATCCCCCAAAGTCCAGGGCCCACAGTCTCTGTGCCTTTCTTCCTGGCCGCCTCCTGTCCGCTCTCCAGCTCAGTCCTTCTGCCTCCCGACTTCCACCACTGACTGGAGGGAGGCGGCCCCTAAATAAGGCTCCCGGATGAGCCCCAGGTGCTTCCGCCATCTGCTCCTTGGCCACGCCCAGCGTGGCGGAAGTGTCGGCTGCCTTCCTGGCGGCTCTCCGGGCGTCACACAAAGTCTTCCCCCCGGCACTTCCTGGTGTGGCGGAAGTGCCGGGCTCCCGGGATAATTAGGCACCGGGGCGCCGCCTGGCGGTGGCCACGGGTCCCTACAGGGCTGGGCTTCAAAGCCCTGTACCGAGGCCCCTTGCCTAACCATGACGGACGCCCCCACTCTGTCTGGAGGAGGCACTCGCCCTCCTCCGGTCCTCCAAGGCGTCCCGGCCGGGCTCCTGCCCGACCGGCAACCGCACGGGATAAACCGGCATCGGGGCGCCGCCTGGCGGTGACCACGGGCCCCTACAGGGAAGGGCTTCCATGCCCTCAACCCGTGGCCCCCAACAGAACCAGGACGGACGCCCCCTCGCGGTCTGGAGGAGGCACAAGCCACAATATATATACAAGCTGCTGCCCCCGCGACCCGACCTCGGATAAGCGGAAGAGGATGGATGGATGGATGGTATTTGTGACAATGCAGGTTCTTGCTCCATGCTCCCACTTACTTTTTGGGAACCTTTGAATTGTTGGTAATGTCACCAGATGAGCTGGACATTGAGGTCACAATGAAGCAAGGGGAAAAGTGCAAAAAGGTGCACACGCTTTTATTAAAAAAAACCAAAACCAAAACAGTGTTCAAAATATAGTGTAGTGCTCCAAACGTCATTAAATAAATAATCTATCAAAAACAGTGAAACAAGGTGGAGGTTAAAATCCAATAAATAAATCCATTAAAACAAGGTTAAAAACAATGGCTGGAAGCAGTCCTTTCTTTAAAAACAAACAGGGTGCTTTCTTCAACTGGCAGCTCCCCTGCTTCTCCCATCTGGGCTCTGCACCAGGGGAGTTGCCCTACCTGCAGCTGACCTTCTCCTGTTGCTGGTCTGGTGGCTTCCTGATCCCTGGCTTCTATCTGCTCTCCCATAGACCGAGACTTGAGTTCCCCATGACCAGGGAGCTCACACTGGGCCGTCCACCTCCCAAGCCTCCTGACTCCCGCTACCTTACGCAAAGAGCCATCCTCCTTCCGGTCACTCCTGCCCCTCACTAACGCTCAGCAGGAGCGACCACTACTGACTGCACCCGAGTTCTGGCCAAACACCCCACTAGGGCTCACTTCCCAGCTGTCTCTCCTTCTCACAATGACCCTGTTCTCTTCCTGCCGCCTTATTCTCCCTTAACCTCCATTGTTTTCTTGATTTTTTCTTCCTACTCTGCACTCGCATTCCTATAATATATAATGGGGACGTGACTCAGGTGTTCCCGGCTTCAATTGTGGATGTGGACGAATCCTCACCTGTGCACTTTTGTGAGGAAACGCCCACCTCACGCAGCGTCTGAGAACCACTTCGGTCACACTACCATGCCCCCTCTTTCTATTTAAAAACCGGGCTTTTCTTCTGAGCTGTGGACCTGCTATACCACAGTATCTGGTACACTGTATTAATCCTGAATAATATCAAGAAAAAATAAACCAACACAAACCAAAATTACACAAATTTGTCCTATATTAAAAACACATATATATGGTATGCAGAAAAAATCATTCAGAAAATGTATGGTGGATGGTGTTTAGCTATGATTTTACCTTTTAGTCATTTTTTTCATCTGTCCTTTCAGTCTTTTCTGCTGTTAAAATATCCTGTCACACTAAGTTTTCATTATTATATTAGCATCATTTTGTAGAATAGCACAGAGGATTCAACGGATGCAACACTTGGAAAGAACACCACAGAGAGAAAGGAAACTGAGCTAGATTCCTCTAACCAGGCCCAGACACGCCAGGCTCTGCACATCAACATGACAGATGCAACGCGGGTACTTGCAGTTTAGCAGTTCCAGTAGCTCGCCCTGCTATTATCTTGTCATAGGTTTTACTTTTTTTTTTATGTCCCAGATGAATCACAGTGTAAATCGCATTCCTAGACTCAGCTGAGGCTTTCATTTTAATCTCCAAGTATCTCCGTGTACTGGAACAAAGTCAGAAAAATATGAGGAGCTTAAAGCATCAAGTCAGATTTAAATCCAGAGATGATTTTTGTTCCTTTTTTGGGGAGAAAAATGAGAACATTTCTGATGAAGGTGGATAGCACAATTGTAAATAAAGTGCTGAGAAAACAATTCTTCTGATGTTTGTAAGGGTTTAGGTAAGGTAAGGAAAAGAGAAGTTAAGGACGTTGCATTCACTAAACATTGTGTGGTGTCTGACAGTGTTGATTGGCAAAGTGAGGGTCTGGGTTGTTTGATGTAGTCATGTTTGCATAGGAAAACATGAAATTTGTCTTCTCAACTACATCCATCCATCCATTATCCAACCCGCTATATCCTAACTACAGGGTCACAGGGGTCTGCTGGAGCCAATCCCAGCCAACACAGGGTGCAAAGCAGGAAACAAACCCCGGGCAGGGCGCCAGCCCACCGCAGGGCACGCACACACACACACACTAGGGACAATTCAGAATCGCCTCTGATTCACACGTGTGTGATATTTTTGCAATTTTTTTCAATCAGCAGCCCATAATGATAAAGGAAAAACATGTCAAGAAAGGTTTATGAATTTATAAAAAATAAAACACTTAAATCTCTCATTCCTAGAAGTATTCAGACTCTTTGCTGTGGCACTCCAGATTGTGCTCAGGCCCATCCTGTTTGCTTTAATTCTCCTTGAGATGTGTCTACAACTTGGCTGGAGTCTACCAGTGGAAAACTAATTATTTGGATATTGTTTAAAAAGTCATACACCAGTGTATATAAGGTCTGAAATTCATACTACATGCCAGGACAATAACTAAAGCATGAAGGCCAAGCGACTGTAGACACCTGAGATCAAATTGTGTTGCGAGACGTACTGTAGGTGAGGGCACGGAGATCAAACCATTGTTGAAGCTTTGAGTGTTCCCAGGAGCGCAGTGATCTCAAAAATTGTGACATGGAAGAAGATTGGAACCACCAGGTCTCCTTCTAGATTTGGCCATCCAGCCAAACAGAGTAACCTATGTCACGCATGTGTGCCAGAGGGCTCACCAATCAGCTCAGCCGAGGTCAGCAGTTCCACTCCTGGGCGAGAGGGGGCATTGTCTCTCTTTTTATCACAGCCTAGAAAACACCACCAGTGAGGGCAGCCAAGCCCGACAGGAAGGTCTGAAGAAAGCCCCACCACTTCCAGACCTAGGGACCACCAGGAAAGGTGGTCTCATCTTGAGGGGACCACGAAGAGAAAGGAATGGGAATAAGTGACTACCTGCTACAGAAGCCATTTAGTTGCAAACTTTCAGTTCTTTTAAAGCCTGCGTTCACTTTTTGGAACTGTTAACATTTTAAAAAGTAAATGGGCTTAACCATAGTGGTACCCCAAATTTTTGATGTTGTGTCACCTGCTTTATGGACACAAGCCACTCTAGACAGGAAGGGTCTTGGTCCTGACAGAGATGACTCATAACCCAGTAGTCACTCCACCAGAACCTTAGAAGTTTTCTGCTTAGACAGTAGAATGTCTTGGACAGATGACCGCCTCAGTAGCACTCCATCAATTAGATGTTTATGGTAGAAATGCTAGAAGGAACAAACTCTTGAGTAAACGGTATACACTGGCATTTAATGGACTCTGGGTGCAGGAAGAAAAAGATTATCTGGTCTGATAAGACAAAAATCAAACTCTTTGTGCAGGTCTTCAAGCACTATGTCTGTTGAAGACCAGGCACTGCTTATCATTTGTCTTATACCATCACTACAGTGAAGTATGGTGGTGGCAACATCATGCAGTGGGGCTACTGCTCAGCAATAGGGACAGAGATTAAGGAGAGGATGAATGCAGATAAATACAGAGCGGTCCTTGAAGAAAACTTGATCCAGACTGCACACAACCTCAGACTGGGGTGACGGTTCACCTTTCAGCACGACAATGACTTGAAGCAAACAGCCAAGACAACACTGTACTGGCTCATTGTCTTTAAATGGCCCAACCAAAGCCCCAACTTAAACCCCATAGAACATTTGTGGAGAGACCTGAAGATGGCAGTTTACTGACACTCACTGTCCAATCAAAAGGAACTTGAGAAGATTTGCCAGGAAGAATGATCTAAACTGACCAAATCCAGTTGTGCAAAACTTGTAGAGACTTACCAAAAGCTGTAATTGCTGCCAAAGGGGCATCTACAAAATATTAAGGGACTGAATGCTTATGTAGATGAGAGCTTTCAGGTTTTGAGTTTTAATAAATTTGGAAAGCATGTTTTCACTTTGTCATTATTGGTTATTGAATGGGCAAAAATGGAAAATTTAAAAATAAATCTACAACACAATATAGTGTACAGAAAGAGAAAGGGATCTGAATACTTTTTGAATCCACCGTATATATTTTTTTGCTGTTGTAGCACATGCAGGTTAAGTGATCTGCACAGCATCACACAGTGGGTCACAGGTGGGTATTGAACCAGCAGTTTTGTTTTAACCTGATCCAATCTCATCCTACCACTCTCCTTAATAAAATGAAACAGAAAAGCAAAACCTCAGAGTATCAGAGAATCCCACGGGCACTGAGTGATGATATACAGTACAATTGAGGGAACTGTCTGCTGATAACTTATTGCATCCACAATCAAATGGTCAACATAGTTTTACAATTGATAGCCTGAGGACTTAATGGTGCAGATGAACAATACTAGAGGGAGGTGAGTCAATCTGATATCATGGGATTTCTGGTCTATTTGATATCATCAGGCTTCTGGTCAATCTGATATCATCAGGCTTGTAGTCACCGTGCTGGGGGTGATAGGGAGCAAGGAAATGACCATATTTGAGAGTGTGGTGAGACTGTCTGTGTAACTCAGGATGAAAGTGAGAGGCAGTTAGAGGGCAGCTGGGTCCCATTTTCTTTCCGTCTTTGCATCAACTTTTGGCAATGAATGTATGGCCTTGGTTTGAACTTTTGCTCTCCTGCGCTGGTTTAGAAATATGAATCTGAGGAGTATAAATAAACTGGAGAGTGTTATTAAACTATGATAAAAGTTATCTGTGACACTTTTTGGCCACATTTGTATGTCACTATACATTTTGTGTAGGCAGCGCTGGGTTTTAAATTCCATTTTGTTCATTTTTGATGTCTTTGTTTGTGTTAACATTGTTGATTGTTTAGCTTATTTATGTCTAAGCATCTTTGATCTGAGCCATGTATTTTATGGGTGGTCCCCTCAAGAGGTTGAACCACCTGCCCATCACCATAAAGGGACTGCCATTAGCCCTATAAATGCTGAGGAAAACCCACAGTCTCTTGCAGTTCATTGTGAATGTGCTCATGGTGGTAGCATGTCCTCCCGTGTTTATTGCTTTTTTGATTGTTTTGACTGTCTGGATTTTTGTTCTCTTTTTGATTTGGGAATTTGTTTTGGGGCTGTATTTGCTTAGGATGGCCTTCTTTCTAATAATAATAAATAATAATACATTTTATTGATTCATAGGCACCTTTCTAAACACGCAAGGACACCGAAAAATAGATAAAACACACATTATAAACAAAAGTAAAATACAAAAATTAAAATCAGACAGAGCAATTATAATCAAAGAGTAAAAGCAGTCTTAAACAAATGAGTCTTAAGTTTAGATTTGAAAAGTGAGAATGATTCAATTTTTCAGATGGTAGTGAGTTCCAGAGCTGGGGAGTAGAGCAACTGAATGCTCTGCTCTCCATGGTGGTAAGACGGATGAAGGGGACAGTTAAGTGGATGGAGGAAGAGGATCTAAGGGTACAGGAGGGAATGGCAACATAGAGGAGGTCAGGCAGATATGGAGGGGCAAGGTTGTGGATAGCCTTAAAAGTTTAACTTTTATTTTTTTTCTGTATTGTTTGTGCTCTTTGGAGTTTCTTGTTAAACAGAGCCATTTAAAAAAAAAAAATTATTGAGAAAGATTCTTTGTTGCCGCTTGTGTGACTAACTGGGTTTTGACAGCTTTACCTCCTATAGCGGACATATTCTGAATTTTCAGAACTCTATTGTGCTTTGGAACTCTCTAGTTCATAACATTTAGATGTCTGTAGAAAGTATGGGGCTCCTTTAAAGTTGGTACCAGTGGGTGAAGTCAAGTCTTGGAGCAGTTGCCTAGTTTGGGTCTGCAGTACTGGAGCTAAGGGAGAAGCAGACAACTATGTGACTGTTCTGTATTTAGTCATCACCTCTCTGATGTTACCATTGTTTTAGGTTCCTGTATAGGAAGACAAATGATTACTCTCAACAATGAATATTTATTATAAATATTTATTATTTATTGATATTTACTATTTAAATTTATATTGATGAATATGTGGATGGCACAGTGGTGCAATGGTAGCACTGCTGCCTCACAGTAAGGACACCAGGGTTTGGATCAGGGGTTGTGGAATATTGCATGTTCTCTTTGTGTCTGCATGGCTTTCTTCCAGGTGCTCTGGGACCCTGCTACTGTCCAAAGATATGCAAATCAGGTGAATTGGTGTGTGTGTGTGTGTTCACCTGGTGTTTGACTGGCACCCTGTCTAAGGTTTGTTCTTGCCTTGAGTACTATGTTATGTGGGACAGACTCCAGTTGAAGCATACCTGGTCTGGATTAAGCAAGTTAGAAAATGGCATGACATAACAGAAACATTAATATGTATTGTTCAGACAATTCTTCTTGTTAAAAAACAACATTTCCCTTCAGGATAATAAACAAGTCTCCACTCTGCTCAAGTCTCATCCTTTTCTATACCTGGCTCACATCTTGACAGACTTGTTCTGATGGTTTCATTTTCAGTTGAATTTTATTTTTATTGCAAGCTGTATAGGGTGGGGTGTGTGTGTGTGTGTGTGTTGGGGGTGCTTTAACCTTTTAAAATGACATATTTAAGGTAAAAGGCCAAAGCCTGAAAACCTGTCAAGCTGGACAAGAGAGACGTGTATTCTAGGAAAGCTGAAAGGCAAACTAGGACCATAGAATATCTTATATAGCCAGTCTGTTTGCAGCTTATTGCAGCTTTTCATTCCCATGTGCACTGACTTTGACCTTGTACAATAATTTCCTTATGTTTTGAGAAAATATAAAAGTATTAGCCGCTCGGTTAGTGAAGGAACACCATTTGCTTACTTTGGGCGAGAAGTGGCTGCCTTTGATTAGAGATTTTTCCAAGAAAAGTTCAATGTTTAGTTTATTTCAGTTGATTTCATCTGCTGTCTTTGTGACACTTTGAGAGGAGCCATGGATGATTAAATGGAGCTTGCTACCTGCTTAGTTGCTGGACAATTTCTAAGAAACTCTAATGATATGACAGATGGTGTTGTGGGGGATCTCCTCCCAGATCTGGACCAGGGCATCACTGAGCTCCTGGACAGTCTGAGGTGCAACCTGGTGGCATTGGATGGACCAAAACATAATGTCCCAGAGGTGTTCTATTGGATTTAGGTCAGGAAAGTGTGGTGGCCAGTCAATGGTATCAATTCCTTCATCCTCCAGGAACTGCCTGCATACTCTCACCACATGAGGCCAGGAATTGTCGTGCACCAGGAGCCACTGTACCAGCATAGGGTCTGACAATGGGTCCAAGGATTTTATCCTGATATCTAATGGCAGCCAAGGTGCCATTGTCAAGTCTGTAGTGGTCTGTGTGACCCTCCATGGATATGCCTTCCCAGACAATCATTAACCCACCACCAAACTGCTCATGCTGAATGATGTTACAGGCAGCATAATGTTCTCCATGGCTTCTCCAGACCCTTTCACCTCTGTCACGTGCTCAGGGTGAACCTGCTCTCATCTGTAAAAAGCACAGGGCACCTGTGGTGCATCTGCCAATTCTGGTATTCTATGGCGAATGCCAATCGAGCTGCATGCTGCTGGGCAGTGAGCTCAGGGCCCATTAGAGGACATGGGGCCCTTGGGTCACCCTCATGAAGTCTTTCTTGTTGTTTGGTCAGAGACAATCACACCAGTGGCCTGCTGGAGGTCATTTTGTAGGGCTCTGGCAGTGCTCATCCTGTTCCTCCTTGCCCAAAGGAGCAGATACTTCTGCTGATGGGTTATGGACCTTCTATGGCCCTCTCCAGCTCTTCTAGAGTAACTGCTTGTTTCCTAGAATCTCCTCCATGCCCTTGAGACTGTGCAGGGAGACAGAGCAAACCTTCTGGCAATGACACATATTGATGTGCCATCCTGGAGAAGTTGGACTACCTGTGCAACCTCTGTAGGGTCCAGGTATCGCCTCATGCTACCAGTAGTGACACTGACTGTAGCCAAATGCAAAACTAGTGAAGAAACAGTCAGAAAAGATGAGGAGGGAAAAATGTCAGTGGCCTCCACCTGTTAAACCATTCCTGTTTTGGGGGTCATCTCATTGCTGCCCCTCTAGTGCATCTGTTGTTAATTTCATTAACACCACAGCAGCTGAAACTGATTAACAACCCCCTCTGCTACTTAACTGACCAGATTAATATCCCATAAGTTTCATTAAGTTTATGCTATACTCTGATTAAAAAGTGTTCTTTAATTCTTTTGTATTTTGTTTTATATATATATATATAAGCTCCAACGTCTGTCTGTCTTTCCATTTTTCACAAGAAAACTATTTAACGAATTTTGATCTGTTTTTTTTTCTATAATTTGTTTGAACATTCCGGTTGATTTTGCGACTTCTAACATCTCGCGATGTGTCATAGTTCACTTGCGGTACCGATTTATTTGCGCAAATGTGAGAGACATGGAGCAGGCCAAGGGAGGCGGGGCCCTCCTCACTCATGTACCAGCCTCGGGGTCTGTACCTTACCTCCACTTAGCTAGCGAACGAGAGAACTACTTAACGAATTTAGATCGGGTTTTTTTCTATAATATGCTTGAACATTCCATTTTCGTTTTGTGACTTCTCTCATCGCACTAAGAATCATAGTTCACTTGCGGTACCGATTTATTTGCGCAAATGTGAGAGACATGGAGCAGGCCAAGGGAGGCGGGGCCCTCCTCACTCATGTACCAGCCTCGGGGTCTGTACCTTACCTCCACTTAGCTAGCGAACGAGAGAACTACTTAACGAATTTAGATCGGGTTTTTTTCTATAATATGCTTGAACATTCCATTTTCGTTTTGTGACTTCTCTCATCGCACTAAGAATCATAGTTTGCTTGTGGTACCGATTTATTTGCGGTAATCCTAGACAGAAGCTGCAGGCTGAGGGGAGGGGGAAGCATTATGCTGGACAGGGCCCTCCTCACTGTCCTGTTACATTTCTACGCGGGTGGAGCCACGGGGGATGGCTAATACTCTATAATCCAGTGGTTCTCAACCTTTTCTATGTTCCGCATCCCTAGAAAGTATTTAACTTATATCTCACCCGCTAAAAAAGTGTTATTACATTTGAAGATGAAGAAGTCAAATTTCTAATTTTTGAACAACACCCTAACCACATACAGTACTGTAGCTGAACATACTGAACTGACAAATAAGCCTTTAACTCTGTGCATCAAATGTAAGTATCACTTGAGCAATTTACCTTTATAAATCTCAATAATCTTGTAAATGTGTCCACTGTGAACCTTAGACAATCTGGGGGTTGGGGTATCCCATGAAGCATCAAGTGCCACGAGGAATCACACACAATCAATAATCAAGGGGTTTGGAGTATTGGAGAGCTCTGTGAAGCATCAGGTACTGACACGCAATGAAACACAGTCAATGAGCTTTGCCCCCTCGATAACACTTGCACTACAGTTCAAAAACAGATGTGGTTTCTAATTGCCACATTACTGCCAGGACCACCAGCACTAAAAATGAGCAGAGTGTAAGCGGCAGGTGTTGCATCCAATTCGAGCCTCAAAATCTGTGACGTTTTGCAATCATTGCTTGCACAGAAATGAACACTAGACCTCACCCTTCTCTACGGATCATTGCAAGGTCCAAATTTCATTCTCTTAAAAAAGTTCTTTGCCATTACGAATGCTCCACAGGCAGCAAGGAACCCTTGAAGGTTCCAATTGGGCTTGTAATGCTTGATTCTATTCGCATCACAGAGCAGGAGGACTAACTTATAAATGACCTACATATGGTGGAACACTGCAAGACACCAATTACACTATTAAGTCGGACAACGCACCTCACTCAATTTTGGTGAATCACAACGCGGGCTTCCTCTTTGTCACATTTCCTGAAATTCCATCTTGCACACCCTGGGGGTGCAGGCACCCCATGTTGGGAACTCCTGCTATAATCTTAGTAACTGAGCCATCTGGGACTGAATGAAGACTACATGAAGCCACTCAGGTTGTATAATTGTTTGTATTGCTTATATTTGATGCTATTTCATTCATAAATATACTTTTTAAGCTTTTAAGGAAATGCTTGAACTCACTGTTGCTATTTGATTGTTGACTATTAGCATTGCAGAGTGCCGATTGCCATTCTTTGTCTAGCTGCAGTCCCTTAAGGATACAAGAGAAACTTTGTAAAGTCCTCTATTGGTGGTAAATTGGTTTGAAGTAAAGGAATGAAAATCCTAGAAAGTCCCAGTCAGTGAGCAGCCTGCCGTTAGAGGTCCAGAGGTTTGAATACATCGGGCACAATAAGGATAGTGAGACAGGTAAGAGGCTAAAGGTAACAGTTTTGCAGCTGGTGTTGACGTTTCATCCTATGCCCCATTAAGAAAAGAACCTAAGAGGTTCCTTATGTGTTTGGTGCACATAACAGATGATCTGATAACATAATAAAACACAAGTACAAAAGGATTTTGCAGTAATTGCAAAATGGATGTTGGATGTAACACAAATCCTAAACATATCCTTGAAAATAAACAATCATTGAACCAAGTATCATAAACCTTTGTAAGAGAAACAACAGGCAATTGTAAAGAGTTGTGACACCCGAGGCAAACTCCGTATAACTGAAAACAAAATGCAGATTTGAAAGGAAAAGAAACTTCTTTGCAGATGTGAGTTTCAAAAATGACTGCTCCAAGATGGCGGAACCTCCGGTGATAAGGACTTCTGGGAGGAAGATGCAGGTCCAGGTGAACTGACACCAGAAGTGATAACAAAAGATTTTAAAGCTGTCGATCTTCTGGTCTGCAGAGGGAGAAAGAGATAAGGTGTTAGCGTCATCCTGTGTCCCGATCCTTTACGCTGTCCACAGTGCACACGGGTGTGACAATATTTACATACTGTATGTCTTCCTCTTCTTATTTTGGGTGCTCCCATTAGGGGATGCCACAGTGGATCATCTTGTTCCATATCTTCCTGTCCTCTACATCACCTGCATGTTCTATCTCACCACATCCATAAACAGAGTGGATATAAGACACAACTGCAAATGTCCCAGGTCAGTTGAATTGCAAAAGAATCTTTCCATATACAGACAGCAATACATTTATATGGAGAGAAGACATGTGAGTAGAGGTCCATCATAACAAAGACAGTGAGAAGAGAACGCAAATGGAAAAGATTCAGTAAAGACAAATCAAAATAGTTATGTTAGATTATTTATGTGGTCTATTTTATCAATTATAAAGAGAATTATCAGATTATCAACAGTTTTTTTTGTATATTTACAGTATATCATTTAATACTGTGTATTTAGCAGACATTTTTATGTTAGATGATATATGTGATCTGTGTTATTCACTGTAAAAAAAATCACACAGATTCACTCAGAAGATAAAAAAAATTACTTTAGAACTCTAAGGAAAAATGCCTCAGGCCCTGTAACTAAAATGGAGAGAAAGGAAGTGCAAGGTTTAAAAATAGCAGTCATTTTCAATAATTTATTGAGTTACACTCTAATATATTAGCAATATGCCTGCATTTAGAAAATTCACAAAAGCCTAGAAACGGATGTGGACATTAAAATGACAGGAGTCTGTCAATGCAAATCCATCAAGACCACCAGATGGGATTTTGTTTAAAGAAAATCTGAAATTTTGAGAGTAAAATGATAAGGAAGCTGATGGCTATAATTACAGTCGATTTTGCTAAAGGATTGCTGAAAGGTTGTAGAGATGCCTCAAATCAGGAAAATAAAGGACCAAAGCAGGACATTTTAAAAGCGTCCCTTTATTGGTAAAGCCACAAATCGGAAGCTTTACTCAGCGTCAAACCAGAGTAGACTTTATTATATGGGAAGGTTTATTTTATATCATTTTGGCATTCATGTACTTTATGATGCAGAGCAAAACAATATAACTGAATTGATTTGTACAATGTCTTTGCTATTTTATTGGCTGTGTTTGCACACAGAGCTCAACAATTTCTTACAGATAAGCTACTCTTTGATCACTGTTTAAACTTGTGTCAGTAAATGAGATGTGACATGTAATGTTAATGTCCAATTTTCGTAGGATATGAAATGCTTCAGTCTGACATTTCCCATTGGTGCAGTACAAATGGCTTCATAAAAATTGTAAATTGTGATAATTTGCTTAATATCAAGGATATGGCATCAAAGGAAGGTTGGCACATGATAAGAACAGACATACTAAAGGCATATCAGTTGCAATAAAAGACAAAGAGGTCATAAAGAGTTGGGTCACCAGCCCCGGTGCTCTCTGTATAATTGTTGACAAAATAACAAAAGAAATTTAACATCAAAACCGACAACGTCTTTCCAGACGCGTGTCCAAAACTAGACTGAAGTAAGATGGTGGTGAGGTGGCTATAAGGTATAAAGGCAGGAAGAGGTAGGCCTCGGTGATCAGAAGCAGCATGCCATGTCATAGGTCTTTGAGCCATCAATCTTCTGCTCTGGAAGAGGTTAGGCATTAAAAGACAGTGCCAACCCTTGATTTGACCATTTAACAAGCCCCAAAGTCGTCTCCTAAGTGCACATGATGCAAATCAACAGTGTGCATTGTACCAAATGAAAAATCACAAATTGAAATCTTTTCAACAATTGGCTAAAAAGGAAAAATCAAAATTGAGAGAATTGAGTATTCTTACCCTTAGAAAATCAAAGACTAACTTTGCTCAGGTAGAGTATCTTACCTTGACATTTACCTTCTCACAGGCCCTGAACAGACCTAAGAGCTCTGTACAGTCCATTATACAGAACAGTCTATAGGCACACTCTCTTGTGGATTCTGCGTCAGCCAGCTGCTGCATTTCTGGCGCTGATATGAAAAAGAACCAGCTGTGGTGTTTATACTGTAACCCGATTGCTTGAAGAAGCACCCAGTCTTACAGTAAACGTCATAAGTCCATTATCCAAATACTGTGCCAGACATCAGGAGCTAAAAAGGAGAAGGGTTTCAAATTATATGTTTCAAGCTACATCCATAATTACAATGGTAAGATCTGGACGTATCAAAAACCTGTGTCTACTATGAACTTCATCCATCCATCCATTGTCTAACCCGCTGAATCCGAATAGGGTCACGGGGGTCTGCTGGAGCCAATCCCAGCCTACACAGGGCACAAGGCAGGAACCAATCCTGGGCAGGGTGCCAACCCACCGCAGGACACACACAAACACACTATGAACTTAAAGGAGACAAATATATAATTACATTAGGCTTCTTTAAGAAAACAGAATTTCAATAATTAGTCATGAAACTTTATTCAAGGACAGGTGAATATGTTTGTAAACTTAATACATAATAACATGAAGTAATTGTCTCTGTCTGAGCAAGCAAAACAATGAATGCCAAACTGCTTCTTCATTATAAAGGTCTCAGTTCGTTTCCTCAGCGGGAGAAACTCCTCTCTAAGAGACGTGTGTCCATCAAGGGCTAGGTCGACACCTTCTCGATCCCCCTCCTTACCTGGTGTGTCATTCTCCATCGATCGATTTCTCCTTTCCCAAATCCCCGATCCTGCATGTGGAATGGAGAAATTGTTCTTCTCAAACAATGCAGGAAAATCCTCTTTTTTAAAATGCCACCTAAAATGGGGTAGAAATGGGGACTAACTGTAAAGCTCTCTCTCTGAATAGCAATGGTCAGTTTTGAGAATCGGAGGGAACTGTATGAAAACTAAGTACAGGGTGAGGCAGAAAGGATGGATGTCTTTGAAATGGCTAGAACTTACCACTAAATGGTGTGGGAGATGTGCGGTAGGTGGCGTTAGGTTCACGAAGTCTTAGCATTTTTTTATTTTCTGTTTTAGTTGAAGCCATGGAGCCGTGGACGAGAGAACACCGCGTTTTTGCGTACGACAGTTTTTTCAAGAACAACCAATCTATTGCCACAGTTCAGCGTGAGTTTTGTTGCCATTTCGATATCCACAGAAATAAAGCTGTTCCCGCTTGTAACACTATCCTGCGTTGGGTTAAAGCACTTTGTACACAAGGTACACTAATGAACAAAAGACCGCCAGGGGCTACACAAACGGCACATACCCCTGAAAATGTGGAAAGCTTATGACTAGCCCTGCTGTGCAGCCCAAGTCGATCTGCTCGGAAGCATTCTTCTGAACTTGGCCTCAGTAATCGTTCAGTAAGGCGTATTTTGCATTTAGACCTGCATTTCCATCCCTACAAATTGTCAAATGCTATTTCAATATGAGCTCAAATAATTTCAATAAATTTCTTTGTAAGAAAAAATTTACAATTTTGTGATTTAGTAAAAAACGTCCATCCTTTCTGCCTCACCCTGTATCTTCCCATACCTTCTGTGAAAGTACCCAACAAGGTTCAGCTGTAGAGCTATCCGTATGTTGAAACGTAAACTTCTTTTTCTCTGACATTCTTGCCATTAAACAAAAATCACAACTGCAGTATAGACAATGGAGGTGACTGAGTTGGCTGAGATTTCATTAGACGTGCGTCAGCACTACCATGTGTATATAGCCCTGTTGAGAAAAATCTGAAACTACAGCCATTACCACCCCAATAAACCTAGCCAACGAACAAGAGTGGCACTTGTCAGAGAAGCTACTGTAGTGCCAGCTGGGACTCTAACTGAGCTATGACTGAGCTGAAGTTGATTTTCACAGTGCAAAGGCACTGCATAACATGACCTTTCTGGATAAGTGGTTGAAGAAAACACCTGCAAATCTTAGAAAATACTGCAAAGATGTGGCAAAGTGTTTTCTGGTCTGATGAGACTGAAGTGGGTGTTTTTGGTTCCCATATCTAATACTGCACATCATTTGGATGACACCATTTCTGCTGTAAAATGTTGTGGCTGCATCATGTTGTGGAGAGTAAGAACTGGTAATATGGTCTTAAGGGAAGATTAATGCTGTAGACAGATCCTGGAATAAAACCTGACCACGTCCGCCAGAAAGCTTTAACCTGGGAGGACATTTGTCTTTCAATGGGACAATGAGACAAAGCACACTGCCACAGCAACAACAGAGTGGTGTATAATGAGTCCTGGCCTTAGTCCCATCGAAGAACTGGGGTGAGACCTCAACATTGCTGTCCAGCTAACCTGGCACAACCTGAGCAAGTGTGCAGGGAGAAATAGGCAAATCCTGCTCTTACAACAATAACAGAGAGTTGGCCACAGAAGATGACTTGCTGTAAGCCCTGTGAGAGGTGCTTCAACCAAGTATTGTACAGAAATGGATGAATACTTGCAAACTGTTGACATTTTTGAATTATTAGAATACATTTTTTTTAAGTTTTATTATTTTTGATCTTTTTTGGGTGGTTGTGAATAAGGATGTTTAATTTACTTCTACATTTATAACTTTATGTGAAAAAATAGACTTTTTCAAAGAGTTGCATATTGTGGAGGAGGAGCAGGCATCACTGGCCAAATTATTGTGTGAGTTTGAAATGCAATTGATATTGTTGTTTGTTACAGTAATTTGTGAGCTTCTGTAAAAGCTACATTAATTCTTGGGACACATAAAATATTATCCATTTATCAATCTGTCTATGAAGCAGAAAAAAAGATGCAACCTGGGAGGAACCTTGTATTATTCTTTCAAGAACACTAGAAGACAGGTGACCCAGAAGGTGCCATAAATGCCCCACTCTCTTTCAGGCTGACTTCTGTCTGTCTAGTGTTTGTGGTAGAAAAAAAACACATTGCTTAAAGAAAGACACTTATCATCTACTAGGACAAGCTTGATAAAACATCTTTGAGTGGGAAACCAGGCAGGAGAAAGCTTATCCATTGCGTTTTTAATTTATTTCTCAGCCAGTGTTGAGGAGGTAGCATTCTTGACAGGAGTCAGTTACAGAATGATCAGAATGGTCAAAAAATAGGGACAGAGGTCTATTTTATAAACAACTGAATTTAAATAACAGTGCTAATTTATGTGTACATTTACTCTGATTGGTTTGTTGGCCTATACCCAAATGACTTATTAAAATAAAAGTCTATTTTATCATACTCTTCTTCTTCCTATAACTTTAGGTTTAGCCAATAGCCTTGGAATTTCTGTGTCTGTGACAGCTGTCCAGTCTTGTAGTTTACAGGACATCTGCTGATCTCTTAGTCATCTTTTAGTACATTTGGTGAATTACATCCACCTTCTCCTGGTACATCTTTATCTTTGTTGTTCACTTGACCTTAATCTGGTTTCCTGATATACCTTGACAGTTTTCTGACATTTATTAACCCTTTATGCTATTTCTTAAGATTAGAAATGAGTACATTAGAGGGTCAACTCAAGTTGGACGGTTGGGAGACAAAGTCAGAGAGGTGAGATTGCATTCGTTTGGACATGTGCAGAGGAGAGATGCTGGGTATATTGGGAGAAGGATGTTAAAGACAGAGCTGCCAAGCAAGAGAAAAATATGAAGGCCTAAGAGAAGGTTTATGGATGTGGTGAGAGAGGACATGCAGGTGATGGGTGTAACAGAACACAATGCAGAGGATAGAAAGATATGGAAGAAGATGAGCCGCTGTGGCAACCCCTAACGGGAGCAGCCGAAAGAAGAAGAAGAGTATTTCTTAAGATGAATGCTACGTTACCCTAAAATTATTTTCTCACATGTTACAAACAGCATTAATGTTTGTGACACACCATCTATTGGAATGTATTTTGTAAGGGATTGTCACACATTTGTGATGGAGGATCTCTTCACATGCATGTTTGCGGTACTGTGTGTAATAACCTGCCGGGACTAGGTGGGGCGCTGTCACAAACATTGTCTTCTCCTTTGAGAAACTGCCCAGCGAGTATCTTTTAGCTCCACCCACAAGTATAAGGAGGTGTCTTGTTGGCAACAGTGTCCCACCGGCACTGGAATGATTGAGTCTCCACATGCCGAAACAAGAGTGGGAAATACACAGCATTAAATGACAGAGACTGCATTGGTAAAAGTGTCATCTACTCTCTGTTAAGGAGCTAAATCACTCACGGTCCTGTAGGAGTCTTAACCCAAACTTGTTTTCTTGCTAAAACTGCATTGTTCTGCCATAGGGGACTGTTATTATTCAACCTCTTCTGAGAGGTAAACAATAACTTCACATTTCACAAGAGAATGTTCAGATTAGTCATTATTTCAGAGTAAAAATATAGATATGAGAAACAATGCAGTAGAGATTTAATAGACAACATTGTGACAATGGAAGGATGAATTAGAGCATATGTACAACAAAAACGCACTCCTATAACCATATAGAAGTCTAATAAAAGGTTAAAAAACCAAAGTTCCTGGCCCGAGGTGGACTCAGGGAAAGTATGGGACAAAAAACACGCATTACTGTCACCCCTTCTCACCACATCACACTTAAATGCAAGTTTCTCATACCAAAGGTGTTTAAAAATATAAGAGCCTCAAAGAACCATAGCATTACAAAGCCATTGATAATGAGAACTCAGCCGTGCTAACATTACTAATGCATAAAAACTGAGAGCAGATGAAAAAGTCAAACAGGGCAGGTACCAGTCGAGAGGAAGGTATTGATTACCTCCAAACCCAAATTCTGATCTGAGATGAGGCATCTGTTAGGCAGCCTTTGGCACTAGAGAAAATGAAATGATTGTATGCTGACATCTCCGGCTTTCTTGAGAACTTGCAACATTGTTTTATGAGCATATGTAGTCAGAGCAGAGCAGTCTTAACGCATGGGTGTTAATGTTTAAACACTGATTTTATTGGAAGTACCAATACAATGAATATATGTTTAATTTTATCGGCCATTTACATTTTTATTTCTGTGAGTGCTTGTGTAGGTAGGGGCCCCAGTGCACTGCTTTGCGCGGGGGCCTATAATGCTGTTAAGGCGGCCCTGAGTCAAAGCACTATAATGAGTGAAGAAGTGGATCTTGCAGCCTTTGGCAGAACTGGATTTTGCCTCCTTTCCAGTCAGAGAACTTCAATAACTTTATAATCATTGGAGAGGATGATTAGCATCAGTCTTTTCATCATAAATATGATTGGCCCTAATATCTTGGGCTTGAAACAGAATGGAGATACAGGATCCAAAGTGACCATTGCATCACAAGAAATTGCAGCATATTACCTTTATCAGGATTTGATGGAATGCCCAGTATTCTAAGATTGTCCCTTCTGGCTCTGTCTTCTTATTCTTATAATTTAAACCACAAAGCTTCCATTTTGAAGTGGAAGGAATCTGAATTATGTCTTTTCAGTTGGTTCAGGAAACAGTCAAAGGATCTGTAAACGTTCATCTGATGTCTTTAAAGCATTGCTGTTGGCCTTCTAATCCAAAACCTTCATTTAATGTGGTTGGAAGTGTGTCATTTTGCTTCTTGGCAAAGTTTTTAAGCTCCGTAATTAGCAAGGATGACTACTCAGGAGTAAATTCCATGGCGCTATCATGCTTTGCCTTAAGTGACTTCTCTGGGTTAGCAGTCACTGATTCGGAAAGATTTGTTCTTCCCAAAGGCATCATTTTGAGCAGATAAGGTAACATCCTGTTTAGTTCTGATAGTAGCAGTAAAGGGATGGAAATTTTGAGTGGCAGAAGCTAAAGACTAAGGGCTGAGGCTATTCCAGAGAATTACAATTACTGTTTTTCTCTGTGAAGTTTGCTCACTTTATGATATCTTAACAACAGCAATTAATGACTAACGGACTAGACACAGTGACAAATGACACTGAATGCTGAAAGGCTGCAGCTACTTCAGTGTCAGAAACCCATTACTGTGAAGATGGCTTAAATAACCATAACACCTTGAAGAGTAGAATGAAAATCATAAAGAAGATAGTAATGAAAATCTCAAACAAGCAAGATGTCCTCACTATGCTGTATTTGTGCTGAGGTTTGCTCACCCTGTCAAATATGTATTCAGGTGTCTTTTCAACTTATCTCCAAAACAGACAGTGAACTAGTTGGAAAAACCCAAGAAAGTACAAAAGCCCATTCCTTTAAGTGTGAAACTAAAAGTGAGAAAGTCTAGGTAAAGTTTAAGGAAAAGCACTGACTTATTAGGATTTGTTCAACAACTAATATCCTGCCAAATTCCATGTACTTCTGTGTTATTTGAACAAAATGGGCGGTCATTATTGATGCCAAGGAATACATAGAGTATATTTTAAATTTACAGTAAATTGCTTGTTAATATGTGTTCCCATTACAAAGATACACTTTGAGAAAAGGATTTCAGGATTATTTACTTGTTACATTGGATACAGCCTGCACACCTTTCATGTTAGCACTGGCCTCTCTGAATTAAGATACAATCATTAGAACATTAGAAATGCTGTGATGAGACCAGATCATTCACCCCAATTAGCTCATCCGTCTTATTCACCTTGATTGTCCAAAATAATATTATATTGAGATTTGGAGGTCCCTAAAGGTCTACTCTCCACCACTCTACGTGGTGATATATTCAGTGTGTCTATGGATCATCTCATGTAGAAGTTTCTAACATTTATACAAAATCTACCTTTAAAAAGTTTACAACCGTGTCCCTGTGTTCTTGTTGCAAAATTTATTTTAAAGTAATGACCTGGATCTACTGTATGAATCATCATTTTTAAACTTAAGTCATGTCACCTGTTAATCTCTGTTTACTTAAACTGAAAAGGCTCACCTCCTTTAGTCTGTCCTCATAGCTCAAGTCACTCCTGGAATCAGCAGAGTCGTTGTTCTCAGTACTTTCTCTAGTGCTGCTATGTTTTTTTGTAGTCTGAAGACCAAAACTGTACACAGGACTCCAGATGAGGCCTCACCAGTGTATTACAGGACTTAAGCATGACATCCCTTCACTTACACTCCTCACATCGCATTATATGACCTAACATCTTATTAGCTATTTCAATTACTACTGCCCACTGTCTGGATGTTGTTAGTGATGAGTCCACGATGACTCATAGGTACCTTGCATAAGGTACTTTCAAATATCAGACCTTATTAAGATGTCTGCTTACCAATAAATGTCACTGTTTCATTTGTTATATAGTGCCTCATCTATCTATCTATCTATCTATCTATCTATCTATCTATCTATCTATCTATCTATTATATAAAAAAAATCCTGCAATGAGACGAGACTTTGGCCATGAGAAGTCACACCCTCCTCTCAACCATACTTAACCACACGCACGGTATTCTCACCTGTCATTTGTGTGAATGCTTTTGACAGACACAGTTTCTGCTCTCGCCGCTCTAATAAATTTTAACGTTTTCCTCACTTTAAGTTCAAAATTAATGAAGACGTATTATGTACACATCTTATTGAAGAATTTTCTGACAAAGGGTTATCAACAGACAAAGTGAGTACACGGGCAATCCTGGCACCAAGAAAAGATGGAGTCAAACAAATTAACGGCAAAAATGTTGATTGGTTACACAACAAATTAGTTAAATGCATATTGATAGACTATGCTGAAAATGCCCAAAATACTGCAAAAAGAAGAATGTATCCAAAAAAGGTAATGTAGTACATCTTCCATGGATAACATTACACAACAAAGGAGATCTTGATATGCCATTTATTTTAAAATGTTAACAGTTTCCTGTTAGAATAGCTTTTGCAAAGAATTAACAAATCTCAGAGCCAAACATTCGAAAAAGTCGTTTTATTTAATAGATAGAAATAGATAGAAAGAATGAAATTGAACCACATGCAGTTATACATTGCATTATCACAATGAAAGTCCAAACACAAAATCAAAATTCAATGCGATATTGACAAAAATTGAATTCAAAAAATAGTTTTTACTGAAGTTTTACAGTAAGTTTAAATTTAAAAAGTATTTGCATGTTAATTTCAAAGCCTAACAGAACGAAATTGTATTCCGCAAAGAATAACTCCCATAAAAATAACAATCTGTTTAACTTGTACATCCACATCCCCATACACGAGCGACAAAACCGCAAAGAGGCTAGTGCGTAGCACCCGCCTGGGGGTTGGTGAGCAAAGCAAGCGGGGGCAAAGCCCCCTAGTTTTATATAGTGCCTTTCATATCTATGTGTTTATTGAAAACCTGCAGCCACTGTTGCTGTCTACGGCTGGAGCTGGATGGCTCTGTTATAGTGATTCCAATACGACTGCAAAAAGAAGGTAGTTTGAAATATTTTAATTTTGTAAGAACTTTTTTTGAATTATATGTAAAACTAGCAAAATACCCGCGCTTCGCAGCGGAGAAGTAGTGTGTTAAAGAAGTAATGAAAAAGAAAAGGAAATATTTTAATAATAACGTAACATGATTGACAATGTAATTGTTTTGTCATTGTCATGAGTGTTGCTGGCATATATATATATATATATATATATATATATATATATATATATATATATATATACACACACATACATACATACATATCTACATATATACATATATGCACACACATATCTATCTATCTATATATATAGCTATATCTCTATATATCTATATATATCTATATATCTATCTGTGACGATGTGGGTTCTGGCTCCACACTCCCATTGCTGTTCGGGAGCCCTTCAACCCAACACCGTCGGTAATGTTACTGATTGAGCTAGTCAGTAGAGACAATAAACAATAGAGCAAGGGGATGGTTGAAAGTGAAACAGTGCTTTTATTTAAACTCCAATAAAACAAAATGTTCATAATAAAGTGCAGTTCCAAAGTGCTTCAATAAATAATCCATAAAATGAAAATGTAGAGGTTAAAATCAATAAGAAAAACAATCCTTTAAAACGAGGTTAAAACGATCAGGAAGCAGTCTTAAAAACAAACAATTGACAAACCCGGTGCCTTCATTTAAAACTAGCGTCCATCTTGCTTCACCCATCAGGGCCCGGCAACAAGGGAGACGCTCACTCTGCAGCTGACCTTCTTCCTACTACTGCTACTGCTGCTGTCAGTTGCCTCACCGGTCCTTGGCTCCGGTCGGCTCCTCCGGACAGCGACTTGGGAATCCCTTAACGGCCAAGGCTCTCACGTTAGGGACACCGCGTCCCAAGTCCCGACTCCTGCTAACTCCCGCGGAGAGTCCTGCACCTTCCCAGTCACTCCCGTCCTACAAAAGAATCTTCTGCGCGGGCGACCACAACCACTTCTCCCGGATGTTGGCCAAACACCCAGGTGGCCTTCAGCTGCCTGCGATCGTTCGCTCGCCTGCTTCCTCCTGCACCGCATTGCTCTCCTGCTTCCTCCTTCCCTCTAACCTCCGTTCTCTTCCTTTTCCTTCGTTCTTTTTCCTCCCCCTTTTTCTTTCCTCTTTCTCCAGACCGACTCGCGCTTCTTTTAAATGGAGAAGGATAATGACATCTGTAACCTCTTAGCCATGGGAGCAATCACGGATGTGGGCAGTTCCTCACCTGTGCAGTCGGTGAGAAATGCTCACATCCCGAGCGTCCCGCGGCTCGCCATGGCCCAACGCCCTCTCTCTATGCCGTCGCGAGAGCAGGGATTATTTATTTAAAAATGAATGGCCTTTGCTCAGTGAGCTGTGGACCCGCTGTACCACACTCTATATCTATATGTATATATCTATCTATGTATATAATCTATCTATCTATCTATCTATATGTGTATATCTATCTATATGTGTATATCTATATATATATATATATATACAGTATATATATATATATATATATCTCCTTTGGTGCGAGCAGCTGTTGCTGGGGGTGCCAGAATCCATTGAGGAAGAAAAATTAAAAACTTATTTGTAAAAAACCTTAATTTATCTATCCATTCCTAAATAATTAAATGGGCAGGCTATTTCAAATCAGTGCAATACGCTGCTTGTTAAAACGGATGACTCCCGCTCTTACGTGCACTTAGTAGGTATTATAAACTATCGTATCTGTTCAAGTTCTAATTAAATTTTAAATATAAGTAATTTTTATTTGGTCGACAGAAATATGTTTAGTAGGAATGTAAGTTAACTTTAGTCATCATTGCATACATTTTTCCTCACCATAGAAATTTAAAGACTAAATTCAACTTTCATTCCTACCAAAGATATTTCTGGCGACTAAATAGAACCTACTTATATCCAAATTCGAGCTATTGAGCTGTCGCCTGCCTGCCTGAATAAGTCACCCTCGCTTCGCTGTTACTTTTTTACCGTTCATTTAATCATGGCTAGTCGCGGAAAAAATTATAACATGGAAGGAGGATTACACTGAGTATGGCCTTACCAAAATAATTATTGATGGAGAATAAAGTATCCATTACTCATAAAGCTTCAATTGGTAATCTGTTTTTCTGCATTAACCTCATATTTTTTCATACTTCTCAAACCAATGGGGTGCGAGTGCAAAAGGAATCGGGAAGCGCTGATATATATATATATATATTGTTTAACTGTCAAGTAATGCAAACAGTATGCGGCACATGTTTCGCCCTAATTCTGAGCTCATCAGCGTACACACTCACTGCATCCCATCTCGGGAATCGAACTTTGGAAGTCAGCGTTACGCCACGGTGTGTGGTTTGTTTATTTGACAGTATGTAGATCGGGGTGTATATATATATATATATATATATATATATATATATATATATATATATATATATATATATATATATATATATATATATATATTACTTTTGAAAATGCAACGTATAGTTTTGTCCAGGAGGAAAGCAATATTGCCTCAAATCAATGGCAACCTTTTGTAGGGTGTGTCCCTGAGACTTATTGTCATCGCGAAGCAGAGCCTTACTGGAAATTTGAGGCATTTCAATTGAAATGGGAGATCAGATGGTATAATGGTGATGCCAGGAATACATTCAGAGTGTGGCGCTCTGCTGTTTTTTTGTGTAGCTGCCTTCACACAGCTTCTTCACTGCTTTTTAAACGAATGCCATATAAGGCCATCGTTTCTCCTTGCTTTGCGGTTCTGTACTATTTTATTGTTCATTTATTACGATTGTTATAGTTATTGTGTAGCTATTCGAGACTTACTTTACTGTTCAGGTACCCATTTCCTTTATTTAATCCAAGGCTTGTACGTTATTTTTTGCTCGTTTATTACGATTATAGATATTTATTGATTCCCTTCTTTAGCTGACTGCCTGCTCATGTAAGACGCTCCGCTGTTTTTTTGTGAAACAGCCTTTACACAGCTTCTCCGCTGTTTTATAAACGAACGACATATAAAGCCATCGCCTTGTCAATTGTGTAATGCGTTTTTTGAACAGGTTTGATGCATGGAAGTGATCACTCGCACTGCGTTCAGTCAGTTCACGTGAGCTGCTCTCTTGTGTGATGTTGCGATGTCCACGGCTTTATTTAATGTTAGCTAAGATCCGGCACTTAAAAGTTTCTGACTGCACTCCGGTTATAATATGACGAAGCTGCGCGAGCTCACTCTTGAGAATGCAACGTATAGTTGTCCAGGAGAAAAGCAATCTTTGGGAGCTCTTCCTTCTTTCTACGTACTGCGTTCACAGTCAGTTCATGTGATTACGTGGGAGGGCGTGATGATGCCACACGCAGCTCCGCCCCCCACGGCCGTCGAGCTAACGTCCATTACAGTATATGGAGAAAAATAGGTTCCAGTTATGACCGTTACGTGTAGAATTTCGAAATGAAACCTGCCCAACTTTTGTAAGTAAGCTGTAAGGAATGAGCCTGCCAAATTTCAGCCTTCTACCTACACGGGAACTTGGAGAATTAGTGATGAGTCAGTGAGTCAGTCAATCAGTCAGTGAGGGCTTTGCCTTTTATTAGTATAGATAAAAAGACATTCTACATGTGCTTGAACTTTTAACACTTAATATCAGATACTTTAAAGCTTTTTCTTGTGTCATTTTTTGTGGGCAGATACTTTTACCTGAGTCACATTCCAGAGTGGTATTTCTATATTTATTCAGGTATGGCTGTATCGTACATTTCTCAACAAGGGTCAAATGAATACCCAGCCCAACTGGACAACTATGACCTGAAAATGTAATGTCTAGATAAGTTGGTTAATTTTGATATTAAGCGAGGTGAAAGGATAGTGTGTTGACATAACTCAGTGAAATTCTCCCTCTGATATTTCCCATACTTACAATAGACCCTGAATGCATTGTAAATCTGCAATCTTTTATTTTAATATACTGGAGTCAGTAAGTCTTTTTCTAAACTGCTTAGTCCTGAACAGGATCATGGGAGTCTCCTGAAGCCTATCCCAGTGAGCATAGGGTGCAAGGCAAGGAACAAACAACCAACGGAGCGCCAGCCCATTGCAGGGTACACACACACACACACACACACACACATCCCCCAAGCGCCCACTAGGGTCAATTTAGGAAACACCAATCTGCTCAACCTGCATGTCTTTGGATTGCGTGAGGGAACTGGAGCACCTGGAGGAGACGCACACAGACACAGTGAGAACATGCAAATTCCTAGTGCTTTTCCAAAATGAACACATTCCCAAGACATCAGGCATTTCCTTTTTTCGGCACATTAGGTGACTTGCTTAGGGTTGCACAGGGAGTCAGTGGTGGCCAAGTTCCATGTTGTTTTATAGCATATTTATTTGATTATGTTGCAGAGTAGCCCACTTCAGTATTTTTATTTTAAATCTCCTTTAATACCGAGCATCATTATTGAATAAATACAATATAACTCCAAGTTATAACTCCAAGTTAAGTTAGCCAGTGTAAAGACAGCTCAGTAACAGCAACGGGAAAATGGAGAAAAAAGGACAAGAGTCATATAGTTGACAAATAAATCCACTCACTACATGAATGTCAGGTACTGACTCTGTAATGTATGCCCAATCCGTTAAAGCCTTATTTACACTTTGAGGATAAGACTGAAAATATAGCAGAAGGCAACCACAAAAAAACATAGAAACAAAAACATCTACCAAACACATTTTCCACAGCATAAAGGAAAGTTTGGTTGGCATTTCATTAATAAACTACAATAAGTAAACATCAAAAGGGGGGCTTTTCATTTCCAGAATGTTGGACCACTCAAATTTGTTCACACATACAGTACATGTAAGATTGTTTTTCCCTATCAGAATATACCAATAGTACCCTCTGCTGGGTGAAATCTGTAATTACATTTGTTTTATTTCAATTTAATTTAGATTTAGGTTTTTTTGGTTTATGAGGGAAGATAAACTTAACTTAAAGTTAATATATATTTATTGTTTTGCTTTCAGATGTTTTTTAGCATTAAACAAAGTTGTTAAAAAGCTTTCTTCAGGGTATACCTGTGGTGCCAACAGAATACAAAGAGACAATATGACTAATAAGTCCAAACATCCTCAGACTTGCTTAATTCAGTCAAATCTGGCAGGGCAGGTAGGGACCCACCCTGGATAGGACTCCAGGCCGATTAAAAGTTGACTTTTAACCCTATACACATATCTTTAAGAATGTGCAGAGTCCACACTGACAGTGGCCAGGTGTGGGATTAGATCAGGACTGTAGATCTGTGAAGCAGCGACCATAACCAGTGTACCATCCTGATGGACAGCCATAAGATATCATTTTAAAATTCCAAATAAGATTTGTGAAGAGATGGGGCCTGTTCCAGCAGCATCAAGTGCTATGTAGGAAAACACCCTGGATAGGACAAAATTCATCATGGGACTCAATAAACCCAGAGTGGGCCAGTTTGTAATTTCTGATTAACCTGATGACCCTGTGTTGAGAGATTTGGACTGCAAAAAAATTAAATCTAAGCAAGTGAAACGTTTTTACATCAAGCCATTAGAACCTTTTAAAATGTTTTCTATTATCAAGAAATCTGGGATTATTAATATTATTTAGCTTATTTTAAGCAAGTAAACTTTGATTACCCCATTGGGAGATTTTTTTGTTATATAAAAGTTTTGTATTGGCAGTGCAGCAGAGAAACCAGAGTATCTAGAAGAAATCTCCTAAAAACATCAACAATTTCCAGGTATAGTACTTGAACCCAGAATAATTTACCTGTGGTGTAGTAGCACTATGATTCAGCCTTATATATCGCCATAACAAACTCATTGGCAAAACAATAAAATGCAATCTTATATATAAAGCAGACTGCAAAAATCTTGCGGTCTTATATGCACTGTATATACTTGAGTATAAGTTGGTTCATAAAATCGATCATAAAATCAGACCCCGACTTATACGACCATTCAAAAATGCGACTCTTAATTTTTGTTTTTGCCTCCTCCAATCTCGCAGCAGTTTCTCAGATGCATCAAATTTTGTTGCAGCAATGCAGTTACCAATTTCTTTCGCTACTTCAATGACATTTCATTTAAAACCAGCTTCATAGTTTCTTCTGATCGAAAGCTCCATCGTAGATAAGGGATGCTCTTACGATAAAGGTGTGTGAGGGTGTGAGATACAAAAACACAAAACAGTGCAAACGTCACTTCAGAATAGTTTGGGTATTACCGTGTGGTCACATAGGTACAATAGATAGAAAAAAAGGCAGTGTTCTCCATGGTTATTCTCTCAGGTGTGCATTAGCATATCATAATCTCTTGAACCAATGGCGTGAGTTTTCCGCATTCGACTTATATGACTGACATTATAAAATACCAGAAATTATACGATAAAATCAAACCCCGTGAGTATATACAGTATGTTATCATCCAGTTGACGCTTAGTACCTCAAGGTTGCGCCAGAGAGCCCCAGACACAGCAATACAGTCCGCAATATAAGAATATAAATAAAATAAAGAGTTTTTATTTCACAAAGCACCTCCCAATGAACACCTCGCCAACAATTAGCCACAATCTTATATCATCCTCTTTAATAAAGCCCCTGTGTGCGTCAAGGTGTCCGTGTGTGTGTGTCTTCTGGTGAAGTGCGCATGCGCGGGGCTGCGCACATGATAAGCAAATAAAGGTGGAACCTGGGCACACAGTGAATGGCGTAGCCTCGGCCGCGCATGATAAGCAAATAAAGGTGGAACCTGGGCACACAGTGAATGGCGTAGCCTCGGCCGCGCATGATAAGCAAATAAAGGTGGAAACCGCGCACATTAAATCCATTGCTAGGAAGACGCCACACATAGTGCCCCGTGCATTTTTACTAACTATCTACTAACAACATGCCACTCTAAAAGAAGGACACGTCAAATGGGACAAAAGACACAGACACTCAAACCCTTTTCAAGCAACATCTCCTGGAAGAACGGTCAGCTCAACAAGTAAACATCAACAAAAGAAAGGCTGAAAGACAAAGAAAAATACGAGCACATAGATCGATTGAAGACAAAGAAAATGAGCGTCATAAAAACGCTACAAGAGAAAGACTCAGAAGAGCAGGAAAATGAGCGTAAAAAAAAATTATCAACTGAGCAAGATATGAAGAACTATCCTATTGAGTTTCTTAACACTAGAATTACCAGAGCCTACGAAAAAACTCGTAATTCTGTCCAACCTTAAACTGCTTCTTAAATCCTTTCACACCTCTCAGCCAGCGCCCTTTGTCTTCTAAATGTGCTGATAAAGAGAAGCTAGGAGCAGCCAGTTATTCCATCCCCCCACCAATTTAGAACGTGCACGAACTTCTCTCAGCTCATGCCTTGATTGAGTATCTGGGAATGAAGTGGAGTTTTAGAGTGGAAATAATAGATCGTTGTTTGGAACACACACATTTAATGTCTGTTCCGTTTCTACAGTAATCTGTGTCAACACATTGTTAAAACAGAAACGTTTTTTTATATTCTAGTAGTAGATGACAAAATGTAGGCATAAACTATATAATGTATGAAGCCTGAAGTCCAAATAGCAAAGAAACATTTTCACAAGAATAACACAATTGCACTTTTATTCAAACATATAACTGCAGAAACAAAAAGCTGCCTTAACATGCGACATTGACGCCAGTTTACTGTAACTGACTCCGTGGTTCAATAGACTCAGCCCCCGCTTGGGAATCAAGGGGTCACGGGTTCGATCCTGCGCCCTTCCGTTTTGAGAAGTAAACTGCTCTTATTCTTACTGTTTTAGAATAAAAGCATACATTTGATTTCAGTCTGTAACAGCCGGTGTAATTTATGATCCTTGTAAAGGTTAGCTTTTTTTTTATTCACTTTTCATTCTCTCAGTCGCGTTCAGAATCAATCCATACAACCCCATCTGACACGGCTGTTTTCACTAAAGACGCGCTATAGCTCTGCAGTGTACCACGATGCATACTAACGTCCTAACCCCAGCCGGTTCTGACACACAGACGCTGGCGAAGCTGCCTTCTTCGTATCTCACCGTCACTTGCTTTTCTTTTTATTCAGTTTTATTGAGTGTTCCTGCCAGTCCCCGCATGTTGCTGTATCCTGTTTCTTTTGTACTCCAGGACATGCAGAGGAAAGAACGGTAAAGACCAGTAACTTCGGCGCTATATGCAATCATCAGACACTCCCCATCTGCCCGTGTCGTTCAAACACAGGAACATATATTTGTGTAAAAGTATAACAAAAGTGCACTTTTATTCAAGTGCACTTTTTCCATCGCCTTTTCCTGTAAGAAGCAGTGTACACACTTTACAAGGATCATAAATTGCACCGGCTGTTACAGACTGAAATCAAATGTATGCTTTTATTCTAAAACAGTAAGAATAAGAGCAGTTTACTTCTCAAAACGGAGGGGCGCAGGATCGAACCCATGACCCCTTGATTCCCAAGCAGGGGCTAAGTCTATTGAACCACGGAGTCAGTTACAGTAAACTGGCGTCAATGTCGCATGTTAAGGCAGCTTTTTGTTTCTGCAGTTATATGTTTGAATAAAAGTGTAATTGTGTTATTCTTGTGAAAATGTTTCTTTGCTATTTGGACTTCAGGCTTCATACATTATATAGTTTATGCCTACATTTTGTCATCTACTACTAGAATATAAAAAAACGTTTCTGTTTTAACAATGTGTTGACACAGATTACTGTAGAAACGGAACAGACATGAAAAGCGTGTGTTCCAAACAACGATCTATTATTTCCACTCTAAAACTCCACTTCACTCCCAGATACTCAATCAAGGCATGAGCTGAGAGAAGTTCGTGCACGTTCTAAATTGGTGGGGGATGGAATAGCCGGCTGCTCTTTATCAGCACATTTAGAAGACAAAGGGCGCTGGCAGAGAGGTGTGAAGGGATTTAAGAAGCAGTTTAAGGTGGGACGGAATTGCGAGTTTTTTCGTAGGCTCTGGTAATTCTAGTGTTAATCAGCTAACTCCAACAGGAATGCCGAGATATAAACTGAACCTTAAAAAGGGAGCAATAATTATGCTCCTTAGGAATATAAACGCTAAAAGAGTGCTTAGAAACCTCATCATTGCTCAAGTAATAACAGGTTCAGCTGGAGGGGACATCGTCTTTATTCCCCATATTGATTTGGCTCCATCCTCTACTAATTTACCCTCTACCTTAAAAAGGCGACAATTTTCAGTTATATTAGCCTTTCCCATAACAATTAATAAAGCTCAGGGGCAAACCTTTGAAAAAGTTGCCATTTACTTGCCAGAACCAGTATTCAGCCACAGTCAGTTATATGTGGCATTATCAAGAGTTAGAAGTTTTTCAGATGTTGTTGTCAACGTTGTAGATGGTCCTGAACAAGGCAAACTGTTGCCAAACTCAGACAGAGTATTTACAAAGAATGTTGTCTAGAATGAAATTTTATAGAATAATTTCATGAGGTAAAAAAATAAAAACTTTTTCCTAAATATTTTCTTCAGATATTGTGTATTACAGATTGTTACAAAGTTTTACACTAAGGCAATATTAATTATACTTACTGTATTATCATATATGTTTCTATTTTATTTTTATTATTATTTTACTTTAGGCTTCTTGCAAAAATATTTTTGAAAAAAAAAATTATGACAAGAAGCAGAATGAGGTCGATGACCCTTGCCATTTAATATAGACTGTTCCTACTAATGGTTATACAATACTGTTCTAGCACCTGTTATTGTAACGGGCTTAATGTCTAGTACTGTATAAAGCAGGCTGTAACAGTCTAGCCGTCTTGTATGTGTGTTATCATCCAGTTGACGCTTGGAACGTTTCTGGTGTACTCCGTAAAAGCAACCGACAGTTTCATCATTAAAAATTCCTTAGCTTTATTTGTTTCTCGTTTAGTATTTGTTTTTGTTAACTGTATTTTCATCTTGCATTATTCTTATTGTAACAATGTTGTAGTGGTAATAGAATTAAATCAACCTCATAATAATATTAATTTAATTGACATTTTTTTCGTTGTCAAAAATTCTGCATGTAAAACTTTTTTTGTTTTTTTAAAATTATATTTTTCCCAAACAATTTTAAAAATAATTTTATTTTCCTCCCAGATATTTCAGCTAGTATAGAATAAAGAAGACATGACAGTCTGGAGATAAGACAGCCTTGGCAGATGTTGATAGTGCAGGAACCAAATCAGAAAGAGTTGAATGTCCATTTAAATTAAAGAGTTAAAAGGTAGGATATCAACTAAACTGTGGGCATTTGGTGTGTAAGAGAGACCCAGGTGTTCTTCCATGAAGCTGTGTAACGCTACACACATGCTCCGGCTCACTTCCTGAAAAGTCTTTTGTCTTTCATTTTTACTCACAGTAACTTTAATGACTCCATATAGGCAGCTACCTGTACACATCCACTCCGACACTGCAAAAAAACAAAATGGCTCTGGAAATTGGATTAATGTTAGAGTTCATTCATTTCAGAAATTATATTTTTAAAGCAAACAGTGAATTCATACAATACTCAGGCCACTCCACTTTCTGCACATTTTATTGTGCTGTAGATTTAATTTTAAATAGATAAATATGAACATTATTCCCATCAATCTACACTTAATAACCCATAATGACAAAGTGAAATCATGGTACTAAATGGGATGCCGGTCTTTCATAAGGCACAGAACCACATTGACTGTCAACATCTAGACAATGTGGCTGTAATGTGGATTGATACTTTTAGTTTCTGGTTTTGTGGTGCACTCTTTTATTATTTGTTGCATTATTAGAATTGTACATTTTTTAAACAAACCTTTCAATACGTGTATTTGTTTGTTCAGCCTGACACTCCATATTTTCAATCAAACTTGAGGTGCAGGATAGATAGATAGATAGATAGATAGATAGATAGATAGATAGATAGATAGATAATATACTATATAACAGATAGATATTTTTTTATTTTTTAAAATGACCTTTATTTTGAACATTAACAATATATACAGTCATAAGACAAACAATCCCAATATTCAAGATAAAACAAAAAGTTATATATCAGACAACCACCACTGCTCCCCCTTTACACTCCTCCTACTCCGCACATTAAAACATATTGTTGATGCCTACCAATACTTTTCATTCCCAGTTTTTTTTTTTTACTCCTCCACTACTCCCCGGTCCCCACACATTAAGTTAAGTACACAAGTCTGTATTTAGTATTCAGTACTCTGTCTAATCCTTCTAACGTTTAACATAACAATCGCTCACCCGCTATTCTTCTTTGTTATTACAAATTAATTTTTAGTTGCCCCTCCTCAACAGAGCACAGCACCCCCTTCACTCCCCACACTTTTTCAAATTCTTCAATATTACACATTGTTTTATAATAAGTAAATTCCAACCTAATTCTTGAAATTACATAAAATTTGAAAATAAACAGTACATCATCTGGTAACAAACTACTCTGTTTATTATTACGGCTTTTTAAAATGGATAATTTTGCCTGCCCAAATAAATAATTTAAAAGTTGAAGTTTTGATTTTGATTTTTTGTTGTATTTCATGCCCCAAATAAATTTCGGATCATCAAAAGAAACATTACATTTTTCACATATTTTTTGAAAGTACATAAACAGAGTTTGCAGTCTCGTACAATCTATACTAATAAAAGGCAAAGCCCTCACTCACTCACTCACTCACTCACTCACTCACTCACTCACTCACTCACTCACTCACTCACTCACTCACTCACTCACTCACTCACTCACTAATTCTCCAACTTCCCGTGTGGGTGGAAGGCTGAAATTTGGCAGGTTCATTCCTTACAGCTTCCTTACAAAAGTTGGGCAGGTTTTATATCGAAATTCTACGCGTAATGGTCATAACTGGAAGCAGTTTTTCTCCATTTACTGTAATGGAGATGAGCTTCAACGCCGGCGGAGTTTCGTGTGACATCATCACGCCTCCCACGTAATCACGCAGTACATAGAAAACCAGGAAGACCTCAAAAAAGCGCTCAAGAAAACATGCATTATATAATTGAGAAGGCAGCGAAACAATAAGAAGCAAGCGAGTGACATATACAACCATATTCATGAGTTCTGCTACTTCGGAAACAAAGCACGATGTAAACCTACACTTTAAATTAAGTTCATAGACAGGCTGCGCTGGCGTTTGTAATTTAGTGCCTGCCCATATAAGGCCGTCCGTCAGCGGCAATCCAATAGCAAACTGCCACGGGTAAATATTCACGGGTGAAGGACTGTGCTTATGGAGAGGAAGATGAGATGGTCAGGGTGGTGTTTGACACAAACTCAGCGAAACTGCGAGAGAAAGTTTTAAGTGCCAGGACTAAGGTAACATTAAATACAGCCACGGACATAGCACGAGATGGCACCAGCACAGCTGGGAACCTTCGATGCATGTACACCGAGCGGCTCACGTGAACTGGACGCAGTGCACAGATAAAAGGCAACAGTTCCAAAGAGCTGAACAAAACCGAATTACACAATTGAAAAGGCAGCAAAAAATATGAAGCGTCTGATACTTACAAGCATATGCATAAATCCAACTACTGCGGAAACAAAGCACACGTTGGAAAAAGTCAATGTCCCGCTAAAGGAAGATAGTGTAAAAAAAACCCGTGCATGCAGTGTGTCAGGTCTCAGATAAAGAAGAAGACGAGCTGTTTATTGATGCAGTAAGAAACGAATCGATGAATGATTGAAAGAAATAATGATAATCAAATCCTTGATGACAGCAACATTCAGTAACACTCACAAAACAAATACTGTATATTGACAGTCATGTTACGTTATTTTTAAAATGTTCCCTTTTCTTTTTCTACCTTTTTTAACACACTACTTCTCCGCTGTGATACGCGGGTATATATATATATGTATATATATATATCCCGCTCTACATACTCGAATAATGGATACTTTATTCGCCATCAATGATTGTTTTGGTAAAGCCATACTCAGTGTATTCATTAGATGAACGGTAAAAAGTAACAGCGAGGGGAGGATGCAGGCTGTAGTCTGGCGTCAACTCTATCTGAATTGCGATCACATTTGAAAAAATATATCTTTTCAAGTTCTATTTAGTCCATATGTGTCAAACTCAAGGGCCGCGGGCCACATCCGGCCCGGCATGTAATTATATCCGCCCGAGATCATTTTATATACTGTATTATTGTTATTAAAGCCCGGGTATATGAAGCGCTGGTAACACAATAAACTACAGATCCCATAATGCAGTGCTTCAGCTGCCTTGCCGAACACTTAGCGCGTTAATCAAGTCTACCTTATGATGCTGCAAGTTATTGCGAAGCTAGAGTTATTGCGCACTGAGTTTCCACGGCGCTTTGGTGACTTTGAAGAACAAAAAAGTCCGTCTACATGCGGCTCAAACCTTGTGCATGTTTGGTAGCACATATCTGTGTGAGAAGCTCTTCTCAGTGATAAAGACTAACAAAACAGCACACAGGAGTCGCCTCACTGATGAGCACCTGCAATCCATCCTGAGAATCTCCACAACACAGAACCTCACAGCAAACAGAAACAAACTTGTGGCCAAAAAAAGATGCCAGGCGTCCAGCTCTAAAATGACATATGAGCAAAGACAACTGAATGATTTGATTTGTTATTGCACGTAAGAGCGGGAGTCAACCGTTTTAACAAACAGCGTATTGCACTGATACTGAAATAGCTGTGTGTGTATATATGTAGATATGTATGTATATGTATATATATGTTTATATATGTGTGTGTGTATGTATGTATATATATATATATGTTTATGTGTGTGTGTGTAAATATATATATATATATATGACAACAACACTCATCACTCACAACAGTGACAAAACAATTACATTGACAATCAGGTTACGTTATTTTCAAAATGTTTCCTTTTCTTTTCATTGCTTCTTTAACACACTACTTCTCCGCTGCGAAGCGCGGGTATTTTGCTAGTACAAGAATAAATGATAAACTGTCTCTCTCTCCCCACAGAAGGCACATTTATTGCTCACATCACTTTGAATTTTACTTAAAAACACATTAGTAGCGATGACCCCGTGTATGATTCTCCATTGTAAATCGCCTGCTCTCTTATTATTAGGTGGTTTATAAAATTCTCTCCATGCTGGCCTGACCTCCGCCTTTACATTTAATTTTTCAGTCCAGGGCGTCATGATGGTGTTTTTTAGATTTGGAAAATGAAAAACTTTAATGCAGTACACATACATATCTTTTTTAGTTAAAGATCGAAAAAAACATTTTTTTTGTCTATCAAACCTTAAAATCGAGTCCTCCCTCACACCATTCATGTCTAATTTAGGTTCCACCTCCAGATCAGAAAAACAGTCCTCCTCCTCCTCCTCCTCCTCCGTCTTTGGATGTACTGAAGTCGAGTTCCCCTGATTTTCTCTAAGCCTAATGAGGTCTTTTGCCATAAAGGACAGTAAATAATTGACCGTTCTTATTGATCGTATACCCATCCTTGAAGCCAACACAGTTGAATCTTTAAAACTCTTGTTGTCTTCCTCCAATAATTGAGAACAAACCACAATTCCACTTTTAATCAAAGTCTTTACAAAACTAATTTTAAAAAGTAGTGGACATGTGAATAAAGAATTAAAAATGAGGGGTTCATTGAAAAGCGAAGGTGATTTGGATGACACTCTCTGAAGAAAGGAACTCCAAGTACGTAAAACTCCCTTATAAAATTTGGGTAACGGAGTGAGATCAAACCTGCTCAAGTCCATTAGCAATAACTGCACATCAAAACTCAAATTTTCAATCTTATGGAAAAATGAAAGAGCCAGTTTTTCCAAATTAAGGGTTCCAAAGAAAAAAACAGGCGCTTGTAAAACCATCAACCTGAAACTAGCGGCCTTGCAGCAGACATCAATCAGCCCTTGTCCTCTTCCTCCACCGGTAAACTGATGAGTCCTTTCTTGAGCCAGTGCATGCCATTCCAAAAAAAGTCAACTAATAATTTTTGTATGGAGTGTAAAAGTCCTGCTGGTGGGTCAACACTCCTCAGTCTGTGCCACAGCATGGAGGCCACGAGATTGTTAATAATGAGAACTCTTCCTCTAAAAGAGAGCTTAGGTGCAATCCACTGCCATTTTTTTAACCTCAAGTCAATCTGTTGTAAAAAGCCCTCCCAGTTGTCCTTTTCAGTGTCCTCACCACCCAGCACAACCCCGAGATAACGGAAAGCTTTCCTATTCCAGCCCAGCCCTGATGGCAAGACTGGTGGAGGACGATGTGCCCAGTCCCCTGATAAATATGCATTCCCCTTCTCCCAGTTAACTTTAGCAGAAGATGCTCCTTCAAAAAGTGTTAAACATTTACATACAGCGGAGACGTCTGCATCAGAATCCACAAACACCACGACGTCATCTGCATAGGCCAGAAATTTAAACGTTAAATTTTTAGACAGCGGAATTGTGAATCCCTGCAGGTGTTTATCAAGCTGCCTAAGAAAAGGTTCAATGGAGATGGCATATAACATCCCTGACAAAGGACACCCTGACGAATCCCCCTGGTCACAGCGAATGGCCGGCTTAACACCCCATTGATTTTTAGTACTCCAAACACGTTGGAATACAACAGTTTGATGTACCTTATAAAACGTAAACCAAAACCAAACGCTCTTAAAGTTGTAAATAAATATTTGTGATCGACCCGATCAAAAGCCTTTTCTTGATCTAACGACAGAACGCCAACATCGATATTGAAAGCTTTCGATGCAGAAATGATGTCCCTCAGCACAAATATGTTGTCGTGGATTTGTCTGTCCGAACGCAGTAGGACTGGTAGGGGTTGATGATGCTGCCCATCACTTTTCTCAGCCTCGTCGCTAATCCCTTCGAGATGATTTTATAATCTGAGCAGAGTAAGCTCACGGGCCGCCAGTTCTTCAGAAGGCAGAGGTTGCCTTTCTTAGGTAGCAACGTGACGACAGCTCGGCGACAGCTGACCGGAAGCTCCCCTGCTTGCAAACTGTCCTGTACCACCTCGAAGAAGTCCAAACCTAATAACGGCCAAAAATGTTTATAAATTCAACCGGTAAGCCGTCAATTCCCGGCGTCTTCCCAGTATTTAGACTGTCAAGTGCAATTGTGAGTTCTTGAAAAGTGAGGTCATTGTCCATAAACTCGGCTAAATCATCAGAAATGTGAGGCAGTCCTTGTAGCAAAGTGGCTGAAGAAGAGAAACTGAGTGGCTCCTTTGAAAACAAAGTCTTGTAAAAAGACACAGCAAAGTCCCGGATGTCCTCAGGCTCTCTCAGCTCTTCTCCAGTGTCTTTTTGGAGGACATGAATAACTTTTCCTTGGGCTTCCTTCTTTTCCAAAGCAAAGAAAAATTTTGTAGGTGCATCGAGGTGGTTAAGTTGTTGAAATCAAGAACGTATTAAAGCTCCGTGAGCTCGAAGTTCCAATAAATCCCGTAGTGTTGTTTTCTTTGTGCTCAGGTTGTTCAGCAGATCTTCAGAGTAGCCATTTAGCAGAGTCTGATGGATCTCGGTGATCTCCTCCTCGAGTTTCTTCATTTTTAAAATACAGGCCTTGGTGACGTGTTCAGTGTACTGTTGACAGAACTGACGAATCTGCACCTTGGACACGTCCCACCACTGTCTCAGGGATCCGAACTGCAGTTTGGTAGAACTCCACTGCTTCCAGAAGAAATTAAAACATTCCACAAAGTGATTGTCCTGAAGGAGAGTTGTGTTGAAGTGCCAGTAAGATTTATATTTTGTGGAGATGGGAGAGAAAAGTAACAGAAACCAGAGAGTGATCGGAAAAGCGACAGGAGTGATGAGAGTGTTAGTTAATAAATTGAGGTGCCGTTTTGAACTGTAAAAGCGATCTAAGCGAGCAAACGAGAGGTGCCCTCTGCTCCCTTTGAGCCACGTGAACTGTCTGTCAGCTGGAAAGTGAGAGCGCCACACATCGACCAAGTCATAGGTCTCACGATTTCCTTGAGTTTCTTAACTGACCCCAAGTGCGGCTCGGCCCCATTTCTATCCATAAACCAGTCCTCTGTACAATTAAAATCCCCCAGCACGAAATCTCATTATTTGTAAATTCATCCAAAACCCCCCTTAATAATTCAAAAAAATCCACCCTGGCAGTGCAGTTATTGGGGGCATAAACATTAATAAAAACCAACGAGTGGGGGCCCTCCTCTGCCTTCACAACTAAAAGTCTGCCAGCCATAACCTCAGTCACCTTTGTGATTTTTAACAAGGAGGTTTTACTAATCAGCACCGCCACCCCTGCGCTCACACTGGTGCCATGACTGAAAAAGCCCGTCCCTCCCCAGTCCTGCAACCAGGCAGCCTGACTCTGTGGATCTGAGTGGGTCTCTTGTAGAAAACTCACATCTAAGTGCTTTTGTTTTAAAAAATCACAGACCAAGGTCCTCTTTAAATTATCTCGACAGCCATTGACATTTAGGGTACCCACGTGTAACTCAGCCATAGGTACAACACAAAAGAAACACAAAACACACCAGAAGACCAAGAGATTCACTTTCATGACTGCAGTATCCATCAGGACTTATTTTGAAGGATCTTGCGCACTCTGCTCATTACGTTTTTTAACCTGGTGGTCTCCTTTTGGTCCAACCCTAAATTAGCTGCATTGCGCTTTATATTTTTTGCTGAGCTCAAAAGAGTTCAAGGTCTGGAAAATAATCCTGCACTTGAACACCCCTCTTTCCCTCTAAATATTCCAAGAACTTTCTGATGCTCTTAGTGCTGTAACCCCCTTTAGGCTCCATTCCAAACACTGAGAAGGTGTTATCAGAAATGTCGGAGGTATTCTCTCCTTCACCCTCCACACCTTCACCACTATCTGCAATATCCTTCTTTTTAACTGATACAATTTGTTTTTTGGACCGATTGTCTGACATTAAAATCTTTTTTGCGCCCGTGGTGGACTCCACTGCTTCCTTTCTTTTCCTAGTGGTGATTTGTGAGGTCTCCTTACACTCACTCGACTCCACACTCACATCCATCTTGTCTGCCTCACTCACTGCTGCTCTCCTTACACCTTTGACTTCCTTCCTACTGCTGCTGCTGCTTGCATTTTGTTCAGTGCCCAGGTCCAACTCAAGATTGCCCTCAGTAGTAACTACATTAGGCATGACTACATTTGTCTCACTATTAGTGGGCAGTGTTGCACCACTTGGAGACGGATCATCTCTTGCTGTATCATTACAGCCCCCTTCATCCTGAAGCAGGGTAACATTCTCATTACTGCAGACTTCTGCAGCCTGACCAGCGAGGGCCTCCTCAGTCTCAGCTGTGCGCCCTTCTATAAGGACGGAGGCTCCTTCACCTGGGACACTGGGCTCATCTACAGGTGTATCACCAGCCTCAGCCAGCACACCTTTGTTATTTTTGTCTTGCTCTTTTTTAGTGTCTATTGCAGCATCACCTTTGTCAGCAGGCTCCAGTTGCTCCTCAGTTTCCTTCTCATCTAATTCACTCACACTATCAGTCAGCTCACCTTCTTCAAACTCCTCCTCCTCCTTCAGACTCTGGCTCACTCTGTCTACTTTCTTCATCACTTAAATAAACATTCTCTCTTTTGCAGTCAATCGCTTTATGGCCTGCTCTACCACAACTGAAACATTTCATTGATTCTGAACTCACAAACACCACGTAATCCACACCCTCCACTCGGAACTTTAAGGCCACGTTAAGTTCATCATTTGCGTTTTTTAAAATCATATAAAGCTGTCGCCGAAAAGACACGACATGCTTTAAATCAGGGGATCTGCAGCCCAGTGGAATCATAGTAATGGCAGACATCACTTCACCATATCTGCGCAGTTCGCGCTGCAAGATTTCATTACTCAAGAAAGGAGGTACATTGGAAATGATAACCTTACGAGCAGGAGTCGACAGCGGCAACACGGAGATCAGCGTGCCATTAAGCACAACACCCTGCTCGACCAGTCGGGACACCAGCGCTTCATCATCCACAAATATTACTACAGCTTTATTCATATGTGAGGCTGACCGCACATTCTTACACCCCACCACCCTACTGACCTCCATAACGCAGGCCTCCACCGAGACCGCCGGATCAACAAGCAACCTTACGGCGTGCCTTCTGGAAAGACCTGAAAAACTATCTGGAGATAAGCCATCTCGTATCACTTTAGACGCCATAGCGCAAAGCCGCTATCGCGTCCTCTTTAAAAACTGAAAAAGTATTCGTAAAACTAAAACAAACAAACAAAAAAGAAAAAAGAAAGAGAGAGATACTCATGACACGCACCGCCGTCGACGACCGAAAACACAGACACGCCCACCCCAGACCACTCCAATCAAGATGCAAACGGACAGAGAGATAGATAGATAGATAGATAATATACTATATAATAGATAGATAGATAGATAGATAGATAGATAGATAATATACTATATAACAGATAGATAGATAGATAGATAGATAGATAGACAGATATTTTTTATTTTTAAAATAACCTTTATTGTGAACAATAACAAAGAAAAAATAAAGAAAATGTAAACATATCCTGCGGTGGGCTGGCGCCCTGCCTGGGGTTTGTTTAATGCCTTGCGCCATGTGTTGGCTGGGATTGGCTCCAGCAGACCCCCGTGACCCTGTAGTTAGGATATAGCGGGTTGGATAATAGATGGATGGATGGATATCAACATATGAATATAAAAAAATCAATGACAAGAAACAAATTCCAGAATAAACAGATGAGACAAAGATCAGACCACCACTAGTCCCCCCTTACACTCGTCCTACTCTACACATTAATAAGCGCATGCTGTTGGAGCCCACCAATGCTTTCTCTTTCTCTTGACCATCACAGTGAAATTAGAAGTTCATTTTCAGCTCCCCTTCATCAGCAGAGTACAGCACTCCTTTGACTCCCCACACAACCCCATTCTATTTGTCTATAAAAAGCAAATTCCATTCTTATTCTTGAATAAACATTCAACTTAAATTTCAAACTGATATCTGTAGGTTCTTACCCATATTGCTTATTATTTCAACTTTTTAAAATGGCCAGCTTTGCCATCAGAGGAGAGAAAGTGCTGAATCCTCCTGACTGACTTTACTTCAAGAATAGAAGCCAAGACTTCAGCGTCAATGAATGACTTTGTAGTGACATCATAAATCTGTGCCAGTTTCAGTACCTGATGCTTAATAAGAACTGAAACAAAACTGACACTGTGCAAGAGGGGGCATGAAAAGACAGAAAAATTAAAGGTTCATTTTGTAGCCACCCAGTTGTATTAAAATTTCTCTTAAACACCAAGTGCCAATTTAATAGGACACCTCTGTAAACTTTTGGCAACACAGAAAGGTCAATTTTTTGTAAATTTATCACCAAAGTGCTTCATCAAAACCTAACCCACCCACATGATGAAGGAAACTCAGTGCTAAATCCCTCCAACTCAGGGATTGCGAAACGCAGAAAAGCTTCTGTAGGCCTTGGAGCCTGAGGGCTGCAACTTTTGAGGGGATTTCCAGAAGTCCCTTACCGCCTTCTTCCAATGGCAAAAACAGCACACTCTGCTTTAGCTAATGCAAGCCGTCCCAGAAGAAATTGACCAAGACTCTTTGGATCTTCTTTAAAAGCCCCAGAGGGGGGTCACCACACTTGAGTTTGTGCCACAGCATTGAGGCCACTAAATTATTCATGCCAATCACCCACCCTCTGTATGACAGTTTAAGTTATGATCCACTTCCACTTGTTCAGATGAGAGGCCACTTTCTCTAAAAGGCCCTCCCAATTACTCTCGTGCACCCTCTCACTGCCCATGACCACCCCAAGATACCTGAAGCACTTCCTGTTCCACTTTAGGCCACCAGGCAAGTCTGGTAGTGGACATCCAGACTTGGAGCCCAGTAAAAAGGCACTACTCTTAGTCCAATTAATTTTTGCTGATGATATGTTCTCAAATATTTGTTGGCAAGAAATTAAAACTTCAATGTCACCCTTCAATTTGATGAAGACAACAATATCATCAGCATAGGCCAAAAATTTGAAAGTAACATTTGGCCCTTAGCTGAAAGAGTAATGGCTCAATGGCCAATGCGTAGAACAAGCCTATACAAGGGGCAGCTCTGCCGAATTCCCCTCCTGACTGAAAATGGTGTGCTCAGAGTGCCATTAACTTTTAAAATTCCAAAAATATTGGTGTATATCAATGCAATCATCTGAGCAAAATTATTCCCGAACCCAAAACATTTCAATGTTTTAAACAAAAACTGGTGATCTACTCGGTCAAAAGTTTTCTCCTGGTCAATGGATAAGATTCCTAAATCCATAAAGATTCGAGGCAGAAATGATATCCCTCAATACAAAAATGTCATAAATAGTCCTGTCAGGCACATAGTACGTTTGACAGGCACTGATGAGCAGGTCCATCACAGTCCTCAGGCGGCGGGCCATGGCCCTCAAGAAGATCTTATAGTCCATGCAAAGCAGGCTCACCGGGCGCCAGTTCTTTATTTGGCAAAGGTCATCCTTCTTAGGCAGCAGAGTGACGACTGCTCTTCTGCAGTTCAACGGCAATTCTCCGTCCTGTAGACTTTCCAAGAACACCGCGTACACCTCTCCACCCAGCAGGTACCAGAAATGTTTATAGAACTCAGCTGGGATGCCTCTGGTAATTCCTGAAGGCTGATGTCTACCTCCAGCTTCAGTTTGAACGTTTCTGCAAGTTTGGGTAATCCATGTAAATAGTCCAACATGGCCGAATCATCAATTAAACCATCCTTAAATAGATCTGAGCAAAAAGACACCGCAAAGTTCCTGATCTCCTCGGTGGTATGCAGCTCGCGACCTTCAGAGTCCTGCAGCATGTGGATCACTTTACTCTCTACATCAGGGGTGGGCAAAGTCATTCCTGGAGGGCCACAGTGGCTACGGGTTTTTGTTCCAACCCAGTTTCTTAATTAGAAAACAATCCTTGCCAATAATTACATTTCATGGCTTGTTAGTGCTTTAACTCCGCTATGTGAAGTCATTCTCATATCCTAGATTTTTTTTCCATTCTAAGCATATAATCCAAATACTTTGAAGTATAAAACGTATGGGTAATTCTCAGTCCTTCGCTTTTTTCTCTTCTCTTTCCTTCCAACTATTTAATTAAACCAAATAGTGCACGATAAATACACACAGGTGTAAAGGGTAACAAGCAAAATGGATAACTGCTGGTTTCTTTTGTCATTTGCATCTTATTGCTAATATGGAGCATTTAAAAACCGAGAATGCAGCTGTTTAAGACTTAAATAAGCAATAAGGGTTCAAAATCTTAATGAGGGAGACAACTAAAATGAACCAGAAGTGTTTCTAGAGCAATAAGTGCTTCTTATTAAGCAATTGGGTTGGAAAAAAAACCTGCAGTCACTGCGGCCCTCCAGGAATGACTTTGTCCACCCCTGCTCTACATCTTTCTTTTCCAGATTAAAGAAAAATTTTGTAGGTGCGTCCAGGTGATTTAAAGTTTGAAAACGCGAGTGCACCAAGGCACCTTGAGCACGGAGCTCCAGGAGTTCAGAATGGGATTGTTTTTTGGACTTTAAAACAGCAAGTGTTCCTTCACTAAAGCAGTCTTGTAAGATGCTGCGCAGATTTGTGATGTCCTCTTCCAAGCTCTTCATTTCGTAAAGACACCGCCTGGTCATTTGCTGAGTGTACTGCTGGCAAAAGGGTTTTATCTGCACCTTTGACATATCCCACCACTGCCAAAGAGATGGGAATCTGGACTTGGTTTGTGTCCACTGCTGCCAGAACTCAAAACACTTGAGGGAATGAGAGTCCTCTAACAGGGAAACATTAAAGTGCCAAAGAGATTCAGAGAAAGGCTTTATAGGAACAGAGACATTAATTCCCACCAGAGAGTGATCTGAGAATCCGACTGGGCAAATATAAGCCTTTGTGATCGTGTTCAGCAGGTGCCTCAAACAATAGAAACAGTCCAACTGCACCATCAAAATGCATCACCGCCCCCCTTTACCCAGGTGTACTGCCTATCTGATGGAAATTTACTTCTCCAGACATTCACCAGGTCCGAGTGGTCTAATAAAGAGCATAAAGCTCGAACAGATGCTGGATGAGGCTCAGCACCATTGCGGTCCAGTAAGTTATTTTTTATACAATTGAAATCTCCTTCGACTAACAGGATCTCCCCCATTAACAAAGGTCTCCAGCACCTTCCTCAGAGCTTTAAAGAAACAAAGTCTCTCTCCTCCATTTGTTGGAGCGTTAAGTGTTAATAAACACCAGATCTTTCACCTGAACTACCAAGAGGCACCCAGCCACCACCTCACTACTGTTAGTGATCTGTAAATTTGCAGTTTTTGAGATCAGTATGGCCACCCCAGCACTGAAGTGTGAGCCATGACTGAGGACAGCCTGACCCCCAATCCACTCACATAACCAGTCTGGCTGATTTCTAACATCAGAGTGAGTTTCGTCTAAGAAAGTGACCTGAAGAGCCTTTTGGTTTAAAAAGTCAAACTGAGCGGCTCTCTTTGCATTCGCCCTACAGCCATTAACATTTAAACTCCCAATGTGTAAAGACTGCATTGATGAGACACAAATGGGAGTGAACAGTACTGCCTATGTCAACCAAAGATAAAAGAGATTCAAGAACATATCCATTATTTCTGAAAATTGGACTTTCACACCCTGCTAATAACATTTTTAAGTCTGGTTGTATCCTTTTGGTCAATTACCAGATGCGCCGCTTTGTGCATCACCCTTTGGGTGGACACCACAGACAATGGAAGGTCAGGGAAGTGATCCTCTACTTTAATACCCCTTTTGCTTACGATGAAGTCTAAAAACTACCTAATGCTCATAGTGCTGTACCCACCACCGAGTCTGTATTGGAACAAGGTTGTACTCCTCACTGAGACGTCAGTGTTACCACATTCGTGGTCACGATCACTTAGGTCGCTGTGACAATCACTTTGACTTCTAAAAGTCCCGCTATATCCTTGCAATGGCTCACCAGCTACGTGACTTTTCTTTGCAGATTTTTTAGTATCTGATTTTTCTTTTTGTTTTCGAGTGCGAACTATAAATTCCTCCACACACACCCACAGTCCTGCACTCTCCCTCTGAAAAGTCTCGCCACTCATACCTATTGCTGTCTCATTCCTCTGTCCTTGCGCTCAGTCTGGCGCCCATCAGCACATGCCGGTGCTTCTGCATCCACATTAGTATCCTTAGCTTCATTCGCAGCAGGGCCGATGGGCACAGCTCTCTCTGTGCCAACCTTCGCCGTCTTATCCTCACCGCTGATGACCTCTGCAGTCTCTGTTGTATCAGAAATAGCAGTTCACACACGTGTAATGCTTAACTATCTTTTCTTTATTTAACACTCACACCAAACAACCAATACTTCTGTTTTCCTCCTACAACCCCCCACATCCACTTCTGCACAGACATCACAGTCTCCGGCTTATCTTTACTCCATTCTCTGTCCACAGACTTGAACTGAGCACTTTGAACTGACTTGTTTTCAACATGATTGCTGGGCTCAGCCAACACATTCCCTTCAGTAGTCAGTAGGCTCATCTCAGGAGCAACTGTTAACACTACAGTGGGGAGCAAATCACTCACAACCTGTGCTCTGGCTACGAGCTCAGTTACCTCTGCAGTCTCCTCATCCTCCATACTGTCCACCTCCTCACCACTCTCATACCTTGTCTAATCGCTTTCTGAAGCAGGGGCAGTGCTTCAGCCCACTGATAAAACCGTCTCATCCTTACATTGAGGCACCTTGTGTCCAGCCCTCCGACGGTTAAAACACTTCATTGAGTCTGAAGTAACAAAAACCACATAATCACAGCCATCAACCTTGAATCTTAGAGCTACATTTATGTCTTCATTCATGTTGTTCAATACCATAAACACCTGTCTCAACCACAACCTAAACTTGTTTCAATTCTTTCGTTTTACAGCCCAAATGAATCATCACTACATCTGATAGAACCTGACCATATTGGCACAATTCTTACACCAAAACATCATTCTTTAAGAAAGGTGGGACATTTGAAATTATAACCTTCTTTGCAGGTGCTGACAGAGGTAAAACAGGAACTAAAGCACCATTAGTAATAACCCCTTCTTCCACAAGTTTAGTAACCAGAAATTCTTCGTTAACAAAAACCACCACTGCCTTATTCATTCTTGAGGCTGAATGGACGTTTTCATAGCCAACTACATTACCGACAGCCACAACACACTCTTCACCCGAAACCTGCAGCTCTAACAGTAGTTTAGCCCCATGTCGGCGGGAAAGATTCTCATAAAACTTAGACATTAGACCAGGCGACCACGCTTTGGACACAGACATGGCTACACGCCAAAGCCGTGTCTTATTTGATAAAACCCCCTGATACAGAAAAAATAGTAATTTAGATATAGAAAAAAAGAAAATCAAAAAGACAAAATGGATTGTTTCTGCCTCGCGTTGTGTTCTTGCTGGGACTGGCACGACACTGGATGGATAGAATAATTTAACATGTACTATGCAAATATTTCAATGTTTTGAGAAATTGACGTTCTAAGCTTACAGATGGCTTAATGTCTATTACAGAGCTGATTGTGTGGCGACTGGGTATACAGAGAAAGAAAAGTAAGACCAGGAATTAGGGGTTAGTATGTTTGAAGGAGACAGTACTGCTGCAATAAATTATTTTATCGAAGGTCGCTCACGTCTCAGCAAGCATCTTGCGTGAGGCGCCACCATGTTCCCATGTTTAATAACATGCTTTAACTCATATCATCATGAAAATGATATCAAGTACACATCTCAGTATTTTAATACTGTAATATCACAAATGTAATGGATTCTGTATCCTGTCAGAGGAAGAGAAAGAACGGAAGCACGTAGTGATTCACACGCATAGAGCACATAGAAGATCAAATACAAAACAAAGCATTTAACGTGCTACTTTAGTTACAATGGGATTTGAGAAACTAGTAAATTAAACGATTTTAAGATGAAGTTTATGATGTTCTACTTTAATAACAAAATAAACTACGTGATTAAAGTGGAAATTTCAAGATTAAAGTTGACATTTTGTGCTTTTTTTTCACTGTGTGCCTATTTTTTTTTCTGTACCCTAATAAGCTTTCATATGTGGGCTACGACTCACCTTTTCACGGTGACTTTGATATCTGACAACTTCTTTTTATTTTGGGCACTGTGCAACTTGAGCTTTCGAGTTTCTCCGACACTCTATGTCACTCGATCATCTTCCTTTTGTTGTTTATACCACTGTTTAAACCAACAAATAGTAAGTTTTCTGTGCCTCCACTTGGTAATCACTGAAATTCTTCTATTTACCCCCGTGCTTTTGCCATTCTATTTCACAGAACGCTGAGCTTAAGGGCTATTTATATTGATTTGCATATTCAAAGAGGCGTAATTCTGGGAGGAGATGGGGCGGGACAGCAGACGCGTGCACGTACATTACTTTTCATGCTGACTGGGATTTATGTAGCGGAAGAACGTGGAAGTTTGCATACTTACAGATTTATGCATCTGGATTTTTTTGTACGTACGAACATTTCTGTTTTGTCTATATGCCATGTTATAGTGTGAATTCTTTGCACGTTGTTATGCATGAGGCCCCTGGTGTTTCTGGGCCAAAGGTGTATGAGTGGCTCAAATGTATAGATGGCTATCTGCACAATACAGCAGTGTTTACCAACCTCTGTCCTGGGGGCACACTGTGGCTGCAGGTTTTTATTCCAACAATTTTTTGTTTTTAACTCCTGGGCTAATTAAGTGATGTGTTATTTCCCAAGTTCTGTGTTTTGAGAACAATATAGAAATTAGAAAACTAAGTTCGGTAAAAAATATATATATATATATATATATATATATATATATATATTAAAATGTACCAAGCAGTTATATGGGAATAATGTATTTTTTTTATCTTGATTTTCATTCTACTTTTCTAGGTGTTCTAATTGTTTAATTAATCCATTATTTACTAATTAGTGGGGCTGATGCTAAAGTACTTGCAGCCTTTGATTATTCAGTGTTGTTTGCCAGCGTGTCTGCTCTGCCATTTTAAATTTTCATTAATAAGATACAACGAAGGGAAAAAATTGCACAAAGTGTGGAGCTAACCCAGACACAGACAGGCGGACATGTTGTTTTTCACAACCACACGTTTATTATATACACTATTTACAATTAATTTGGTCACTCAGACCCAGAATAAAGTGCACAAACCCCAACAATCACAGTCCTGGCCACAAATGCCTTCTTCTCGGGGCGCCTCCACTCTCTTTTCTTAACTTGTCCTTCTTCCACCCGACTCTAGCCTCGAATGAAGGGAGACGGCCCCTTTTATCCAGTTCCCGGATGAGCCCCAGGTGTTCCCGGCATTCCTCCCTTGGCCATGCCCCAGCGTGGCGGAAGTGCCGGCTGTCCTCCCGGCAGTTCCCCGGGTGTCTTCCCCCCAGCACTTCCTGATGTGGCGGAAGTGCTGGGGCAACAGGTCCCCAAGGCATTGGGACACCTCCTGGCGGGTACTACGGGCCCCTACAGGGTAGGGCTTCCATGCCCTGAACCCGTGGCCCCCAGAGCAACCAGGAAGGCGGCCCCCACGTGATCCAGAGTGGGCTTTGACCCTCTTCCGGTCCCTCACGGCGTGACGGCCGGGTCGTTGCCCCTGACATCCCTGACAAGAGAAAGGGCAAAATATAAAGAACTCAACAAAGAGAGTTAAGTATTTAAATCTATAGCAAAAGCAGAAATATTTCTAAATGTCTTATAAATGTACAAATCATTACTGCTGTGCTTTTTTGAATGTCAAATAAAAGAAAAATAATACCAACTAATTAAATGAGATCGGTGTTATCAGGTGTTGTCACTGATTAGGAATCTGGTTGGAACAAAAACCTGCAGCCACAGTGTGCCCCCAGAACCGAGGTTGGGAAACACGGCAATACACAGACAGTGTTTTACTTCGGTGGAGTGATTAAGCTTGAGGGAGGAGCAACACCCCCATTCAAGTCCATGGACAGACAAGTGACTATCAAAGAAGTGGCAAATCATATGGAAATTTTAGTTATGGTCTGCATATCACATCATCCACAACAGAAACAGACTTGGCTTACGTAGAGTAGAGTCTGTGCCTGATGGGATCAGAAATAGTTCACAGAGGAGCAGGGGCGCAATCGTCTAACTACATGTCATTGCTTATTGGACCATATTTGTCATATTGGACCAAGACAATCATCACTGCAGATGAAAGAATTCTGATGGATCTATTTTATCAATGCCTTTGAGGATTCTGAAGACCTGGATTAGGACCTCATCCGGTCTCCTCTGTTCGAGACAAAACAGGTTAAATTCTTTGCGTTTGTCACATGTCTTTAAATCTTGGGATGCACCTGGTTTTTCTCCTCTGCACAGTTTTGAGTGCTGTTATGTCTTTCTTGTAGTGTGGTGACCAGAACTGTACAAAATACTCCAGATGTGGTCTAATTAGTGCATTATACAGCTTGTAACATCTCTCAATTTATATTCATTATTTTGTATAACTTTTTAATCACTTCTGCACATTACATAGATGATGAAAATCTTTTGTCAAAATAAACCCCTAAATGTGTCCCATCTTGTATTTTAGTTGATGTACATGTCCAGTGCTTTGCACTTTCCTACACTAAATTGAATAAACATTAAAGAGGCTGGCGCCACTTATATAGAAAAATGGAAGTGAAAATCTTCAAGGAAAATGACTTATCATGTGATCTCAACATCTGCATCTTGGAGAGTGTTTGCTGCATAGAAACAGGCAGTATATAGAAAAATAAGGCATAAAGATAAAACACAGAATATTTTCCTTACAATGGCAAGACATTCATTTAGGAGATTAAATATAATGAGCAAGAAAGTGAAAACATGTTTACAGTGAAATGTCTTGTTGATCCGCACTATTTCTCTACCACAAACAGCTATAAATATTCTTCAATAAATACCGCTCTCTTGCAGTATGTTGTAAAGATTTCGTCTTTGTTGCAGCCTCTGAGCCAGCAGCAGGGGATGCTAAAATGTCTTGTGTTTGCCATCCTGCTTATCCTTTTGATAAATACCTATACTTAAACAGCAATTGGGTGAAGCCGATGTGTACAAACAAGAACGCCATGTAAATCAGCAATTACAGCGGCATAATTGCACTACAGCTGCACTTAGAATATCACATTGAGTTGAAAAGTGCATTATAGTGCCACGTCGCTGCAAAACTGCATTTGTAATGTGCTTAAATGACTTTCAAATTACACTCTGCTTGTTAAGGATTTCTTTCAGACTTTATTTCCTTTTCTCCACTGTATTCACTTCAACAAATGATACTGTTTTTTGAGGAAAGCACTGTCATTATAATTTGTGGATGAGTGCTGCCTGATGGGAATAATATAACTTTAAATAAAAAATGTAAATCTTCATTTAGAGTGCAGCATTTCCGTTTACACATGAGGCTACATATTGTTAATGAAGGTACAAGTTGATCATCTAAATCAGGAAAGTGGCATCTGGTTTTAATTGCTGCTTTCTTAATAATCACTTATTTACATTATAAATAATGTATTATAGCCAGTCATAAGATGAAATACAAGGAGAAATACACAATGTGATAAAGCAGGGGCACTCTGTGCTGCAAAAGGCATCAGTACTGTTATAGTGTAGCCAGGGGTGTCGAACTAGATCAAGTTTATTCTATGCTTATTTAGTGGTTTTGTTATTTTTTTATATATGACTTATGTTATTTATCAGGGTCATAATATTGATCTGAATTTTCTTGATTTATGTTAGTTAATTTTAAGTTTTCTTTAACTATTTACTTAAGTAAGTGTTGTGTTTCCTTGTGCTTCATCTTGTTCTCTTATGCTCCTAGCATTTGGTGGGTGGGGCACAAAGAGGCGGGGTCACCCATGATGCAAAACTCTTCTTTGTTTAAAACACACATTCTGAAACTCGCCAAAACGTGTTTTTTCCATCTTGAGAATGTTGCAAGATTAAGATGTTTTCTAAATATGCAAGATAGCGAGAAATGGATTCATGAGTTTATTTCTCATAGGACTGACTACTGCAATGCAGTATTTACTGGATGTTCAAACTGTTCTTTATACAGCTTTCAGTTATTTCAAAATGCTGCTGCAAGAAACATTACAAGAACAAGAAAATTCAAACACATACAGTAACTCCAGTTCTCATGTCCTTACACTGGCTCCCGGTTAGCTTAGGGCAGACTTCCAAATCATCCTTTTAAAATATAAATCCTTAAATGGCCAAGGCCCTGCTTACTTACTTGAGCTTTTCATTACTTTCAAACGAGAGCACACATTGAGATTTCAGGATGCCAGTCTACTCAAGATTCCAAGGATTAATAAATTAACAGTGGGAAGTCGCACATTCAGTTTCAGGGCCCAAAAGCTGTGGATTGGTCTCCCTGCTAGCATAAGAGATGCCCCTTCATCCCCAGCTTTTAAATCCAGGCCTAAGACTCACTACTTTACCATGGCATACCCTGACTAGAGCTGCTATTAGCTGTGCATACTGCATTTCTGTTTGTTAGTCATTTCTACAGAAACATAAGAATTACAATATTTAGAAAAAAAAAATACTGACATTCATCTATTCTGTTTCTCTTCTTGGTTTCTGGATATGACACTTGGTGCCACTTCTCTACTATTGACTGAGGTCTCCAGGGCCATGACTTTGTTTTTGACTTTGTCTTTCACAATTTTAATCTCCACCATTGTCAACTGGCCATATTTCATTAACTAATTAACGGATAGATATTGTTGGCTTCCATTTATGTTTAAACATTTTCTATCTTGTTCTTTGTGTGTTTTTACAAATCTGCTTTTACATGTGTACCAGTTCAGTATTTAGTAATCAGTATAATCTGTACTTGTATTTTAGCTAGAATTGTTCACAGTGATCTGTGTCTACAATAAGTAAAGGACAATATACAAAAAATAAATTGTATTGTGTTGTATCATCATGTAATGTTACTGCGTCCACATTACACTAAAGACCTTTTAGTTTTAAAATGATCTTAACATTATTTAAAGATGATGCGCTTAATAACTACACCATTATGTAGGATTTAAATTAAATTTGAAAAAGTAATTTCATTTTGCTGCTACATTAAAAACATATTTAAAGTGAGCTGACTTATATGTTTATATCTAACAATCAATGAGTTAGTTATCCCTTTACAATATACTAGACATTCTGAGTCTTCTGGAAGCTCCAGGTGTCTCCCAGAAATCAACATCTTCTCCCAGACTCCTACAAATGATTTCTAATCTCCGAGAAATCCGTTTTCCTTCCAATTATTTTGACAATACCAGGTACCAAAAAAACATATTGTGCTAATAAAGCAACACAGACATCATAAAGATTTGTGGCAGCCACCCGTATATTGTTTTTCCGGCTGCAAAAGTTGAGTTTTTGAAGCACGATGTGCATAGAACAGAGTCCAAAACAGAACTCATCATTACAGACAAAGATGGAGGCTTTAAAGGCCTGTAAAGGAAGTGACATCATCAAAAGGGCCGGAATCAGAAGTGATGTCTTCTGGACCTGATGTGACGTCAGCATAGAGGCCGGCACTGGAACCTTGCAGGATTTCCCGGGAAAGGTCTGTAGGGAATTGAGAAAGACAGTGAGCGCACTCCGCCACCCCCCTGGTCAAATGTTTTATTACTATTACTCAGGCCCTTTAGCTGCCTCCTACTCGCTGTGTATGACAATATATACTCGCATTTAAGTTCTCCCGAGGATAAGTTGGGGCTTGGTTTTACCGTATAATTTCCGGTATTTTATAATGTCAGTTGTATAAGTTGAATGTGGAAAACTCCAAGAGATTATGATGTGCTAACGCCCACCTGAGAGAGACGAGCACGCTGCCTTTTTTCTATGTATTGTGCCTACGTGACCACATGGTAAAATCCAAACTATTCAAAAGCGACGTTTGCACTGTTTTTTTGTTTTTTGTATCTCACAGCTTCATTGACCTTTATCATAAGAGGATCCCTTATCTATGATGGAGTGTTCAATCAGAAGGAAATATGAAGCTAGTCTTAAATTAAAAGTCGTTGAAGTGGTGAAAGAAATCGATAACTGCACTCCTGCCACAAAATTCGATGTGTGTGAGAAACTGGTGTGAGATTGGAGGAAGCAAGAAGATGTAAAAAAAAAATAATAATAAAATTTAAGTGTCATATTTTTGAACGGGTGTATAAGTCGGGGTCTGCTTTTATGATCGATTTTTCTCCTTTCCACACCTGACTTATATGCGAGTATATACAGTAACATTTCCACTATTCTTTTCTCTTACAGAGTTACACCCCAGTCTGAGAATGATTCTGTCCAGGATTTTACAGTGCCATTGCTGCACACACATCATGCATGCATCTTAAGTACAGCACTTTACTTTTTCAATGTTTGTGTATACGTCACAAAGGAATGGAGGAGCACCCAAAAAAAAGACCAATTTTTCATTAGATTACTCAAAGTTTTACTCTTGCCTTACATGTGTTAAAGAAAATGTTACATGAGCTCTAGCATTGTTTGTGACAGAGAGTTTTCTGTAGCCAGCGGGCAAGGAAGTGGGAAGGGGGATGTTGTGGGTGCTGCAGCACCTCTTGTGTTTGCATAAAAATTGAGAAGTATTAGTACAGCTGAACTTCTGCACTAGCTAACGCCCAGGGCCCCACAAGCTACAGGGGCTGCAAAATATTTGTTAACTTGTAAGAAAAAAAAAATTGTTTGTTTTTCTCAGACCTTTAGACTGACTGATCGTGTTCTCGTGCTCATTACTGTTTATTCTTAGAAATAACTCATCCACTGCTAGTCACTCACACGTGTGCCTCCTTCCAGCTGTCTACTCATCTCTAGTGGACAGCGGGTCTTGACGTGGCTTGTGGCTACAGAATGTGTGGCATATGGGCTGTTGGAAAGTGAAATGCGTGGAGAAGAAAGTAGTGTGCTGTGTTAATGACAGAGAAGTGTCCAGGGACTTCATTATACAGTAGATTCCAGTTCTAGTGGTAAAGAAGCACACAAAGGTGATGACTTTGCTCAAATGGTCAACTCTGACGCCACTTCTTATACATGCACTATTTTGTCCTTTATGTCTAAATTTTTAAAGGCCTTTGAAGGTCCTCATCAAAGCACATCACCACAAAGTTTGGGGACCGCTGGCCTAGACTGTGGTAAGTTCATTCCAGGTCTAAATGATTCCAGTTGTAAGGTAAGTCCATATTTTTTTAAATAGCTAGTAGCCTAATAAGTATCACATGTAATTTTTCCTTTTACTTCGTATGTGTGCTGGTTTGTTGGAAAGGGTAGCTTTTGTACTTACTTACACCTCGGCCAGGCACTGAGCAGCACACATTGAAAGCAAACTCCAGGCTGTTAATAAGGTCTGAAGTCATGACGAGCTGCTGGCTTTCTCTGTACTCTGTAGTGTATATGACTCAGAAGACTAAGGTTGGTCAACAAAACTATCATCTGAAATGCCTTCTGGAAAGCAGGTCACGACTGAAAAACAAGCGCTTGTCAATTAAATACAAATACCTTACAAATTGACCCGTTGACAGAGACAATCACTAACGTCTACATTGCTGAGCAGAATGTTGCTGCTGTCAAATTATTTATGGTTTGGAGAGGTGCTTTTGGTAATGAAGTGATACAAACTTCAGCCATTTACTGATGTACTTTGTCCACTCTGCTGAACAACTGGTAAAGTTTATTGGAGGTTTGACAAAAGTGTCTGCAAACTCGCAAAAACCTAAGCTTGCTATATTTGTATTTTTAATGTATTTATTGTACATTACATTTTTATTTTTTAAATGAAGTAAATAAAATAAATGGTGGACTTTTCTGCAGTAGCGTTAGACTCATTTCTCATGCATGCACTGTATGCAGGTCGTGTAGGCCTATGTGGACCACGTACAGTACGTGTATGACGTAGTCTTTGTGGATGGCAAGACCCTTACCAAAAAATTGTCACCAAGGCCCTGCCAGCAGGTAAAGTATTAGTTACAAATTAATAGGCAGCTTGCAGATGTATTTCTCAGATTAATGAAACCAAATTCTGCTTTCTTGCTAGGTTACTAACAAAAATGGAAAAAACGATAATTGTGATATACTGTTTTAATCCATTACTGTCTCTATATATATAAAAGTCAGCCTAACTTCCGAATGGCTGGAGCGATTTTCATGAAACTTGGCACACATGTTTCTCATTGGTCGACTAAAAATACTGTAGGGTGAAATCAACTGAAATCAAATGTAACCTATCACCTTCTGGTGATCCAACCTGCTACTGACCTTCTACCGCTTGTCCATCGAGAGCCTGCTGATGTATTGTATCACAGTATGGTACGGCAGCTGCACCATGGCAGACAGGGAGAGTCTTCAGGGAGTAGTAAAGGCAGCAGAGAAGATCATTGGCTGCTCTCTCCCCTCCAAAAAACATCATCAAGGACAGCTCCCACCCTGGCTCTGATCTGTTTGACCTGTTGCCCTCAGGGAGGCGCACTACAGGTGCTTCACAACAAGGGCAAACAGACTCAAGAACAGTTTTTTTCCCATTGTAAACTCACACATGCACTGACTACACAGTCTAACCCCCCAACCTCTTCTATCCATCAACTGTGTAATATCCAATATCTAAATGGTACTGATGATAACTGTGCAATATCTGTATACCGTACAATCTCATTACTCTCAGGGTCCGACATCCACTACTCACTGCACATGATCATCGTTATTGTGAAATATTTAAATAATGTGCAATAACCCAATAGTGCAATAGTTATTTATTCTTTCCAGTATTTAAATAATGTGCAATAACCCAATAGCACAGTAGTTATTATTATTTCCATATGTATATGTATATAGTGTCACAGAACTTTTTTGAAACTTTTTGCACCATTTGTTTATTAACTTGCTGTGTTTTACATATATGTCTGCACTGAAGGAGCTCCTTTTACTTCATTGTACATGTGTATAGTGACAATAAAAAGGCATTCTCATTCTCATCTTGTGGTCTTGTATGTATGTTATCATCCAGTTGACACTCGGAATGACCACTAGAGGGCAAGCTGGCCGTGACTGCCAGCATTCTTTATGTCTGAGCACCATCACTGCACCCCTCTTGCTTTTGAAATTAAATAGAGTTGACCAGTTCCGAGTGTCAAATGGTTGATAACATACATACAAGACCACAAGACAAGCATATTAGTGAGCCTTCATTGTTTGTTCATTTATTTTTATTTTTAAAGTTGTGTTTTTTTCTATTATATTTTTCTCAAACAATTAAAAAAAAGAACATTTTTTTTTCCTCCCAGGCAATGCTGGGTATCTCAGCTAGTTATGAATAAAACCTGCTGTATTTCTACATGTTTACACAGTAACAGGCAAGTCTGAATGAAGAAGTGACAGAGGAGAAGTGCATTTGACATCTTTTATTGTCGAGCACAGCCTGCCCTTTCAGATGAAGACAGAATTCAGAGGGCAGCTCACACATGTAACTTTGCTGTCTTGCAAAATCAACAATTTCATCAACTCGTCAATGCACGCTGCTTCGATTTGGAGGTATCTGAAGATCTGTTAAAGTCAGCTGAACATGCTGTATGTAGCTATAAAGAACGTTTAAAATAAAGTGGAGTGGTGATACAGCATTTATCCCCAAACTGCCCCCGAAAAAGTTCCCTGAAATCGGTTCTTCAAGGCTGGGATGTCTGGTAACACCATCACAAGGCATTTTACAAAGAAAACATGAATGCAATTTCACAGTAACAAAGTGAAGTAGGCGAGCATTCAACAAATGATAAATTACAAGGGAACAAACTTTAAAGACTTTACACATGTCAACACAAACTGACACCGTGAGCTGACAGTAAAGTAGAATAACAGGAGGTACAGAGGAGTCAATTAAAAGTAAGCTTACACCGTATGGCCAATCTTATCTCTCAGGGGTAAAAAAATGCGTCCTAAATCTGTCTTCTATTAGTTTTCACTATTGGCCTTTCTTTCATTTTTTTCCATATAAAAAATAAAAAGTTCTTCCTTCATCCTTTATGTGTAAATCTCTAAAGACCTTTGAAGGTCCTCATCAAACTACATCACAGTGCTAATTTTCTACAGAATGTATATTTTTTTCTCTAGTTCTTCTTTTGTGTTCTAATTCATCCCTAATTGCTCACTGAACTATTTTAATATAAAGGTAGTAGAAATGTTCATAATTTTAAATAATTACACACTTAATTAAATTCTGGGGTCACCACGTACCTGTGTTTATTGTGATCTCCAGAGGGCATAGCAACATCTCAAACCCTTGACACAACTGACATGACAACAGTCACAAGATCAAATACAATTATTTTTTATCTTTTTCAGTATTGTACCTTTACAAGCCGTTCTAGAATCCTCCCACACAACAAATCACAACAATATGATACAGATCTTCTTCTTTCTCCATTCTGCTCCTTTTCCTCCAAGCAAGTGTTGTCCTCTGCCTCCCAGCTCTGACTTACTGAGGTGAAGCGGAGCGACTCCTTTCATCCAGGACCTGGGAGTGTTTCTAGTGTCAGGACATGGTCCTTTGGAAGCTCTTCTGGGTCATGAAGAAGTCCCATGGAAGCCACAGGGCCACCTGTCGAATGACAGATCCCTGCAAGCCCTGCAGAGGTCCGTAGACCAGGAATACTACCATCTTGTGTCTTGGCGCCCACTCACTACTCTATAGGCAAGCATGAAGGATTTGAACAGGGAACCAGAGTAGTGCTCTGCAAAGAGGAGTGACATGTGCTCACCTTGACGGGTTGAACATTACATGTGCTGCTGCAGTTTGAATCATCTGTAGTGGCTTGGTGACACATGCCGGTACTCCTACCGACTCAGAGCTTCAGTAGTCCAAATGTGACAGGGCCAAAGCCTAGACCAGAAGTTGTCCTGCATATTCTGACCGAAATGGTCTGATCTTGCAGACATTGTATAGAGAGAATGTGCAAGACTGAGAGACCGTTACAACATGGTCAATGAAGGACTCTTGTAACACATGTGAACGCTAGAGGTCGCTGTTGCCCCTTTAAGCCCAGCAGACAGATACACCAGACACAGGGTAAAAGCACGAAGAAGTTCTATTAATTCTTTTTCCTTCTTCACAGTGCCTTTCAAGCACCGTAGCCACCATAAACAATTAAATAAACAATAAATCAACACAATTCTCTTTCCTGCACACCTCCCAGCAAGCTCTGTCCTACTCCTCGCCAATCTGGCTTGCTTGATGGGTCTCCAGCTTTTCTTCATATAGTTCTTAACCCGAAAGTGCTTCTGCCCTTCATTCCACGTAACTTGCTCGCACTCCCGGGTCAGGTGGACAACTGGCTTTTCTTCAGCCCGGCAGTACTTTGGAGCTTCTGTCCTTGTGACTCATGAGGACTTCAGGGCTATGGATGAAGTCTGGTCCTATCACAGCTCCTTCTGGTGGCATCCACGGTACCCAACAGGGCTGAGAAACCGCACTCCAAGTCCAAGGATGCCTTGCAGGAATCCGGGGCACCGCTGCACTCCAGAGGAGCTGCCATCTGATGTTTTGGGGGAGGCAGTGTCCAAAAGCTGCTGCCTCCCCCCATCCTTTCATCATCAGGGCATCCTGGCCGGGTTGAGCTGCCAGCTGTCTATCACACACACCATCTTAATTCGAGTCCCAACTCATGTACAATAATACTGTGACGTGTCTTGCCATTGCATGGGCTATAGGGAAGGGAAGCAGTGTTGGGGTGGAGTCTTGGGGAAACCCTATTTGTAAGGGCTTGGGACACCTCCCTAGAGAGAGATGAGTGACAGGGATCCGGGTTAATTAACGGGGCATGATAAAATGGGGTGGTGTGGCCGGAAGTGTGAGTTTTAGGGGCTGGAGAAAGTGAGGAGAACAGCATCAGGTGAAAAGAAGGGAAGTAAATGTTTTTAAGAGAGGTAGATTGGACGAAGTTGATTAGTCTTTATTATTTTGGAGGTGTCCCCGTGACCCAGACAACGGGCGGCTGTAGGGCACCGTTTATATTGCGGCATCTATATATATAATTCACTAAGGCAAGAAAACCATGGAAAGCACGCCGGAAGGGGAGTGGATTCTTTGAGCTGCCGACAAGCAAGACACCTATGGCGCACGCAGGAAGGAGCTATGGCCACCAACTCCTGGCACCTCCGAGCCACGTTGATATAGAGGCATGTTTCTCGCGGAGGTGAATCGCCATATGCAGCGTGTAAAACGGTTTGCGAGGGGTATCCCATGGGATCCTTAAAACAATCCTCTACAACTGAGGTTAACACACAATGAAGTAAGCAGTCTTTAAAAACCGAGTTTTCATTCACTTACTGTTGTATTCTCACACCAACCCGTTTTAGACAACCGTGTCTTTCCAGAAGTGTTTAGCATTCAATTAATAATTATGTATGAGATTGAGCGTGTGTCTACCCAGCGCAGAAAGGCGTTGGTAAGCCATTGAACCCCATTCGGGCTGCAAACCATGGAATTTCCACTAAGTGTGAATCATACACTACAACTGGTTGTGCCCCTACCTTTGTGCACACCCCCTCTCCCATCTCGCTACTACCGTAGTCGGGGGTCTTGGTGGATTATATATAGAAAAGCAGCCAAAACCGCACAGAGCAATGAAACGTCTACATGAGTCACATGTGCATCTGGAGTGTGTAAAGACGACAACGACTCCAGTGACAAGTTGAAGGTGGGCACATGAGCGGGCAGTGCATACTGAACGAGAAATCAGCAGACTAGCATGACACAGGGAGCTGAGTGGACGTCCTTCTCCTCTCCTGCCATTTCACACGCGCCTGAGCGCAGTGCACTCACATCCCTCCGTCTGGCAGGACAAGGCACGATGGCGGTCCGCCAGTTTTCAGTCACGGACGATTGTGTGTTGGTTCGTTCTGCGCATTGTTACAATGTTGCTTTTCTTGCTGATTTATTACATTACCAATTTTTCAAATATTAATTTTCTCCCTGTGCTTAAAAATCATTAAAAAATCGGCCTGATTATGCGGCATATGGTATGCCGCGGGTTGGCTAGTATTGAATAAAAAGCCAGTCGGCATTTGGAAGACTTCCCCAGACAAGCGGCTCCTGAGTGTGTTTATTCGACGGGACGTCACAATACAAACACCAAAGTCTATTCTGACATATTTTATATGAAAAAAAAAATTCACCCCATGAAGTACAAACTAAATGCTTATTTTAGAACCTGGCAGGCGTTTATCAGTGCTGAAGATGATGCACCATTGTTAGCTTTAGATTTTTCAGTATCTCTCACTGATCACTAAAGCTTTCTTCCCTTTTCCTTTCTACATGGATAGAGAAGAGGATATGTGATCTGAGTAATATGTAGTTATGAATATCTTATAAAACCTTATCTGAACTGTGTTACTTTAAAATCTTGCTAATAAAATAAATCACATTATGGCTATCCTTCCGAGGCACAACCAGGGGTGCATTTCAGCTGAAGTTCACACAATTATCTACACTTGAGACGGCAGCATGCTGCACAGCAGTCCTGTAATTTTGGTATTTCTTTCAGGGATTCATCTGTTAAGAGTCAGCACTGCACACATTGACATCTCTTTGAGCAACGGTAGGAGGACCGCAGGTACAGAAGGTGTAACTCAGCAACTTTCTTAACCATGCATTTTAAATGAGTGCTGAGTATCAATGCAGGCTACAGGAGTTAATGTGCATCCCCTACACTGACATTCAGCACACTGGGGCCAAACTCAGTCTGCTGGAGGTATGAGGCAGCAGTGTTGACCACTGCACCACAACGCTAACCTCAGTAGATCATTCTTTAGCAGTATCTCAAAAGTATATTGGAAAGCCTCCGAGATTAGTGAATCTTCAGAAGACAAGATTCAGAAATACTTTTAGACTTAGATTTCTACCCAGCTCTCACCCCCCTCTTTGGCAGCATGCCTAGATAATTTAAGTACATCTTTGTCTTTGCAGTGCAGCCTGGTGAGCTTTGCATTGCAGCAAAGATTAAATAAACCACAGGCAAAGCACAGCAAGGATTGCTTCTCTCTTGCCATAATTACTTCATTAATCATATGTAACGAAGCAGTCAGCAAAAACATAATATTCAGCTCATATGTGGCATAAAAATAGGCAAAATTTTAAAATTGCCTCAGATTTGGCTTTTGCCTACATTTATTTAAATACAGCTAACAGAAAGCAACATCTAATTTTAATTTCTAAACAAAGCTCTCCTGTTTCTTTTTTCTGAAGACATTAGTGTTTAAAATTGGCAAAAAGCCTGTCTCGTTTGCTACCACCCGGCTCCAGTTTCATCAGACTGACATCACTTTAGAAATATCAACAAATACATTTCATTCTCAGTTTTTGCATGTTACTTTCTGCAGCTGTTTTGGAATTCAATCATATCTAACTATCCCCACAGATATGCTTGTAGCACTCTATCCGCAGATATATTTATTCAGTGTAACTGTAACATTTAAATTTTTTGAAAATTGAAGGTTATACAGATGCCTCTAATTATTTCACGTCTATGGAAAATTGTTTAAAAGTTTATTTTCAAGTATACCCTGAATACAATTTAGTGTAATGTCTCCTGAAGACTAGTTCTGGCAGGGGGTGCTCCAGCTCCTCAAACACCCAACACAAGCAGGCTCAGACACTAGTTAAAAGCACAAAGAGTCTTCATTCGTGGTAAACTCTTCTTTACCAAGCGTTTCCCACAACCACATCCACAAGTACAGTATATGTAATAAGCACAAATAAGCAACTATTTTCTTCTTTCTCTCTGTCACTGCCTCTTCCATTCCTCCTCACAAGGGTTATTCACCTTTCTTCCAACTCTGGCTCATCCATGCCATGCAGGCAGCTCCTTTTATCTCCCTCCCAGGAGCACTTCTGGTGCTGCATAGATATGGTCCGAAAGCACTTCCATTTGAGACAAAAACCCCACGAAGTAGAGCTCCCCAGTCCCTGCAGCACCCCCAGGCAGCACCTACAGAACTAAACAAGGCTACGCTGGAATCAGAGGCACCACTGCAACCCATTGGCAAAAATAATGAATGCCCCGTGCAAGCCCTCTCTCCCCCAGTTCTTCCATCCTGAGGGCATCCTGGCTAAGTAAGGATGCGGTCCGTCCCTCATACAGTATACCAATACATTTTTAAACTACATACACTGTATATTTAATTTAATATCACAGGGCAGGTACTGCAATGCACATTAGATAGGCTAAAGGTTTAGGCGTGATGTGGTGCAAGTGCTAATTGCCCTGAGTCGTTTACCAGAATAGATGAGGGAGATCTTTAATAAGACTATTTGTATTTTAAGGCTGAAGTGACAACTTCTAGTCATAGGGTACCTAAGATTTGCTGGCTGCAGCTGATGATCTCATCTCTGGACTTTGTCAATTTACATGGCTGAAAATCGATGGGCATATTAATTTTAATGACTGGGCACTGAGCTTCCAGCACAGTTGCATGCTGTCTGATGGAGCCAGTGCTGTATGAAGGGTTAACAAGTACAATGAGTTTAGACACAATCTCTGCCTCTTTTTCATTTTCATTTCCTTATTCTGTTATGGTACATAAAATACAAGTCACCAAACAAATGAAGTTCTATTCTCTTTGTGTGGTCTAAAACACTTGCATTCTTTATTACTTGTCATTGCATTATTTGCATTGTACATTTGGATAAACATTCATTGGTTGTCAGCTCTTCACACAGAGCACACCACCACGATTAAAGACAAAACTAAAGTTTGTCTGGGTGAGTCATAGACTACTGGATCTGTCACTGGGTCTGTTAGTCTATGTGGCTGGCCTTCATGGGTGCATGCCACCGACTCCCTGTGACTTGCTAAAATTATATAAATGAAGGCCACAACTGAAAATCACTGGAAAAGTCGCCTAATGTGACATGGCCTTAAGGCAGTAAATGTTCTATATAAAAGAAAGTTGTGTGGCAGCAATATTCTCAGCCAACTTCACCACCTTCTGGTACATTTTGGGGTACTGAGCTGAACAGGAGCTGTACCAGTATGTTAAATAGCCAGCAAGGACTCCACTCTGCGCCTGTAGATGCTGATCAGCATAGATGATGATATCCAGCATTATCCTGACATCTATGGAGGTAAAAGCATTTGTGAGTCTTCTTGACAAGGACAAAGAAGTGTTGTGCCTACATTAGGTTACCAATAATGGTACCTATAAGAAATTTATAGCTGCTGAACTTTATTGCTTATCAAATTTATAGCTTATGGAAACTTCAAGATACTGTACATAAAAATTATGTGAAAGAAGGTAACTAAACAGCTCCAGAACATCTCCACTGGTATAAATAAAAATGTGTAAACTTTGTATTATCTTTGATGGTGATCAGGTCTATGATGCTGATTGCTTCAGAAAATGTATTGATGGATTTGGAGCTGTAAATGAACAAGAAGTGCAGTGGTGGGTTCAGCACACTACCCTGGGGATGGTTGTGTAATGCTGAAGTAATGCTGTGGACGTTCTTTCAGAATTGTTATCACCGCAAAAAGGGACTCCATAAGTACATCCATACATTTCTATATCTATTTTCCATCTGATCAAAGTTCCATGGAGCCTGCATGCTTACTGGCATCAGTCTGTGTAAACTAGGAAAAAGGCTGAATGGTAAACAATTATATTTCAGAGCACAGTCACCAACACTGAACCAACAAAGAGTGGTCATCAACTTGTATTTTTGGAATGCTAGAGGAATCCAAAGTCACACTATTTATCCATTTAAAGAACCAACTGTTTTGTTTCTCAGTGATAATTCTTGATGCTCAAAATTTTCCATAATACACACCAACTTACAGAAACATGATGATACATATGTGAAAGAAAATGAATGGCTTTCACTGTTTGCACAGGAATAGTTGACATTTGTAGTGTCATTTTAAGAAAAATGAGGAACACAGAGTGACATACAAGACTGTAGGAAGATGCACAAAGGTCAATTATATCCTATACAGGAGGGCCACTCTGAAGGAGACTGGAGACTGCAAAGTGGTGGTAGGGGAAAATGTAGTTAGGCAGTATAGGATGGTGGTCTGTAGGTTGATGCTTGAGATTAAGAAGAGGAGGAGACTGAGGGCAGAGCCAAGGATCAAATGATGGAAGTTGGAAAAGGAAGACTGCAAGGTGGACTGCTTGGTGTGACATCTGGACAGAGAAATGAGGATATGGAAACCTGGTTGTGGAATGGGGAAGTACAGTAGAATATACAGAGGAAGAGGATGTTAAAGAAGAAGTAGGATAGTCAGAGAGATGAAAGTAGACAGGAGTACAAGGAGATAAGGTGTAAGGTGAAGTGGGAACTGGCAAAGGTTGGACACTAAGGAGGGAGAAAAGGACCTGTACAGATTGGCTAGATAGAGGGACCAAGCTGGGATAGAATAGAAGCAGTTTAGGGTGATAAAAGGATAAAGATGGAAACGTACTCACAATGGAGGAGGGTGTGTTGAGAACATGGAAAGAGTACTTTGAGAGGCTGATGAATGAAGAGAATGAGAGAGAGAGAAGGCTGGATGATGTGGAGATAGTGAATCAGGAACTGACCTTTATATAGCCTCACTGATGATAACATCATTGTACTGTGCATTGCATTGTGAGACATGCTACCATGGTAATGAGCAAAGTAAAATCCTTAAAATGACGGTGCCCACTATAAAAACAAATTGGTATCAAATATAACATTATAAAACTATAAACTTTTAAATGTCTCCAAATTGCAAACAGACATCAGAAATAAATCCTCTGGGTCAGAAAACTACAGAAAAGATGCATAACTCATTTTAAAGCCTTAGGAAAGCTCAAGGAAAAGCAAATATAAACATGAACTACAGCACTCTTTATATAAAACTTGGACTGATGACAAAGTTTGTGACAGAGATGAAAAAAAGAAAATGAAGGATTTTGACATTTGACACAGAATTTTACACAAATGGCTGTTGTCAAGGCTATGGAAGACAATTTTGTTGGTCCACAAATCAGACACACCATTACTGACAAGGAGTTCACAGATCGGCTAATGGGGCCGGAGAAAATCATATGGATGGCATTCAGGGGTGTTATTGAGAATATACTTGGCAACTGCAGAGCACCAAACTACTGTAAAAGATAGCCCGGCCACAGACAGACATGACTTGACACCAGATGTCCACAACACATACTTTATTTACAGTATTTACACAATCCAGTTCCACCAACTCACACACGACTACTCAGTCCTTTCCTCTCTTCGGCCGCCTTCACTCCTCTCTCACAAGCTCCGTCTTCCTCCTCCCGACTCTGGCTCCTTGAATGGAGTGAGGCGGCCTCTTTTATAATGCCCCACATGGGCTCTAGATGCTCTGTGATGGTCTTCCAGCAGCACTTCCTGGTATGGCGGAAGTGCTGTCCTCTGGGGCATGGGAACCATCCAGGCACCCCCTGGTGGCGGCCATGGACCCCCACAGAGTTGAGCTTCCCAGCTCCGTATCCATGGCTCCTGATGGAAACCAGGGGGGCTGTCCTCTTGTGCCCAGGGGAGATATCACCCCTCTCCCAATCTTTCACTGCTCCGGGTGTCCTGGTGGGGCAAGATCCCTGGTCATCTGCCACACTACATTCAGATGGATGCTCAGGCATGTAAAACCATGAAGTGCAACATGTTGCTAAAGATTTCTTTCTGTATTTACACCTGGGTTTCTTCCCTGCTGATCTTGGTGCAGTCAGTGATGAACAAGGTGAAAGGTTTCAGCAGAACATCATAGCAATTTAAAAGTGGGATCAGGGCATGTGAATTCCATCAATGCTGGCTGACTTTTGCAGCATCAGAGTCTTAGAACAAATAAAAATCAGCTGCAAAACCATTAGCGTTTTGGAACTAATGCAATGTGTCAGCATCATTAAGTGATTAAACACATTAGATTCCGTATAAAGCAAATTTCATGTTTCTCCAAATTCCGATGTAATACAATCAATGTGAAATTGTATTTGTGCTTAGCTTGAAATTATCATAATCGCTTAATATTTTTTAGGAAACAAAACAAAATACTGTCCAGTGATTTTTTTATTGGAAAATGTGACGTAATTGAAAGTGGATCCTAATGCAAAATACAAATCGAAAACCCAAAATTGTCATTGAAATAACTATCAGAAAAGTAATAAATAAACTGAATCTACTACACAACACACACCAAATAAACACACTAAACAGTCTTTTGTTTTAAAGCTAATTACGGATCAGCCAAAAATCCTTTAGATTGACCTTTACTGTATGTAGTCATGTCCGTGGTGTAATGTTTCACCGGAGGAAACAGACCAACAAGTGTCGTCAATAAAGAAAACAAAGGAAGCTGAGAAAGAAGTTAAAAAGTATGTCTAGAAAAATGAATCTGAAAAATATTCAAAGAGCAGACATGAATTCTGCATGTTTCAAAACTCTCATTAGAAGGTAAAAAAAAAGTATCAGAAAAAAAGATTCTGACTATAACACAAGGTAGCACTGCTAACCATTGTACAGGTAAATTACTTCATTACTATTTTTAAAGGGTGTTTACATGACTGCTTCATAGCTCTAGAGGCTAGACTTTAATGTCTGGAATGAATACCCGCTATGTCAAGTTGTACATTCTGTCAGTGTCTCTGTGGGTTTCCTACCACCTGCAAGTTAAATTGATTTGTGACACGACCCACTGTAAGCATTAATGGCTGTGTGCCATTAGATGGACTGGTGTGTCAGTTCCCATTTCCCTGAATGGGTTCAGATTTCCAAAAGCCTGAAAATGGATTGTTGTATGTGTTTCTGAAAGTGTGATAATCTATCAGCAGAAAAGTCTTCTATAGTCCATAAAAACCAAAGAAGGAAAAACTAACACTTTTCTTGCTTTACAATCAAAGTGTTTTCATAGTTTCAAAACTTACTGGCTGTGACAGACATTTTTCATTCAAACTGCCTAACTTGACAGAGAAGTGCCTCAGGGTAAAGATGAATATGGCAAGCATGATGCAAATTCATCAATACTGCATTTTGATGGATGCCTTAGCTTGTGAATCCTCTGTTCAGGAGAAGTGTCAGGACTAGGATACTCTGCACACCCTCTACACACCCTACTGCACACAACTGAAGGCAGTGAAACTCTAAACTAACCAGCATTGCTTGTTCTTCACAACTCATCTGAGTTGCTAATACACCTGCACTATACAGTATATGGGTGAAGGAAATAAGGGAAGCAACAGATAGCTCTCTAGTGGGGAGTGCCACACATGACAGTACAGTATGTCTTTAGTAGCTATCGATATTATGGGTACACCAAAGTACAGCACAGCTACTGTTCCGCTTTCCTTTTCTGCCCTTAGAGAGTAAGACCTGGAAGATAAAGAAATAGCCACACTCTGCCTCTTCAGACAGACAACTATAAAATGCCAGTGTCTCCGAGGTGTCGTCAGTTTTTGGACAACTACTAAAGAAGGTGCGTTGGTGTTGTCTAATTCTGTTCCTTCTCTTTCCTTATTTTCAGGTCCAAAGCAACAACCATTAAAAAAGGGTTACTTGTTGATAAGAAATGAGACAACCAGAGGTACAACAAAAGTGTTAGAGATATCTAAGAAAGTACAGGAAAGTAGATTGATGTGGCATGGACATGTGATGAGGAGAAACAATGAATATGTGGGTAAAAGATTTTTGGGAATGGACGTCCTGGGGAAGGGAAAGTGAGGGAGGCCAAAGTGGAGGTGGATGGATAAAGTAAAAGAAGATCTGAAGGAAAAGGGTCTGACTAGCAAGAAGGTGCAGGACCGAGCTGTTTGGAGAAGGTTGATCTGGGACATCGGATCCACAAAAGTGGGGAAAAAAAAAAAAGGTGACAGTTTATTTTGTGGCACCATTTTGCTTAGCTGGGGGTACTGCCATATTTGTATTGATGTGACTCTTGTTCCTATGACAATCAATTATAGAATGACCCAAGAAGGCACACCATATGATGTCTATTGTGTGATTGTAAAAAGGCTGGCATTTGCATTGACAGATCATCCACAATTGTGATAACAGTCTCAAGTGTTGGTATGTGATTGTTTTTTTGCAGTTCTTATTTTGATTTTCTGAACCTATTTCTGGAAAGAGACCATTGGCTTTGAATGCATGTATTTGAATCTTGGTTAGAGCCTTGAAGTTTGACTATGTTTGGTCTCCTGACCATTGCATTAAATTCTTAACTGTCTCATCCAAGTTAGTACACTTGTCCATTTTAGGACATATTCATTTCTCACTTCTCCAGTCATCAAGCATCAGTGTTACTCCATAACATATATCAGTAATCACTCCTCACTCGTCACTGCTCACTTGCGGTTCATCATGCATCACCCATGACTACTCAGTAATCATTCATCACACTTCACGCATCACTACCCACTCATAATTCTTCACCTCTCATCATGCATCATTCATTACTTTTCTGGTGATACCGTTTCTTAACTGTATCGCTGGCATAAGAGTCCTATTAATCTTTGTCTTGAGAAAATACCTCCAGACAGACAATGCTTTTAGTGAAAATTTCAAGACTTGCCCTCCATTGCTGAGGTATTTCACTTGCACGTTGTTGAGTTGTGGTGTTTTCTTCCTTTCGATGTTGCCTTTTGTCATCTGTGTCATTACCATAATGTCGTTGTTGTGTAGCAGTATTTACTGCACACAGGTCTCTCATAGTGAGAAGTGAAGGTGCATGCAAATTTCAAAGTGTATGGATGCGCCATCTAGTGACTGTGGTTGAGCGTGAGCAGAACAAACTGCTCTACACACACACAGTTCTTTCGTATTCCTTTTGTTTTTTAGGTAGAATGCCTGGAGGTGGCTGGACGGTCTCGTGCAGATTTAATTTTTTTCTCCAGCCCTCTGGAGTTTTTTTTGTTTGTTTGTTTGTTTTTTCTCTCCTCCCTGGCCATTGGACCTTACTTTTATTCTATGTTAATTAGTGTTCCCTTATTTTAATTCTTATTTATTTTGTCTTTTTTCTCTTTCTTCATCATGTAAAGCACTTTGAGCTGCATTATTTGTATGAAAATGTGCTTTTTAAAGAAATGTTGTTGTTGTATATTTGAAAAATAAAAATTTCTAATAATTTTTTTGGCATTTTTGATTGATACACAACACCATTTTGGATTTTCAAGTGCACTGCCATTGTGTTGCCTTTTCAACCTGGGCATTGCCATGTTGCTGTCAGTTTCAGTGCTGCTTGGCAGTCACATAACCATGGCATCTGACATCGCAATCCTGCTAGTATAAAAAAAATAGGTGTCTCTGTTTAATTAGCATCTAAATTTGTGGATCTAAAACTTCGACTGGCTTCTAATGTTTTGACTTTTGCAGGTTTTTTTGTATTGCTTGCACAGGGCGATAGACGTTTTGAGAGAGAGAATGGAATCTAGAGATAGTATGGGAGGATTGGACAATGCAAGTAGGAATAATGATAGGGAAGGCTACATTTAAATAAAACATAAACAAAGATGAAAGGAGTAAGTTGTAAATCAAAAAGGGAATGTGTAACTAAAACCTAACAAAATGAGATGTAATTAATAGTCAGAATGCAGAAAAAGATGATATAAGCAGTAACTCAGAGAATCACATGTTGTAATCTCCCAGTCTGGTCAAGCCTAGCAATGGCAAAACAACCTGCAACAAAACTCTCCATGAATGGCAGTGCCCATAAGAAAAACAAAATATGAACGTGGGAGAATGTGAATCATATTTAACACTGTGAAAACGCAAGGCATCAAAAATAGTTATTACCAATAGAGTCTTTGACCTTAAAAAAACATGAATTGTACTTAAATAATTTTTAAAGGTCAAGGAACAGTTACAAAAATAATTTAATTATTTAATAATTTAATTAATCACATAAGACTATTTATTATAGTTCTGGCTTTCCATTATTTTTTGGCCTTTTGCTAATTAATCCCTGCAAGTTTCAATTGTCCTTTTGTTTTTTCCCTTAGGCCATCTCCTAGATCTTCCATTTAACTGTTCTTTTTTAGGGCAAGCCTGCCGTTTTCCATCCAGCTACTTTAGTCAGTGACTCTTACTAAGCGAGGCATGCCAATCACAAGTGATATTTAAACACATTTTTCGGAATTGTTTTAATAACAAGGATTCAAACAGTTGAACAGTTGCTAAGATGCATTGCAATTCTTTGCTTTACTACAATCAGGTTAAGCAAGTTCAGTAAATGGATGGTATATACAGTATACTGTGGTGGACAGCCAGGGCCCTTGCCCATCCAGGACACCTCCACACTGGTATCCAGCCTATCCAGAGCGTTACCTCCCCACTGGGTTGCATCAGTGCCTAGGACTCCAACAGGGCTTCATGGGAGTTGGAGTTTGATGCAGCCCTGTTGGGATTCATGGGCACCACCAGGGGAAGCTGTAGCTGCTGTTGAGCCCTACTGAGCAGCTTTTCCGCCACACTCGAAAGTGCTCCAAGTGCTTGATGACCTATTTCAGACAGCACTTCAGGGGTGCTGCCATCTAGAGCTCTGGGGGGGGGGAGGGGGATAATGGTCTGGATAAGCTGGTTTCCTCCCAGCGTGGATGCATCCTGACTGGGAAAGAGCCCCTTCCGTCTACCACAATACTTACATACTCACTAAAATGATGCAATCAGTTATGCAGGGTCAAAGGGGGATGATGTGTTTTGGTTTTCCTCAGCACAGTTGTCTTCATACATCGACTTTGCATAGTGAAAACCTTTTATTAATTTGAGTCTGTTCATTTTAATATAGCTTTTATAATCCACCACTGTCATGTCATGTAATTTTCTGACCTGGTTCATCCAGTCCAGGGTTACGGAGGGGGCTGCAGCCTATCCCAGTGAGCATAGGGGGCAGGGAAAGGCAGAAACAAAATCTGGACTGGGCTCTAGTCAATCACAGGGTAAACACACACACACATTCACAGACCCAATACACACTAGGGCCAATTTAGTGTCGCAAAAGCACCTAACCTGCTTGTCTTTGGATTGTGGGAGGAAACGAAGAACCCAGAATAACCCAAAAAGACATAGGAAAAACATGAAAATTTCACCCAGGTAGGACCCAGGATGCAAACCCCGGACACCTTTCTGCAAGGCAGCTGCACTATGATGGTGCCACCATGCCACTTCATTTCACCAATAGGCCAATAACTCTGACCAAATTTTTAAGCAAGTGGCAATGACACCACTAATGTGTGATGATCCCAAAGTTCCACTCAGTTCTTGGAAGAAGATAAAGCAAGTGGTGATACACTGGATACCCCAGAAGAAGAGAGGGAGAAAACACTTGAACTGCCTGACCAACTCAGGATACTCAGCCTATTTAGGTTGCCAAAGCTTTGGTGTTGTGTTACATCACACACACACTTTTTCGTGCCGGTGAGAGCATAGCAACTGCGATTGTCCACATTCATCTTTTATTCTATGGAAACTCTGAAGCTGACACAAATTTGGGGATTTCACGTATGTGGCTTCAGTCAGGCAGTAAATTAGGAAATCAGTCTGCCATTTATCATTACACTGCCGTAGTGTGACTTTCAAAGCAGAACCTGGGACAAGTGTTGATAAATATTTATAGTTAGGTAACTTATTAATATTTACTATTTGCAAGCAATCTGGCCTCTTTGCTTTATTTCTTTCCTGGTAATTAAAATGAAATCCTTGAAGGAGACTCAGTGGAGTGATGCTTCAACAAATATGCTGATAGCTTCCAAAGTACAAGGTTAAGATTATAGAAGCCAAGGGGGTGAAAGTACCTTCGTGCGTAGCATTTCCAGCGTTCTCAAGTTATTTAGCATTTTTCTATTCACACCTATTTTAGGCTGTTACAAAATGATTAAAACACTAATTTACAAGTATTTTTATTCAAGCTACATAAGTAGCATTTGGTGGATCTTTAGTTTTGGAACAAATATATTACTGGTGTTTTCAAGTAAGGGGTGGCATGCTGGCGCAGTGGGTAGCACTGCTGCCTCGCAGTTAGGAGACCCGGGTTTGCTTCCCAGGTCCTCCCTGCATGGAGTTTGCATGTTCTCCCCATGTCTGTGTGGGTTTCCTCCCACAATCTAAAGACGTGCAGGTTAGGTGCATTGGCGATCCTAAATTGTCTCTTGTGTCCCTGTTTTTGTGTGTGTGTGCTCTGTGGTGGGCTGGCACCCTGCCTGGGTTTTGTTTTCTGCCTTGAGCCCAGTGTTGGCTGGGATTGGCTCCAGCAGACCCCCGTGACCCTGTAGTTAGGATATAGTGGGTTGGATAATGGATGGATGGAATAAATCAAGTAAAGTAAAAGTTAGTTGGATATTTGCAATAATAAAATAAGCATTTACAAGTTATTTATATTCTGAGTGAATGAATGAATTTAACTTTATTGTGATGTTTCTTCAGTATCAACGATCAAAACTAAGTGTCACAAACTCGAGACAGAGTCATATAAAGGTTTGGGGCAGCCACTCGTATAATTTGGTTTCCTGGCTGCAGAGTTGCTTTTAAATTGATACAGCACTGATGTGCACAAAACCAAGTCCAAAACAGAACTGAGGGAATAGGGAAAAGGTGGAGGCTTTTAAAGGGGAAGACAGGAAGTGAATTCAAAGGGGTTGGGCTCATGTAGGTCTTCTGCCCATGGTTCGAGCCCGGACGTGACATCACAGGGGCCGGAGCCGGCAAGGTCCCCTTTTCATTGGCTCGGTCCCGGAAGTAACGTCAAGAGGACCAGGTGGAAACTCCCATGAAAGGTCTGCTGTCAAGGGAGAAAAAGAGTCAGTGCACTCTGCCACATCCCGGTATGTCTTGGAACTGTCCTTACTCAAGCCCTTTAGCTGCCTCCCATGCGCACGTGTGTGAGAAGGCCACCCCTCAGTCCAGACCCGTCGGGTCGGGCGACCCTGACTGAGAGGTCATGAACCCGAGAGAAGGCATCAGTGTTGGCATGAAAAGTGCCCCGAAAATGAACAAGTGAAAACTTGTATGGCTGGAGGTCAAGAAACCACCTGGTGACCTGTGGATTCGACTCCTTGTGCAGGGCCATCCACTGTAAAGGTGCATGGTCCATGACAAGGTTGAATTCCCGGCCCAGCAGGTAGTACCTCAGCTGAGTAATTGCCCATTTAACCGCCAAAGCCTCTCTCTCCACCGCCGCATACCTTGTCTCCAAATAGTCTACGAGTCCTTTCCTCTCCTTAACTTTGTAAGGACCTTGCCAATGGGCAAGCAACTTAGAGTGTGAGGTATGAACTAGTGGAACTCCCGGAGAGACGTGCCGCGGTCGTAATAATGGACCTGTGCTGCTTGAGCCTCTTCCATGTGCCTTTTAAGGAGGGGCCCAATCTTAAATGTATCGTAATTGCGTGATATATTGCAATATATTTGAAATATATCCTTCTTTTAAGATATCTAATATGCCCCGGGGTTGTCGCCCATACAGTAATTCAAAAGGGGAGAACCCTGTGGAGGCTTGAGGGACTTCCCAATAGACATAAAGGATGAGGGGTAGGAGCTGATCCCAGTTCCTTCCATCCTCGCTGACCACCTTACGCAGCATTTGTTTGAGAGTCTGATTAAACCGTCGGTTTGAGGATGATATACCGCGGTTTTTAAATGCTTTATTTTCAGTAACTTGGCAGTCTCCTTGAATGTCTCCAAGGTAAAAGGCGTCCCCTGGTCCATCAAGACTTCCTTGGGTATGCCCACACGTGCAAAGACCCCTAGTATTTCCCGTGCGATGGCTTTGGAAGTGGCTGAGCGCAACGGAACAGCTTCAGTGTATTTGGTAGCCTAATCCACAAGGACTAAAATGTACTTGTGTTCTCGGGCTGAGGGCTCTAGGGGTCCAACTAAATTAACCCCAATTCTGTGGAAGGGAATATCAATCGGGGAATAGAAACGAGAGGAGCACGGTCCCTCCTAGGAATTTGTCACAATTTACACTCCGGGCAGGAAGTGCAAAAGTGACGAACATCCTCATTGATTCCCGGCCAGTAGTAGCTTGATCCGCTCCAGGGTTTTGTCAGTGCCCAAATGGCCACCTAGGAGGTGGGCGTGTGCTAACTCACAGACCTGCCACCGGAAGTAGCAGTAGCTGTCTCTCCTGCCCGTCATGCTCAGCTACGCAACAGAGAAGGTCATTTTCCAACAAAAAGTGAGGACCCTGTGGCATCGACTGGTTAGTGCGCTGGCCGTTGACTAGGACCACTGCATTTTTGGCAAACTTCAGGGAATCGTCACTCCACTGCTCCCTTTTAAATGAAGCCCGTGTCTCTCTAAATTGAAACCACAAAAGGGAGAGAGGGTCAGGGTTGACCTCAAGGGGAATGGTTGCCTCCCGTTCCGCGGTGGCGCTGGTGGATGACGTGTCCGGTCTGGGAGTCGCCACGTCACTCAGGGCGGCCGCTTCGTCTCTCTCTACCAGCTGATTAAATGGCGTGGAGGCAGCTTGAGATGACTCATCCCCATCCATAACTAGGCCCAAGTTAACCCCAGGACTAGTATGTGTCTCACCACTTTTAATAGTAGACCAGTCAGGCCCCAGTATCACTGGGTGTGGGGGATTCAGAAGGGCAGTCATGGTTATTTTTTGTACCGATCCCCCATAACTGATGACTCAAGCGGCGGAGCTTTACCAATGGATTTCTCCATGTAAACAAGTTAGACTGGTCTTAATCTTTAACCACTGTCGCGGCAGCACAAACCGGTGGGCAGCAATGGTAATGTTGCTACTGGAATCGAATAAGGCTGTGGTCTTGTGTCCATTGATGATCACCACGCCAGTATGTGGGACCACCAACGGCTTAGCCAGAGCACACCAACCCCTCCTCGCCCTCCACCTGCATTCCTCCTTGCCTCCAAGCTTTTTGAGCGCCTGCAGCTCCGGGGATGTCGATACAAGCTCCGGACTGTACGGGGGGGCTAGGTCTTGGGACATACTCCGGCTGAGTTCGACAAAGGGACGGTTCTGCTCCCTCAGATTGTGAGGCCGTCCTTTGTGACTCCAGAAGCTCTATGAGCTCTGCCAGTTTCTTAAACTGTTTACACCAGACTTGCTGGGTGAAGCCACGGGGAAGCGCTTTCAGGAGAATATAGCAGACTACCTGCTCTATTATCTGGGAGGTCTTATTTTCATTCGGCCGTAACCACTGCCCTACCCTTGCCCAGAAGGAACAGGCTTGTCTGAGGATCAGCCGCTCTGGGTTCAACCTCCAATATTTTACCTTACTTACCTGCCAGTACGGCACCAGCAAATGTTACATAAAACTGCAAAAACAGACAAGGAGAAACAAAATAATAAAATGATAAAAGTGTATACTGTGGGCTGTTGATCTAAGCCAGCATGTCTGGAAGTACTGAATGCCTAAATCAAGGAGAGTGTTTTAAAGTTTTCTTCTTGGGTGTCCAAGTTTAAAAATCAAATAAAAATGCTGAAAAGTTTTACCTACTCATGATCAGTACACAACTTACATGGAAATCCAGTGGTATGTATTGTGATTTAAATCGTTCAGCCTTGATTGTACCCGTTATTCATTCCCACAAGGGATTAAGTCCCTCCTAACAGCACTTGGAGAAAGGCAGGAACCAAACATTGCACTCTGATGTAGTGATTACAGCACCCATGTAGGCCAACTTCTTGGGTAAGTTTCAAGTTTTAAATAAAGTCTCTTTAGAATGTTTATTTGCACTCTAGATTAGAGCAGTACATGACGAGGAGACTTTATCTTGCTGGTAGCTGCTCAAAATTTAAAATTTACATTTTACCTGCAGGTACCTTTCAGCTCACACCTATTCGGAGTAGCAGCGAGCGGAAGCAAAGGCACGTAGCCCTTTGCAAACACCTGAGTAAGTTCAACTGAAGTAAAGCCAGCAGCTGACCAGGAAAAAAACTGGCAGTGAGAAATTAAAGTCGATGGTAGAAACTTAAAGCCGACAGTCTCTTTGTGATTCAGCTGAACGCAGATAGCGCCGAAGCACTGAAGTTACTACAAAACGGAGAATATGATATCAGCACTAAACATAAGTTTTATCTGCTCTTTGCCCGTTGAGGGCATGTTTATATGTTGTGTGTCCTGCAGCATGCACAGTTCAGGTTTTCTGGCCGACAGTGTAGACAGCTTTACCTACCAACAGTGTTTAGTTAATTTAGAGTTGGTCGGGAAAATATGCGAATTGGAGGACCGCGTTAGGAATCTTACTGAAAATTGGATCAACTTGGTTTGTTTAGACAATTCGGCTACTTCTGATTCGGCTTCAGTCTCTCCAGGAACCACTGTAGTCAGTGCGCGGCCAAAATCAGAAGCACCAATTCAGCCACAGGGTGAGTGGGTAACAGTAAGACGGGGGTCTAAGAATCCAAAATGTAGTCCCCCGGCACCCAGGTCACCAATTCGGGCCCAGAACAGATTCTAAGCACTCTGCAGCACGCCTGTGGAAACTGAGAATAAGAAAGTGCTCATAATTGGTGATTTCATAGTGCGGAATGTTAGAATTCCAAACTATGTTAAACTAGCAGTTAATGTTAAATGCCTCACAAAGGCCAAGATTTCTGGCAAAGAGGCCGCATTGGACCGTGTCACCGACAATGAAGTATCTACCTTATTACTGCATGTCGGCACTAATGATATTTATTTACAGCAATCTGAGGTATTAAAGAGGAACTTCATCTCTCTATGCACCAAAGCTAAAAATGTTGCAATTGAATTGTATCTCGTCCCTTAACAAGATTACCGTATATAGAGGGGATGTGATTTATAGCAGATTGCATTCCCTTCACTGCTGGCTAGAAACCTGGGGCCTCATGTATAAACGGTGCGTACGCACAGAAATGTTGCGTAAGAACTTTTCCACGTTCAAATCGCGATGTATAAAACCTACACTTGGCGTAAAGCCACGCACTTTTCCACGGTACCTCATGCCTTGTCGTACGCAAGTTCTCCGCTCAGTTTTGCAAACTGGCGGCACCCAGCGTCAAAGCAATGGTACTGTTCTTGTGTGATTACTCATTATTTTCATGACGCGGCTTTATAAATACACAGAAACTAACCGCATATTGTTTATTAGTGTAATGCATCTGATTGTAATTAACTCGTAACAATATAATGGTCCAGGGAACAGCCATAGTATTCCAAATATCATAACTGCTCTCACTTCTCCTTCTTCTTCTTCTTTCAGCTCCTCCCGTTAGGAGTTGCCACAGCGGATCATCTTTTTCAATACTTCTCTCACTGCACGACTCGGAGTATTTATATCACTGTATCTGAGTGTGAATCACAGCAGCAGCTGATCGGAAAGAGAATTATCGGTATACAGCTATGGCTTCAAGGACACGCTGTCTCAGCCACTGCAAAATGTTTTAAAGCCTTTCCTGTACAGACCTCGCGGTTCAGAAACAGTTTAATCCCAAGATCTTTAAATGCACTCAATCAGTTGCTCCTTGTAGAACGGTTTGTACTTATAAGTACAATCACCCCACTGTAAACTTGCACTACAGTTATAATATCTCACAACCTGAGCCACTTTATAAAGCGCGTATTTACATATATCATTTTTAAGGTGAAATGCAGCAAAATATGTTTGTTAAATTATACACATAAAGCTTTAACTTCATTTAAATAATCTATATTCTTCACTGGGAGTGTCGTGAAGGATAGAATAATTAAACATGTACTACGAAGATATTTCAATGTTCTTTAAACGTTTTGAAGAATCGCTAAGCTTACAGATGGCTTAACTTCTATTACAGAGCTGATTGTGTGGCGATCGGTTACTTGGGGAAAGAAAAGCAAGGACTCTTGGGGCGGCCACGCCAATATATATTGAATATAAAACAGAAAGAAAATAACAACACAGCTAAAAGCAGCGACAAATTTCGACAAAAGATAAATGCTTGTCATGAGCACGAGGCTCATGAAACACATGTTTAATAATGTGCTTTAGCTCCTATCATCATGAAAATGACATCACGTATACATCTCAGTATTTTAGTTATTCAGAGAGCTGTAATATCACAAATGTAATGGACTCTGTGTCCAGTTGGAGGAAGAGAGCCAGTTTAAGAAGCAAGTAGTGATTCACACACATAGATCACATACGAGTAGAAGATCAAATACAAAACAAAGCATTTAACGTGCTACTTTAATTACGATGTAATTTTGAGAAACTGGTTAATTAAACGATTTTAAGATGAAGTTTATAATGTTCTGCTAAATGACAAAATAAACTACGTGATTAAAGTGGAAAATTCGAGATTAAAGTTGACATTTCGTGCTTTTTCCCCACCGTGTGCCTTTTTTCTCTGTACCCTAATAAGCTTTCATATGACACTCAGACAGTGGGCTTACAACTCTTCTTTTCATGGCAACTTTGATATGTGACTTCTTTTTTATTTCTGACACTGTGCGATTTTGTGAATGTGAGCTTTCAAGTTTCTCCAACCAGCTATGTCACTCAATCAACTTCATTTTGTTGATTATACCACGGTTTATTTGAACAAATAGTATGTTTTTCCTTTGCCTCCACTTGGTATTCGCTGAAATTCTTATATTTTCCCCGTGCTTTTCCCATTGTCTTTTCACAGAAGGCTGCGCTTAAGGGCAATTTATATTGATTTGCATATTCAAATAGGCGTAATTCTGGGAGGATTTGGGGCGTTACAAAATGCGCGCCGGCGTTAGTTTTCACGCTGATCGGGATTTATGTAGCGGAAGAACGTGGAAGTTGGAGTACGCACAGAAAAATCCAGATGCAGGAATCTGTGCGTACTCCAACTTCCACGTTCTTCCGTTACATGTGCTTACGCCATGTTATAGTGCGAGTTCTACGCACGGCATTATACATGAGGCCCCTGGTGTGCAAATAAAAGCATAGCGTTTGTGAACAATTGAAATGATTTTTGGGAAAGGCCTGGATTTTTCAAAAGACATGGTCTTCATCCTAACTGGAGGGGAGCGTATGTATTATCCCAAAATATGGCAGCAAAACTGCCTGGTTGACTGATTAGAGCACCATCCAGGCCGCAGTCATGTCATGTGATCTTAAATCACAGGCTGTTGTTTATCCCACCTGTTACTATCCTGAAGCTGTTACCCATAATCCCTTTTGTGGGGCATCCAGTAAATGTAGTGTTGATACAAACCTTAAATTATTTCATAACCAAAAAATTAGCTGTATAATTAGACCAAGCGATAAAACCAGACCTTCCACAAGGGATAAAACCAGACCTTCCACAAAAAATCCACAGAAAGAAGCATGCAATTTTAAATGCTGCTTATTGAACATTCATTCTCTTGGCAGTAAAGCTGTTTTGATAAATGATATTATATTAAATACAAAATCTGATCTGTGTCTACTCACTGAAACCTGGCTTAGTAAATGTGACACTGTTCCCCTAGCTGAGGTGTCACCAGATGGATACTCGTTCCTTCATAAGTCTAGAGATTCTGGTTGAGGAGGACTTGGAATAATTCATTATAACAAAATGCAAATCACATCAAAAATGTAGGCAACTTTACATCCTTTGAGGCATTCATTTTAAATATTAAAACAGATTCCAACACAATTATAGTGCTAGTCTACAGACCACCAGGGGTATAGTCATTGTTCATGACTGAATTTAGCTATCTTTTATCTGATTTAGCTATAAATTGTGATCATGTAGTACTGATTGGGGATTTTAAGTAACACATTGATGTGGAAACTGACACTTTTAGTACTTTTAGGCTCCCCTTAAAACAAAAGTGACCAAAGCACATAGAAACTCCCCCTGGTTTAATTAAAAAAACACTTGAGCTCTTAAATTAGAGTGTTGAAAATTGGAGCGCAGATGGAGAGCAACAAACCTACATGTCTTTCACATTGCATGGACAGAGAGTGTTAAAAAATATAAAAAAGCTCTCTTTAAAGCTCGCTCAGAATACTATTCTACAATAATAGATAGCAATAATAAAAATCCTCGGGTACTGTTTAGAACAATGGCTAAATTAACAAATGGGAATTCAGATCTACAGTGCAAAATACCAACAGAAATTAACAGTACAGACTTTATGAACTTCTTCAATGAGAAAATTAAAAATATAAGATCCCAGATCTCAGCATCACAGTACAAACCAAATACTAGCTTAGTAGACCCTGCCGCACATTGCTTTTAGCACTTTAGTAATTTTAATTCTGTAACTGAGCAGCAAGTCTTAACTTTAATTTCTAAAATGAAGCCCACTACTTGTTCCCTAGATCCAGTGCCAACAAAACTAGTAAAAGTGCAATGGATGTTCTTGCAGCGCCTATTCTAAACATTATCAATAGTTCATTATTGCATGGCACAGTACCTGATGCACTAAAAGTGTCAGTCATTAAACCATTACTTAAAATGTCAGACCTAGACCCACACATACTAAATAATTATAGGCCTATTTCAAATTTACCCTTTCTCTCTAAAATACTAGAAAAGTAATCGCCAATCAGCTTCAGTCACACCTTACGCATTACAATTTATTTGAGAAATTCCAGTCTGGTTTCTGCACTGGTCATAGTACAGAAATGGCACTAACACGGGTTGTAAATGACATTCTGATATCCTCTGATGAAGGAAACTCCACTGTAATTATGTTGTTAGACTTAAGTACGGCATTTGACACTATTGACCATTCTATTTTACTGCACAGGCTAGAAAAAGATGTTGGGCTTACAGGCACTGTGCTCGCTTGGTTTAGTTCTTATTTATCAGATCGATTCAAATATGTACAGAAATGTGCTGACAGTACTCCAGAACTGAAGTATGGTGTCCTGCAGGGCTCAGTACTGGGACCTTTACTGTTTTCAGTTTACATGCTTCCACTGGAATCTCTCATTAGAAAACATAATAGTTAATTTTCACTCATATGCAGATGACACCCAGTTATACCTTTTATTTAGATCAAATGAAGTTTCTCGAATGTTGTCTTTAATTAGTTGTGTTAGTGAATTAAAGGAGTGGATGGATGAGAACTACTTGTCTTTAAACACAGATAAAACAGAGATGTTAATTGTTGGAGGGAATGACGCTGATCACAACAATATTTTGTCATCATTTAACTCAGTTGGAATCCCATTAATTTTACTGAATCAGCCCGCAATCTAGGAGTTATCTTTGACTCTAGCATGTCATTTAAAGCACATATTACAAAGCTGTCCAAATCATGTTTCTTCCATCTTAAAAATGTTGGGAAATTAAGGAGCTTTCTAAATAAACAGGATTGTGAGAAATTAATTGCATTTATTTTTAGTAGGATTGACTACTGCAATGTTGTGTTCACTGGATGTTCAAACTGATCTTTATACAGCCTCCAGTTAATCCAAAATGCTGCTGCAAGAATTATTACAAGAACAAGAAAATATGAACACATAACTCCAGTTCTTAAATCCTTACACTGGCTCCCGGTTAAGTTTAGGGCAGATTTCAAAATCCTCCTTTTAACATATAAAGCATTAAATGGCCAAGGTCTGGCTTACTTGTCTGAACTAATCATGACTTACAATCCAAAGTGCACATTAAGATCTCAAGATTCCGGTCTGCTTATGATTCCAAGGATTAATAAAATAACAGTGGGAGGTCGAGCTTTTAGTTACAGGGCCCCTAAACTGTGGAATGGTCTGCCTGCTACTATAAGAGCCCCTTCGGTCTCAGCTTTTAAATCCCGGCTGAAGACTCACTACTTCAGGTTAGCACACCCTGACTAGAGCTGCTGATTAACTGTACAGACTGCATCTCTGTTATTAGTCATTAGCACTAAAACATAAGTAACAGGATAGATATAATTGGATACTAACCCTCACCTATTCTGTTTTTCACTTCCGGTCATTGAGGACGTTCACAAGAAGAGATGTTTACGCTGAGCTTGTTGCATTCTTAAGGACTCCTCTCATCCAGCCAACAAACTCTTCCAGCTCCTCCCCTCCAGAAGGCATTACAGGAGCCTTTCAACTAAAACCAGCAGGTTTAGGAACAGCTTCTTCCCCACAGCGGTCACACTTCTGAACTCAGTCCCCCGTTGAACCTTCACATCCACACACTTAATCCTCTACACTATTCCTCCTCCCTTCCTTGTACATATCTGTACATACCTGTGCACACACAGCACACCTGTACATTGTACATCATATATCATATATTGTACATCTGTATATATTACAATACTCATAGTATTACAGCACATACATAACACACCTGTATGTTGTACATCTGTATGTATATATATATATATATATATATATATATATATATATATATATATATATATATATATATATATATATACACTGTATATAGTACTTATAGTATTATAGTACATACAAATACATGTATAGGTACATAAATGTATATTGTAAAATATGTATATTTGCCATCCGCATTTAGAACATTTGTATATCTATTTATATATATCTATATATCTATTCCCATATTCACTGTGCTCTTAACTGTAAATATCGTATTTAACTGTATTGAAGATTTGTTCTATTCTTTGTATTGTATTGTATTGACCCCCTTCCTTTTGACACCCACTGCATGCCCAACCTACCTGGAAAGGAGTCTCTCTTTGAACTGCCTTTCCCGAGGTTTCTTCCATTTTTTCCCTATAAGGGTTTTTTTTCTTTGGGAGTTTTTTCTTGTCTTCTTAGAGAGTCAAGGCTGGGTGGCTGTCAAGAGGCAGGGCCTGTTAAAGCCCATTGCGGCACTTCTTGTGTGATTTTGGGCTATACGAAAATAAATTGTACTGTATTGTATAGTGAGCGGCAAGTAGAAGGTGGGAACAAGGGAGGAAATTTGGAGAAGGAAAGAGGAAGAGGGTGCATGAAGAGATGAATTAGAAGAAGGGTGTGACATGAAGGAGAAAGGATGTGGATATAGTAACTAGGCGTGAAAGAGTTGGAAGAAACAGAAAGAAGGTATGTAAATATGTTTCTAAAGAAAAAATGATGTAAATATTTTATATATTATATATATATATATATATATATGTACCTGCAGGGGCTAGCGCCCTGCCTGGGGTCTGTTTGCTGCCTTGCGCCCTATGTTGGCTGGGATTGGCTCCAGCAGACCCCCGTGACCCTGTAGTTAGGATATAGCGGGTTGGATAATGGATGTATATATACAGTGGATTCAGAAAATTTTCAGACATCTTCATTTTCTGTACATTTTATGGTGTTATATATATTGTCACACACGTGCGTTTAGGAGGCAGACAGAGTAGATGAACTCTCCAAATTTTTCTCAGGAGCAGTTGTGTTTATACTGCTATTAATTTTCTTCCAGTCTCTCCCAATAATGACTGGAAATCGGGGATCCAGTAGTACTGCCATGGTTAATTTTCTCATAGTATGATCTATAGTTACCATACAGTTGGCTGTCTTATAATACCGGATGTCCCCATGAATACACCTTAGGCTATTTTAAGCCATTGTCGCGGTAAAAAAAATCGGGAAGCAACAATGGAAATGTTACTCACGGAATCGAACATCGCCCTTACCTTAACACCATTTATAAGAACTGCACCTTTGTAAGGAAGAGACAGAGGGTTAATCACAAAGGCACAGTACCTTTCTCCCTTAATTAGTGGACAGTCCATGGGTTCATTGGTGCATGCAGGGGACAGATGTCCAACCCCCCCACACTTGAAACAGCGGGGAAGGCTGAAATGTTTGTCCCTTTGATGGATGGCAGGCTTGGGGGCTGCCCCATGTGCCTGTTGGGTTAGGCGATAGGACTGTTCTGATAGCTCTGATTTACAAGCCGCCCAGTGATGTTCCACGATTTTTATCAGGGTGTCCATGTTTTTAAAATTCTGCTTCCGGATTTGCTGGCTGATATTGTTGGGGAAGGCATGCACAAAGGTCTCACATGCTAAAAGCTCGGCCATCTTGTGCAAGTTGTTTATATCGGGCCATAGCCAATGACACACCTTACTCCAAGCCTCAAACGCTTGGGGGCGGAGAGGCCGTTCGGGATCGAATTGCCACTCCCTCCATTCTCTTGCCTACTGCTCTGGAGAGATGCCGTTTTCAGTACGTCATAATCAGCAGCCTGCTCCCCAGTTAAATCATAATAGGCCCTCTGCGCTATCCCCTTCAGGTAGAGGGCCAGTAGGTACGCCCATTCCGACCTCGGCCACGCATTCCGCTTAGCGGTACGCTTACAAACCAAAAAATATGATTCTTTATCATCACCCTCAGTTAAATAATAAATAGTATGTTTCTTATTTCTCATTGGATTTCATGCTGAGAAGAATGAGAGATTTAGGTAAGTACCATGTGACAACCCCTTGTCTTGCGATATTTCACTCACCTTTAGGCTTTTTGACTGCCTCCTAAACGCATGTGTGTGACTATATATATACTGTATATATATATATATATATATATATATATATATATATATATATATATATATATATATACAATATATATTGTAGATGCTACATGGACTGAACGGACATCCCGGCCAGGAGAAGGGATGGTTCCTTACCCAGACGGGAAGACCAAAAGGGATGGACAAACATTTTACTAGGAAAGAAAGGAATAACTGGAAGCTTTTTATCCCCCAGCACACTAGATGGCAGTAGCCCCGGATGTCTGTGCCCCCCTTGGAAACCAGCAAGGCATGCTGGGAGATGCAGTTCAGCAGTGCAGACCTGCTGGAGTCATTGGGGGCCATGAGAAGACTTTGCAGGGAGACAAGCTTCCTGTTATAATAGACTTCCATGTGACCCGGGAGTGCTTCAAACGGGAAATCGCCCTGGCACTGGAAGTACCCCATGGTCTGTAATAAAAGGGACCGCACTAAATTATCCAGTTGATTCAGAGTTGGGAGGTAGTGGAGCAATGCTTGAGTGGAGGAGGGTAGTGCAGTAGGAAGGAATAATTGTGGAGAGAAATCCTGTGTTTTGTGCTTGTGTTACATTTTTGGAGGTATTAATTTGAACCCTGGACTGTGCTTGTGTGTTCGTGTTGGGGTTTGGGCTTGCTGGCATCCGGGTTTCCATCACTATACAGTATATATTCATAGCATCCGTAGTCTGAGTCTCGATCTGATTGTATGGCTGGTTACCTACCAGGTAACGCATGTGGTTGGTCTGTCAGTCGGCAAGTATCCACCACGAGCCCTATAAATATTGAGAAGCAGATCATAGAATGTTACATAGTTTACTGTCAAATAATGCAAATAGTAAAAAAATATTGGCACACACTTAAGGTTGAGGGGACAACTTAAGGGCTTATTGGAAGGTAGTCCATCAAGGTGAGGGTTGACGCTGTTGACTAATGTTTCTCCTTCTCTCTCCCATACAGATCAGATCACCAGCAGCATCAGTGACATCACTTCTTGGTCATGGTTCCCTGGCCCTACCTCTTCCAGTCTGGCTTCTTCTTAAAGGCTTCCACCACCCTTTTTGCAGTCAGTCTATCTGTTGACCCCAGTCTATAAAGACTACTTCATATATATTTTTTTTTATTTTCCATCAATTAGATGAGGTTCATCTACATGGTGCCCCAACTCTTCATCTTGTTCCTGTATTTTGTACAGGTGCAGCTCTGAATCTTCTCAGGTAGGCTTCTAAGACCTTTGTGTGCCTGAATTTTGGCAGTTTGTCTTACTCTTCCTGGCAAATCCTCTCAGCTTTATTAGATTGGATGAGAGGTGTCTGTAAACTGTCATCTTCAGGTCTCTTCACAGATATTCTGTGGGGTTTACGTCCACTCAGTGATATAGTCTTGTCTCCTGAAGCCACTGCAGTGGTGCCTTGGCTGTATATTTTGGGTCATTGTCATGTTAAAACATGAACCGCTGCCTCAGTCTGAGGTCGCTTGGACCCTGGATCAGGTTTTCCTCTCTATATTTGACTGTGTTCTGACCAGTTTCCCTGCTCCTGCCACTGAGTAGCACCCAGTATCATGATGTTGCCAGCACCATACTTCAATGTAGAGATGGTATTTGGCAGGTGATGAGCAGTGCCTGGTCTATGCCAAACAAAGTTCTGTCCAATGGGTTCAGTTTTTGTCACATCCTTTGGACAGGCTGTGACATGTCAGCTCTGTTAGCGTGAACCTTGTTTTTTGGTCACTTCCCTGTCCAGGGCCCTTCTTGCTTGGTTACTCGGTTTGCCATGATAACCAATTGTAGGAAGCATCCTGGTGGCTCCATACTTTTTCCATTTCCCAATTTTAGAGGCCACTGTGCTCCTGGGAATACTCAACATTTAGAAATGGTTTTATCCCCTTGCCCTCATTGATGCTTCACCATAGTTTTGTTGCAGAGGTCTACAGAGAGTTCATGGACTTCATGACATGTTTTCTGTCCTGACATGCAGTGTGAACTGTAGACCTTGTATACACAGGTGTGTGTCTTTCTAAATGATGTTCAATCACTTCTGTTTGCCACAGGTAGACTACAATCAAGTTTTAGGCTCATCTCAAAGATAATTAAAGCAGACAGGATACACTCGAGCACAATTTGGAGTGTCATAGCAAAGGGTCTGAATACTTATAAAAATAAGAGATTTCGGTTTTTGATCTTTAATAAATTACAAGCCTTTCTGAAATATTGCTTCTACTTTGTCATTATGCATTATTGAGTGTAGATTTATGGGGAAAAAATTGTAAATTTATCCATGCGAAACAAAATCTACAACACAATGAAGTGTGCTGAAAGTGAAGGTGTGTGAATACTTTCTGAATCCAGTGCATATATACACTGATATATTTATCTTTGATTACATATTAATTAAAACTGAATCATTTGTGGGGTTGATTTTTATATGTTTACGTGTAATTGACGGAGTAAAGTGAAAGTCTGCCTTAGCACTTAATCTAGAGTGGTTTCTGTCATTTAATGGTTGCTTATGTTAGTCAGTGAATAAGAAGGATACTGAGTAGTGGATGAATTTGTGGGAAGAGAATGGTGATATTTTATTTAATTTGAGAAAAGTTTTTTTTTTTGTTCTTTATTTCTCCTTATACAATTTCTTGTATTAGGAATTTGTTAGATTTCGCATACCCTTTGGGCTCAGAGTGCAGGGTCAGCCATTGTACAGCACGCACCCCTGGAGCAGTTGAAGGTTAAGGGCTTTGCTCAAAGGCCCAGCAGAGTAGGATCTCTTTTGGCAGTGACGGGGATTTGAACCGGCAACCTTCGGGATACCAGCACAGATCTTTTTAGCCTCAGAGCCACCACTGCGTTCTACATGCAATATATCTACTAATGGAGGCACCACCAGAAAAAGAAAGAGTTAATGTTAGATGAAGGAGTAGGAGCCTGCGCATAAGGGCCCATTTATACTTTAGAATGCATGTGTGCATGATTCATGGCTGCCATGCGTTCCCAGCATTCATTTGATGCGTCCTCTGAACACATCCTCAAGAAGTAAAGTGACGTGTGCACAAGTTGCAGTTTTAGCAAAAAGTCAGGGGGGCGCAGTGTGATAAAAGTCAGAATGTGATGTCAGAGTCTCTGTTTACTATCTACATGTGACAGAAAGCCGTTATGTGGATCCTCCAATATCGATGTGCGTGCTTTGATGTTTGATGAATGTTGAAGCAAAATGCCGGCATGGTGCTTTTCTGATCAAGTGTATTCCCATCGTAATGACATTTTATAGGTCTCACATACCATCTTCTGTGCTGTCTTTTTTTTTTTTTTGCAGACCTTCACAACAGCATCAGAATGTACGGCAGCGTATTTGAGCCACAGAGAAAAAAAAATTAAGGTCTATGTTATGATTAAAGTGGAAGTTTCAGCTTAAATCTTGAAATGTCCACTTTAACCTCGTAATTTACTTTATCATTAAAGTAGACTGTCGTAAACGTCATCTTAAAACCGACCCAATCGCTATGCTCTTCTGGGGCTTTCTCCTGACCTGACAGCAGCAATCACCACACAGAACACATTACATTTATGATATTCCAGCTCTCTGCACATTTAGAATCCTTAGATTTGTTACATTTGTGTATGTTTGTGTAAGGTATATTACATGTTATAGATAAGTCATTAACTTCATTTAAATAATGAATACTGATAATAAGTACACATGTTGTGGCGGTACGGTCTGCCTCGCAGTAAGTCATGTCCCTTCTGTTCCCTGCCTGGAGTCTGCATGTTTTCCTGGTGGATTTCGACAGTGTGCTCCAGTTTCTTTCCAAAGACATGAAGGTTTGGGGATTTGGTGACAATAAAATGACGCTAGCGTATGTGTGTGCTTGTGTTCACCTTCCCATGAGCTGATGCCCCATCCAGGTATTTTGTTTCTGTCACGCGCCCAATGCTTGCAGGAATAGGCACTGATGGATGTAATTATTAAACATCCTTTTCAGAGATATTGCAGCAAGGTGTCCTCGGAATTTAATGGGTGTTTCAGGCAATTCACAATTCTGAACCTGTTCTCAATGTGATAACATCTCGCACTGCCACCTGGTGGAATCTCTCAGATTTACGTAAAGTACACGCACAAGTATAAACAGTACAACGCTTATGTAGCAGTAGCATCCAAAGGCGCATGGGTCGCGTGAAGTATAAACCAAGGAAACGAGTTGCTGTGGTGGAGACATCATCAAGAGAAATAAGAAATCAGGGCCCAGCATTTTTGAGGTATAGAGTGCAAGTTTAAAAGACAAGAAGACTCAGTCTAAAACTTATACTGATACCAACTAATGTGACATGCATGCATTTGGGACACTCAGAGGAAAACCTCTGCAGAACATACAAACACAGGTATTGACCAGGTTGGGATTTGTAGTCTAGAAACTGTGAGGCTGGAGTGGTGGCTCTGAGGCAAAGGATCTGTACTGGTATCCAGAAGGTTGCCAGTTTAAATCCCCATTACTGCCAAAAGAGGTCCTGCTCTGCTGGGCCCTTGAGCGTGGCCCTTAGCCTTCACTTGCTCCAGGGGCACTGCATAATGGCTGTTTCTGTCCTCTGACCCCATGGTGTATGCCAAAACTAATAAATTCCTAAAACAATAAATTGTATAAAGCGAAATAAAAAAAAAAACACTATTACGCTCTTCTGTCAAAAAGCAAAGAAAGGGTGTCTTTTAGAACAAATAAAAGAAAAATCTCTTTGCCATACGTACACAAGAAGTGCATGTCATGTGAAACCTTCTTAAAGGATAAGTTCAATATTTTTCAAGTCAAAGTATTTCTTCACAAACATGGCATACATGCAATTGCCACACAACACTGTGTTCTAAGTTTAAGCATTTTCTACAAACTGTCACGCACGAGTAGGAGGCCGCGGACGGACCCGAAATCGCTTCGAAGGATGTTCGCCAGTAGGGAATGGCGGGGTACTAACCTTTCTGCTCTCTCTTCCAGGAAAAAAGACGCTCGCCATCTTAACCTGACCGCACCATGTCCACTTTCGCCCATCCTCCACCATCTTCCCTGATGTCAGGAATCCCGTCATCCCTCACGCCTCCTTCCCAGCATTCCTCCACTTCCGGCTCCTCCTATATAAAAATGGCCGCCGACGCATGTGAAGGCGTCACGCGTATGAACAATTGTTTATTGTTTGTAAAAGTTGACCTTGCTTTGATTTATTTACAGTATACGGGGCCGGAAACCCCAACCCTTTATGCTGTCTTTTGTCCTTATTTTACAAAACTTAAGCAAAATTTCTTGCCCTCACTGGCATTTTATGATAGTGGCCAATAGGGCATGGGGCCTCTCCATATTTCCACATAGAAATTAACATGCAAAGTATGCCAAATGCTAAGAAGTTCTATTCTAGTAAAAGTGTTATATTTATTCCGTGTATTTGATGACACTAATAAATCAATGACTAGAGACCCACACACTGCGGCCACCTGTCTCTGTGCCATAGCTATTGTCATATCTCAAGTCTGCTTTGTGCTCACACTATTTACTATGTAAAGAGACGTTTATTTTTTCTCTTTACTTCAGTTGTTTTCATTTGCACTAATGTTCTTGGCTTTGCCGTTTGCTGGCAATGCCATCCCACTAATGCACAGCAAAGGTTTTTAAGTTGGCACATTTAAGGGAGTATTATTTTGTCTAAGTGCTTCTGTCCATTACCTGCTCAAAGGGATGGTCAAATTTAGACGTATATCAAAGGTGTATTTCATAACATTATTTTAAAATATAAGTAATCAAATGTTTTGAACAGGAATCTTATTGAACTGTGGCAGACTGTTACAGAAAACAGCTAAAACTGTTTTTGAAGAAATGTGCTGTATATGCTCCAGATGTTGTACTTTAGTTTTTAGTCATCCTGTTTCTGTCTCAAAAATGTTTCAATAGACGCATGTTTAAAAAAATTTAAATTAATTTTTTACATTTTTTTTTCTTGTTTGTTTTTCTAGCATAAATAAAATATTTTATATTCCTTAAGGGTCTTGTGAAAATAACAACAAAAATGTATTTCTTGTAGAGCCCCAAATCCCACAAGAGCTGCCTCCATAGGATTTAATAGAGCATGTTTTTTGACAGCCCAGAAGACAAGAAAAAAACTCCCCCCAAAAAAAAACACCTTTGGAGGAACAAATATGAGAAACAATAGTAAAAATAATAAATTTTGAACTGAAAAATTATATAAAACATATTGTAATTATTTATTAGCATGTATTTATTAAAAACAGAAAATCGAGGCAGCACAAAAACAGCAAAAACTGTCTGGAAACAGAAAAGCTTCCTTCGGCACCTAAAGACATTTTTCTCAGGAGAGAATACGTTATTCCTTTTGTGTTCTGGGTTCAAATGCTGTCCTAATAGTCACACTGATACAGCGCCCTCCATAATGTTTGGGACAAAGGCACATTTTTCCTTTATCTACCCCACCTCTGCTCCATAGTTTAAAATTTCAATTCAAACAATTCAGATGTGATCTGAGTGGCCATTGCCAACTTTAATTTAAGGGGATTTGCATTCATTTCGGTCACAGCATGTAGAAATGATAACACAATTCCGAACATAACAATCTTTGGAACACAGCAATGGCAGGTCTATTAAATCAGTCATATTTAGGACTTTGTTTTATATCCCTTACATGCAATGACTGCTTAAAGACTGATATTCATAGACATTATGAGATGCTGAGGTTCTTCTCTGTAAATGACCTGCTAAGCCTCTAATGTAGCCATCTTCATCTTCTGCTTGTTTTGGGGTCTTGTCTCTTTATGTTTTCTCTTCAGTATATTGAAGGCCTGCTCAATTGGATTTAAATCGTGAGACTGGCTTGGCAATTCAAGGAAGTCTCCATTTTTTTAGCTTTGTAAAACTTGCCTAAGCAGTTTGTTGAATCATTATCTCGTTGTAGGGTGAAGCACCATCCAATGAGTTTTGAGGCATTTACTGGAACTTGCGCAGATGAGATGTTTCTACAGACCTCAGAATTCATTGAGCGACTGCCGTCAGCAGTTCCATCATCCATGAAGAGAAGTGTGCCAGGACGCCCAAGCCATAACACCCCCAACACCATGTTTAACAGATGAGATGGCTTGCTTTGAATCTTGGGCAGTTCCTTTTCATTTCCATTTTTTGCTCTTGCCATCACACTGATACAGATTCATTTTTGTCTCTTCTGTCCACAAGACCTTTTCCCAGAATGATGCAGTATTTTTTAAGTCCTTATTCACAAACTGTAATCTAGCCATTTTGTTTTTGTGCCTACCTAGTGGCTTGCATCTTGCAATGTGGCCTCAGTATTTCTGTTCGTGAAGCCTTCTGTTTATAGTTGTCTCTGACACATCCACATTGGGCTGCTGAAGACTATCTCTAATCTGTTAGAGAGCTGTTGGAGGCTTTTTCTTGACCATAGTGAGGATTCTTCTGTCATCAGAAATGGAGGTCTTCCTTGGCCTACCAGTCCTTTTGTGATTACTGAGCCCACCAGTTTGTTCTTTCTTTTTAATGATATTCCAGGCAATTGATATTATGTAATCCTAAGGTTTTAGCAATGTCTCTAGAGGTTTCATTCTTGTTTCTCAACCTCATAATGGTTCCTTTGATATTCTTTGGCACAGCTCCTGTCTTCATTTTGAACAATGGCAACTACAGACGCCAAAGGGTAGAAGCAAGATGAGGGATTTTATGAAGCAATGAAACACATCAGAGTAACCACAAACACCTGGGACTGTGAATTGTCCCAAACATTGTGTTGCCCTGAAATGGAGGGACCCATGTATAAAAAGTATTTCTACATGTTGCAACCAAAATGTATTCACTGCAAAAAAATGAAATCTAAGCTAGTGAAAAAAATGTATATCATGGCATTAAACCAGCGACCTTGCTGGAAAAGGGTGTGTGGTGCTCCCGATATCTATGCAAAAGGACGAAGGTCCAAGTCTTTAGATAGATAGATAGATAAGGCACTATATAATAGATAGATAGATAGATAGATAGATAGATAGATAGATAGATAGATAGATAGATAGATAGATAGATAGATAGATAGATAGATAGATAGATAGATACTTTATTAATCCCAAGGGGAAATTCACATAATCCAGCAGCAGTATACTGATACAAAGAAACAATATTAAATTAAATAGTAATAAAAATGAAAAAAAAGAAAAAAATTAAAATAAAATTAATGTTAGCATTTACTCCCCCGGGTGGAATTGAAGAGTCGCATAGTGTCGGGGGAGGAACGATCTCTTTAGTCTGTCAGTGGAGCAGGATAGTGACAAAAGTCTGTCACTGAAGCTACTCCTCTGCCTGGAGATGACACTGTTAAGTGGATGCAGTGGATTCTTCATGATTGACAGGAGTTTGCTTAATGCCCGTCTCTCTGCCACAGATGTTAAACTGTCCAACTTTACTCCTACAATAGAGCCTGCCTTCTTAACAAGTTTGTCCAGGCGTGAGGCGTCTTTCATCTTTATGCTGCCACCCCAGCACACCACCGCGTAGAAGAGGGCACTCGCCACAACCGTCTGTTTAGAATCCTGGTGCTTCCTGTCTTGCTATATGGTTGTGAGACATGGACATTTTCCAGTCCCCTGAGATGAAGGCTGGACTCCTTTGGCTTTGTGTCTCTTCGGAGAATCCTTGGGTACCACTGGTTTGACTTTGTGTTGAATGTGAGGGAGCATCAGATACGGCACTACGACCATGTGGCACGTTTCCCCGAGGGTGATCTGGCTCATATGATCCTCATTGTTGGGGACCCGAGTGGCTGGACCAGGCCAAGTGGTCGCCCAGTAACACCTGACTGCGGCTGATTGAGGGTCAATTTCCAGAGGGTGGGACTGGATTGCGTGTCTGCCTAGGGGGTTGCCAACGAGGATCCCGAGTTGTTACGTCATGTGGTGGGTGTGGCAACGCACTGTACCAGTGCATGCTCCCCAACTTGACTTGATGGCATTAAATCTCGTTTTGCTTATTGTAAGAATTTTTGACTTATCAAAAAATTTGTATCTATGATTTTGTAGCTTACCTTAGGAAATCTTGTCAAGTAAATTTTGCTTACCCCATTGGCAGACATTTTTGCTAAATAAAAGCAAAACAACTCCCATTTAAAGTTTCTTTTCTCTAGTTTTTGAATATGCACTTTTTTGCAGTATATGTAAATGCCTGCAACATGCACTTTAATCACATCTGAATTTGATTTGTAATTTTAAACTGTGAAAAATTAAGGTAAATCAAGGAAAAAAGTGACATTGTCCCAGACATCATGGAGGGCGCCGTATTTCAAAGGTTAGCACAGGTGACCCTGTGGTGTGGTGGTCAGTGCTGAGACCTCACAGAAATGGTTTTCTGGATTCCAGTCCCATGCCTATGTTTTGTCAATGTTGAGTTTCTACACATTCCCAGTTTCTGCATGGGTCATTTTTCCCAGGCACTCCAGTTTCATCCCATGATGTGTTTGTTAGGTTAATAACTGACTCCAAATTGATCTTCGTGTGTGCGCGAGTGGGGCCTATGATGGACTGTCCCCCCATCCATTCCTGCCTGCTATTGCGGGCAAAGGCTCCAGTACTCCACAGCCCCAAATTGTACTAAGAAGGTTTCTGTAATGTTATGCAGTAATAAAATTAGAGAACGCGTGGAGACTTATTTTGAGCTGGAAAATAAATGAGTTGCTATTATTCCTTTCTAATCAACCATTCTTCCTCTCCAACTTCATTTGTTATGCTGCCTGGCTCTCTTACGTAGGTGATACTTTTTCTCACTTGGATTACTCAAATTATGAGCTTAACCACTATCATCTTCAATGTGCAAAATAAAATCAATTCAATGATTGCAAAAAATGTCATTTTCATCCTGCCATGTGGAGGAGAATAATAAAGAGGACTTTTTGCTTTCCCTGCCCTGTATTAACTCTAATCAGTACACTGTTTTAAACATGAGAAATGGCCAAAAATATTGCTACACTTGCATTATATTCAGACAGTGCACCAATTCTTCCTAACAAGAATCAAAATTAAATTAAAAGATATCATCCATGCATGCATTACTTTATTTTGCAGTGGAACAAAATAAAAAATCATTGCCAAGAATTCAATTCTTGCTTATTCTACAAAGACAACCCAAAATTTTCAGAACCAAATTGTCAGAACCATTTAAAAGTTATTAAGAAATAATTGTATTGTAGTAATCCTTCAAGTAGACTAAAGTGATTATCATAGGCGTCTTCAATCTCGTAATCGCTCATTTAGCCCATTTTAAAAAGAACAAGAACTCACTTGACTGTTTTGTGTCACATTAAATATGGAGAAGAAAAGCAAAAGCAAAGAGTTGTCTGAGGAGATAAAAACAGATGGTAGCAGCCAAGTATGGCGGAGGGAAAGACAGCGAGGCCATCTCCAAAGAGCTTCATGTTCCTGTGATCACCCTTGCCAATGTTATCAAGATGTTTAAGACCCATGTCGTATCAATGGGATACAGTAGAGGGCACTCTAGCTGTTGTGTATATATAAGGAAGCGACGCTTAAATAAAGTTTGGATGGCACATCTGAAAGTGGAGTGAGTCTGCATAACAGTACATGGTACCAGAGGTTAAAAACGAATAAGCAAAATGAGCGTCACTAGCGTCCAACAGCCAGATGAGTTAAAATGGAGTGGGAATTTTCATGAAAATTGGAAATCTTCTGTGCTGTATTTGCTGGTGATAGGTCTGGATGAAAGAAAGATGGCTGCACTACTTCTTACTGTGGTGGGCCGAGCTAAGAGGGACATCTTCAACATGTTTGAATTTCCCGAAGAGGTTACATATAAATACACATCAGTTATGACAAAGTTTGAGCAAGAAAACAAAAATGAAATGTACAAATGGTATGTTTACCAAAGCTGAATGCAAAAAAGATATAATCTATAGAGCAGTATTTGACAGACTTGTGTTTTAAAAGTCAGTTATGTAATTTTGATGCACTGGGTAATTCAATGATCAAATTGCCATTGGCATTTTAGCGTGTACTCACAATAGGTACATACAGTTTATTTACAATACAGTTTATTTTTGTATAGCCCAAAATCACACAGGAAGTGCCGCAATGGGCTTTAACAGGCCCTGCCTTTTGACAGCCCCCCAGCCTTGACTCTCTGAGAAGACAAGGAAAAACTCCCAATAAAAACCTTGTAGGGAAAAATGGAAGAAACCTCGGGAAAGGCAGTTCAAAGAGAGACCCCTTTCCAGGTAGGTTGGGCGTGCAGTGGGTGTCAAAAGTAGGGGTCAATACAATACAATATACACAACAGAACAATTCCTTAAAACAGCATAATAATACAAATTTTAGAATTACGGTTTAACAGTAGATGATATGACATAATTAGGTTTGGATATTTTTAGAGTCCTGGAGACCTCATCCATCTAGCTGCCTCCCCATTTGGCCATGCCACGGCTGAAACGTTGCTCCGATGAAAGGACCTCTCTTTCCCATGATTCCTGTGATCCTCCATCAGGGATGACTTTACCATAGGCAGGCAAACAACTTGGCAGGTGGGCCGTGACACCAATGGCCACATTTGGGTACCGAGAAAAGAAACAGAATAGGTGAGGGTTAGTATTCAAATATAATTATCATGTTACTTATGTTTTAGTGCTAATGACTAACAACAGAGATGCAGTATGTACAGTTAATCAGCAGCTCTAGTCAGGATATGCTAAACTGAAGTAGTGAGTCTTCAGCCGGGATTTAAAGGCTGAGACCGAGGGGGCATCTCTTATGGAAGCAGGAAGACAATTCCACAGTTTAGGGGCCCTCTAACTAAAAGCTCGACCTCCCACTGTTATTTTATTAATCCTTGGAATCCTAAGCAGACCGGCATCTTGAGATCTTAATGTGCGCTCAGGTTTGTAAGTCATGATAAGTTCAGACAAGTAAGCGGACCTTGGCCATTTAATGCTTTATATGTTAAAAGGAGGATTTTGAAATCAGCCCTGAACTTAACTGGGAGCCAGTGTAAAGATTTAAGAACTGGGGTTATGTGTTCATATTTTCTTGTTCTTGTAATAATTCTTGCAGCGGCATTTTGGATTAACTGGAGGCTGTATAGAGAACAGTTTGAACAGCCAGTGAACACCGCATTGCAGTAGTCAATCCTACTAGAGATAAATGCATGAATTAATTTCTCACAATCCTGTTTATTTAGAAAGCGCCTTAGTTTTCTAATATTTTTAAGATGGAAAAAACATGTTTTGGACGACTGTGTAATATGCGCTTTAAATGACATGCTAGAGTCAAAGATAACTCCTAGATTGCGGGCTGATTCAGTAAAATTAATTGGGATTCCAACTGAGTTAAATGACGACAAAATATTACTGTGATCAGCGTCATTCCCTCCAACAATTAACATCTCTGTTTTATCTGTATTTAAAGACAAGTAGTTCTCATCCATCCAGTCCTTTAATTCACTAACACAACTAATTAAAGACAACATCGGAGAAACTTCATTTGATTTAAATGAAAGGTATAACTGGGTGTCATCTGCATACGAGTGAAAATTAACATTATGTTTCCTAATGAGAGATCCCAGTGGAAGCATGTAAAGTGAAAACAGTAAAGGTCCCATTTGTACATTTGTTCTGTACCATGCCCAATCATGATTGCCGCCCCCTCCCTACTCCCCCGCTGGCCTGCACTCACACTGCACTTAACGTTCTGGGCCCAGGCACGATCACGTCATGACCTTGCGACTTTGTGTAAAGCCAAAACAAGATCCAAACAACAAAGTGACAGCGTGTATGTCAAAATTATTTTACTTATTTTGTGGTTGTTTTGGAGTCGTGTAGAACAGGATAACGCTCTTATAGATTTATTGAGTGTGCAGCACAGCGTTTTGGTGCTAATCGTGCTGCATGTACGAGAAGATTTTTATGATAACAAATGACGTTAAGGGAGATATTTGCAGCTTTTCTTGCCAACTATAATTCATGTTCATGTGTAAGGTGAGAATAAAAACCTGTTTTTAACTCAAATAGTATTAAATGAAATTAGAATTGCACTATCAGACTTGTCGCATCATTGACATCATGTCTGTTTTCCTTGCTCGGGCACATTTAGTGATCACACTATTCCCGAATGTGAACTGTGCTTGAGCCCACCTTTTGCAAGCTGTCCAGGGCATGGTATAGTTGGCCCATCACAGACCGATCACACTTGCCAAACCAACTAGGCTTTGCGGGGTTACCTATGAACAGACGTGCTCAGGTACAGAACAAATTACCACTGTGAAAAGACCCTAAGACAAATGAGTGAGAATGCAGCTACTCAAAGAAATTGAACTGAGTCTTGAAAAGGCAGTTCAAATTTGCCAGTCCTCAGAAAGTGCAAAAATGCAGCTAAAGACATTCAATTGTAATGCTGAATGAGCAGCAGTGGACATGGTGCAAAAATGTTCAAAGCGGGTCAGAAAACGGAAGTAGTAATATGCATGCGGCAACTGTCAAAATGTCAATCAAATTTGATGGGTGACCGGAAGTCCCGCCCCTTTCCTCTGACATCATTAATGCGACCCTTCTTTGAACTCGCCCTCCCACCCCTTCCTGTTTTTTCCTCAGGAAACGGTTAAGATCCGATTGCAGGATGTCTGACCTTCCTTGAACCCGCCCCCACCCACCTGTTTGCCCCAAGCCCAGGAAACTGTCAAGAGCAGACTTGATGGATGTGTGCCCCCTCTTTGACCCCGGCCCCCCTCTTCTGAAGACAAGTTCAGACACATCCGGGCAAGTTTCTATCCAGACCCTGCTGGACCAAGCTACATGTCCAAAGCATGAAGGCCTTGCCACAGCCTCCGGTCAGGCAGCCTCTGAGGGCAGGGCATCACATGTTGGTTGGCCCCTTCACTTCCAGGCACACTTCTTCCAAGGACATACACAGACACACATGCTCCTGCCTATATTGCTTCGGGTAAGTCCACGTGTATCTATCTATTATTTAAAATATCTATCTAACCTTTGATTTATCTAAGTCAAAACATCCTTTTTTCCATATCCCTGACAATCCTTTCACAGAAACGTCCAGCTGTTGAATTTTCCAACTCACAGAAAGAAGGGTTTCCCGCAGAAAACAATGTGCCGGTTCTCTCTATACAGCAGAATACATGGACTCTAAAAAGCTGACCTGCTATTAGCAACCCCTGCACTCATTTTCTCTCTATATACAGTTGACGCCTGAGAGCTGAGCAGACAGCCTCTGTGCTTAAAAAAGCTGGCAGGCATGCGGCTGCGAGATGCCCCAGCGGCCGAAGCTCTAAGCATACACGCCGGCAAGGGTTTGTAGTTCAAAATACATGCTGACCGGATCTCTCTATCTACACAGATCTCAGAGTAGACAAACACCTCTCTCGCTCACTCGCCCAAAAGCCCTGCACGCCCCGCGATCAGGCACGGATCTATAGCAGGAAGATGCAAACTGTATGAACCCTGGAGCTCCGCTGACAGATAGTGTCCGACACAGGCCAGGAAACTGCCAGACCCTTACCAAAACTGTATTCTACGAGCGCATGCTTGTCAAACACCCCCCGGGAACGTGTGTGTTCAGATCCTGTGTCCGGGTTGAACAAGTTATGTGTGTAACTTTTAAAGTTAAGGGAATTAAAAATCACCCACACAGTTAAATAATAGGCAACAGGGACATTTTAAAGAATGTTTGAGACGTCTTAAAATCTAGCCTCGGATGTATATTTTGTATATCTTAAAAAAGCCCTTTTCCATCTATTACCTCCCATTTTAAATAATCAGATGCCCCTAAGGAAATATATTGCGAAAGCATGGCGAATAGTTTTCTAAAAGTTTGAATTGTACTATATAATATAATCTCAGAGTGAATGGAGCACAAATATTTACCAAAAGCGGGATTCAAACCCACGCTGGCATTTGTCCCTTAGATCTTAAAGCCAAAGCCTTAAACAAATCGGACCTCTGGGGATACAGAAATGCACTATAATACACGCTTTGGCAAAACCTTTGAGAGCAATTCACAGCTCATTCCTTTTGCTGACCTTTAACCTCATGTCGGATCATCCAGTGGACAGTGTGAAAGCGCCCTTACGGAAAGGCATGCACTTATTTCTATCTGCGTTTACGACGATTAATGTACAAATTCATAGGACTGAAGCAAACAATATTAGTTTTTTCATACCGAAACGGGCTTTACAATCAAGGAGTTTTTGTCTCAGCGTCGTAGAATTCAAACAGAGCCTCTTCTCTGAAAATATTCAGACATGGTTGTGTATCAGCTCTGGCGTAATAAAAGGTCAGTATTCTGAACTACGTACAGAAGGGACCATTTGTGAAATGCCTAATCTTTCGAATCGGCATCGGTAGCAGGGGAATCTCTGAACGGGGCCTCCTGTTTTTAAAAGTCTGAGATAACGAAACATTTTTACTTTATAAACTCTCATTTGTTACAACTGGTTGGAGACAGACTCCAGGAGCTTACTGTAATGGTGTTTTCATTCATTTCGCTAAATGTGATTATTTTAATACAGAATAGTAATAGTGTGAGTAATATAATTAAGTTATTTTTAAAATTAATCCCACACTGCACAAGAGAGACAGATTCCATGTGTGTTTTAGGATTTGCTGTGGCCAGTGATTTTAAATTTTTTGCTTAGCTCATTTCTATAACATAAGAGCCTTTTGACAATGGAAAACTCTGTAAATACACTTGTGCATTTAAACGGAGATTTATAAAAAAGCAGTTTTCTACCTTATCCCAGTTTTGTACATGTATGTAAAAGCACTCACTGTTACACTAGCACAAAATTTAGATATTTTCTGTCTACTCAAAAAACTTAAATTATTTCTATTAACACAGGTGATAATTAGAAAAAATTTACTATTTTTAATTAAAAAGTTTAAAACAGAAAAGTCCAATTATGATTTTTGTTTTATCATATCCTAGGGTGACACTTTTTCCTCTTTATACTCTTTCTTATGTAAACCTTAACACATCCAAAATAGTTCATCACAGTCCTCGGAGGGGACTGGGCGGTCTCATGGTCTGGAATCCCTACAGATTTTATTTTTTTCTCCAGCTTTTTTTGTTTTTTTTCTGTCCACCCTGGCCATTGGACCTTACTCTTATTCTATGTCAATTAATGTTAACTTATTTTCTTTTCTTACTGTGTCTTTTTTTTTTCTATTCTTTATTGTGTTAAGCACTTGGAGCTACATTTTTTTTGTATGAAAATATGCTATATAAATAAAATGTTGTTGTTGTTGTTGTATCATTTCTCAATTCCTGTAACTTCAGGTAATTAGACAGAGATCCATAACAGGCAAGAGAAAAGTATTATAGGTCAAATACACTGTGCCAAAAACAAAAGCAAAATAAAGTGTGAACACCACAGAACCTGGTATTGCTAGATGTTTAGTTTTTCCAGGTATCAGCCATAAGTCAAGATCTTTCTTTTATTCTTTTTAGATCAGCTTTTGTATTGATTTTATGAAGGTAATCTAGGTATGATGGGGTCATCCTGTCTCCAAGACAACTTTTCCTTTATTACATTTAAATTTCTGAAAATTCATTCATAGCTCTTGGAGCCAGGAGATTATAGTGAGGGGTGCTTGTTTAACTAGAGGCAAGTGATGTAAGAAGAGCTCTTCTGCACATCCGAAGTTCATTGAACTAAAATCATGTTTTTAAAAGCAGCAGCTTTAGCTCATGCTAATGACCTCATAAATGGGTGCCAACAGCTCAGCACACTTGTATAGCTCACAAAATAGAAGAGCTAATTACTCTTTCTGCTTAAACTAATTTTCAAATATTCAGGTAGCTCTTACTACTTACCGTATTTTTCGGACCATAAGACGCACCGGACCATAAGACGCACCAGTTTTTAGAGAAGGGAAATGAAGAAAAAAAAGTTTCTGATGTCTTAAAACATTTTATGTGCATTAAAACCCAACATCACAGTCATAAACACATGTAATCAACCCTGTAAAGTGAACAGCAGCATTTAGAACCATTATTAACAAATACAGTCAGCAAAAGACAAAATTACTGTAAAACACAACAACGAGAGACTTCAGCAATAAAATAGAATAAAGTTGAACAGTTACGCTCTTTTAGGTTCTGCTTGTTTTATGAGAACCCCAAGAACTCCTCATCGCTAGAGTCAGAATTTAGAAAGCTCAGATCCTCACAATCACTAACAGGACTTTCGTCACTACTGGTGCTGGTACCGGTATTTTCATATAACATATCATCTTCAGTCCCATCTAAGGCATTGCTGATGCCACATTTTTTGAAGGAATGTACAATGATCTCATCCTTAACTGAGTCCCATGAGGTTTTCACCCACTCACAAACTTGGGTAATAGTGGGCCTTTTCATTCTTCCAGTAGGTGTAAGATCATGATTACCAGCAGCCATCCATTTGTTCCACTCTTGCCTCATAAACACTTTAAATGGTTTGTTGATGGACACGTCCAGAGGTTGCAGCTGGCTGGTAAGACCACCGGGAATTACAGCTAAATGAGTTTTGACTTCTTTAAAGTTCTTTTTGTAGTGTCGTGATATGTGCTCTGAACTGGTCAAGCACTAACAAGGATGGTTTTTAAAAGCCCACCAGGACGTTTGGACCATACTTTTCAATCCAGAGCCTCATTCCTTTTCGTCCATCCATCCTTTGTCATGGACATGTACCACGACTCGAGGAATTGCTTCTTTGGAAAAGTTTTCCTTTTGAAGATGAGCATTGGTGGCAATTTAGTACCATCTGCACAGCAGGACAACACAAGAGTGTAATGGGTTTTCTCATGCCCTGAGGTTTTAACGGTTATAGTTTTTGCTCCTTTGTGGTCTACTGTTCTATTGGATGGTACATCAAAAGTAAGCGGGACTTCATCCATATTTCCAATCTGGCTTAGTTCAAATTGATTCTTCTTTCTGGCATCAATGACGAATTTGTGAAAAGACAAAATCTTTTCTTTGTATTCGTTGGGCATTTTTTGAGCAATTTTTGTTTTGGTGCATAGCAAGGCCAGATCGCTTCATGAATCTGTAGCACCATGATGGTGAGCCAGTGAAATCTTGAATTCCTTTTTCTACAGCAATGAGTCTGGCTTTATTCATGATCATTTTGTGGAGACTGAGAAGCCATTTTCACGGTGATGTGTGATCCACTCCTTTATGTCCACCTCCAACTCTGGCCACTTTGCAGCATGCCCACGTGAAGTTTGCTTACTTTTGTCCAACTTTTGCAGCTGATCCTCCTGTTTCCGCCACTCTCTAATCATCTTTTCAGAGGGAGGTGGTCCAAAGTGTCTCTCTGCTGCTCTGTTGCCATGTTCCTTGGCATATTTTATAACTTCCAGTTTGAAACCAACTTTATATGTGCATCTCTTCTGCTTGGACATCTTAGTGAGGAGGTGGTACTGGTACAGTATTTCTGCAAAACCTTCAAAATCGTAATTAAAGAACTGTCAGTAATACCAATACGGTGTCTTTTAATTCCCCATATTCCATCAGGTGCTCTCATATCCCCCCTCATTCCATCCAGTGCTCTCATATCTCCCCCCCCCACACACACATTTTATTACTATCAGGCCTAAACACTGTTACCAGTATAGTGGGGGGCAAGCTGTACCGTAGTTCACAATATTGCCCGTATACTGTATGCAGAGACTTTCTGTGATTTACCATAGCGGTAACATTTACGGTACTGTCCCACAGTGTAAAACACTTTCCAGCCTCTCACAAGGCTAAAAGCTGTCAGCAAAGTTCAGTGTTATTTGCCATGATATGTATGGTCATTTTGTTCCAGGCTCAGGCTGACTGAGACTGTGACAGTCTGTCACTACTAGTTCTGAATTTGTCTCAGTTGTATTTTTAATTGTATTAGGGTTTCTATTTATGCATATTCAGTTGTATTTTTAATTATCATTCGGGGTCATTTTTGCTAAATCGCTTGTAATTCGACCTCTCCAAATTAGAATCATTGCTGTTATTGAACTATCTGGAGTATAAACACATGTTTGGTCTCTTTGTAAAGGTAACATTCTCTAGTTTCACCCTTAGTAGTCAGAATCACTGTAGGTGTGACTGATCAAAAGTTATGCACATTAGAACTCACAAAAAACGAATTTTTTTGTTCTCGCCTAAGTTTTTTTATGAAAATAAAGGAAAATAAAGCTGCAGTAGGTAGGTGGGGACAGAAACACACTATGTACCAACAGAATAACTTGTTGACTACTCAAATTTCATTATTTTGAAAAGAATACCTGTAAAAATGACATTTTTTACACCAGTTTTTATGTGGGCATGCCCAGGGGCTTTTTAGAGGGACCATTATCCACATTTTGGAACATATGGAAAAGTGTAATAACTTTTGAATGCTTCAACCCACATATATCAATAAGGGCTCTACTGAAAGCTTACACCTAAAGGAATCTATATCTACACACAGTGTCACTCTATTAGTTATGGAAATTCATGTTCCATAATAAAACAATAAAAATACACATTTCTATGTAAAATGGTCAATACAAGTTATGGGCCAAAAATATATTTATATTTTTTATTTTTTACTTTTTTTATAAAATGCACACAAACTATATATATATATATTTCTTTTACAAACTGTTACAACACAGCTCAGCGTTTTTCCATGTGCCACTTGATGGCAGCAATCACTAGCAAGCAGAAAGCACAAGGGCGTGGCACGTCGCTCTCTCCCATTATACCTCGCGGGTGCCGGTTGAATACTTTTGCAACGCGTACATGCATCTATTATTTAATCGAGCGTTTATTTACGTTTAAACTTCTACTTTTATTCATATTTAAACTGTGAAAAAACTTGGCGAAATCACAATAAACAACCACGCACCAACTCTGCAGACTGGCACAAATGCCACCTTCACGAAGCTCCGATTGTTTTTTTTACAAGTTAAGCATAGCAAGTCACATATCAAAATGCTCGTCTGCTCATTGGCTGTAAGTTTTGAGTGTCAGTCACAGTGTCCAATCAAACTGGTAGATTCTACCAGAGTTCAGAGCTATACGTCACCCTGCAAGCTTTCTGTGACACTGGTTGGCTATACGAGGTGCCAGTCAACCCCAGACCCGTCGTAATTGGCCAACTTAGGTGTCTTTCAAAAGCTAACACTTCCGTGTTTCATGCGGTAGCATGGTTATCGCCGACAGAAACAAATTACGTCTAATATGAGCAATATAAGTGAAAAAAATTACTTAGGTGGTCTCAAGTTATGAAACATTTTCTGGAGTTTTGTCCCTTTGAGAATATATCGTGTGTTTTGGACCTAAATCGTTTTACTGGATTATATTCGCTGGAGCCTTACGGACACAATGGGATCAATACTGCTCGGAAATATTGATGTTTGACTTGCAGGGGGTCTTCAAAGGTAGGCACAGTCAACTCTTAAAAGTATGTACTTCTCTGTAAAAAAGGCTTTAGTGTCAGTGCTGTGGTTGTTGTGTGTCAAAATGGTTTATATCATCGGAAAGACGAGACTTTGAAGTTTCATTTGATGTATAGGGTGTCGAGATGCATGGCAAGATGGGCATGCACACATTACTGTAACGTTTTGAACGCTGTTTGTCCGGGACCGGGACGTGTGCGCGTTAAGAGGTTAATTGTATTAGGGTTTCTATTTGTATGCATATTCTTGCGCTTTTACCTTCACTCAGTCATTTCACTTGTCATTTACCTCTATTCGTATTTCACTGGTGTGTGCGGTGGTGGCGCTCGACTCGCAACTCCTGTCCTGCCTCAGCTGGTGTCCGCCCGCTTCCGGGATTGGAACCAGCGTGAGGCGCTGCGTGTTCTCACAGGAGGGAGGTCACATGTGCGCCTCACGCTGGTTCCGATCCCGGAAGCGGGCGGACACCAGCTGAGGCGGATGGGAATCGATGAATGATGATGCATGCAGACTGCAGGATCAAGGAAGGGACCGTCACCGTACACTACACTGTACCAGTTAGAGTCCAGTCCCCTGACTCCAGTGAGCGGTGCGGCCGGGGGCGGGAATGGAGCATTGCAGCCAGCAGGAATGATCATGGAAGCAGGTGCGGTACTACTACTACCACAGGGCAGCAGCAGCGCTGACTCCAGTGGCGGGGCGGCGGCGGGAATGGAGCACAGAGCGGGCAAGTTGAAAATTTTTTTTTTACAGCACATGTTTAGGCTATATTCGGACCATAAGACGCAGGGACTTTCCCCCAATTCTGGGGGGAAAAAAGTGCGTCTTATGGTCTGAAAAATACGTAACTTTTATCAACATTTATTTTTCTAGTATCAGAATGTAGTTTAAGTTAATGTGTTCTGCGTTCAATAGATGTATTTTTCATATTTTCGATTCTTGTTTTCTTTTTTTCTTATCTTCACTTCCCCCTTTTTGTTACTTCGCGCCCCCTAGGGGGCCAGCCCCACAGTTTGAGATCCACTGTTGTAGGGGGTTATTTGTAACATACTCTGTGACACTTCAAGCTAAATTAGATTTCCTCAGCATTTCACCTGTCCACCAGTGTTCCATTTTTGTTATAAATTGTATTTAGTCTCTCTTTATTTACTAAACATTTTATATGTTGAATCACTGTAGGTGTGACTGATCAAAAGTTATGCACATTAGAACTCACAAAAAAAACGAATTTTTTTGTTCTCGCCTAAGTTTTTTTATGAAAATAAAGGAAAATAAAGCTGCAGTAGGTAGGTGGGGACAGAAACACACTATGTACCAACAGAATAACTTGTTGACTACTCAAATTTCATTATTTTGAAAAGAATACCTGTAAAAATGACATTTTTTACACCAGTTTTATGTGGGCATGCCCAGGGGCTTTTAGAGGGACCATTATCCACATTTTGGAACATATGGAAAAGTGTAATAACTTTTGAATGCTTCAACCCACATATATCAATAACGGCTCTAATGAAAGCTTACACCTAAAGGAATCTATATCTACACACAGTGTCACTCTATTAGTTATGGAAATTCATGTTCCATAATAAAAACAATAAAAAATACACATTTCTATGTAAAAATGGTCAATACAAGTTATGGGCCAAAAATATATTTATATTTTTTATTTTTTACTTTTTTTTTTTATAAAATGCACACAAACTATATATATATATATTTCTTTTACAAACTGTTACAACACAGCTCAGCGTTTTTCCATGTGCCACTTGATGGCAGCAATCACTAGCAAGCAGAAAGCACAAAGGCGTGGCACGCGCTCTCTCCCATTATACCTCGCGGGTGCCGGTTGAATACTTTTGCAGTACGTACATGCATCTATTATTTAATCGAGCGTTTATTTACGTTTAAACTTCTACTTTTATTCATATTTAAACTGTGAAAAAACTTGGCGAAATCACAATAAACAACCACGCACCAACTCTGCAGACTGGCACAAATGCCACCTTCACGAAGCTCCGATTGTTTTTTTTACAAGTTAAGCATAGCAAGTCACATATCAAAATGCTCGTCTGCTCATTGGCTGTAAGTTTTGAGTGTCAGTCACAGTGTCCAATCAAACTGGTAGATTCTACCAGAGTTCAGAGCTATACGTCACCCTGCAAGCTTTCTGTGACACTGGTTGGCTATACGAGGTGCCAGTCAACCCCAGACCCGTCGTAATTGGCCAACTTAGGTGTCTTTCGAAAGCTAACACTTCCGTGTTTCATGCGGTAGCATGGTTATCGCCGACAGAAACAAATTACGTCTAATATGAGCAATATAAGTGAAAAAAAATTACTTAGGTGGTCTCAAGTTATGAAACATTTTCTGGAGTTTTTGTCCCTTTGAGAATATATCGTGTGTTTTGGACCTAAATCGTTTTACTGGATTATATTCGCTGGAGCCTTACGGACACAATGGGATCAATACTGCTCGGAAATATTGATGTTTGACCTTGCAGAGGGTCTTCAAAGGTAGGCACAGTCAACTCTTAAAAGTATGTACTTCTCTGTAAAAAAGGCTTTAGTGTCAGTGCTGTGGTTGTTGTGTTTCAAAATGGTTTATATCATCGGGAAGACAAGACTTTGAAGTTCCATTTGATGTATAGGGTGTCGAGATGCATGGCAAGATGGGCATGCACACATTACTGTAACGTTTTTGAACCGCTGTTTGTCCCGGGACGGGGCGTGTCTTGTGATTAAGAGGTTAATTGTATTAGGGTTTCTATTTGTATGCATATTCTTGCGCTTTTACCTTCACTCAGTCATTTCACTTGTCATTTTACCTCTATTCGTATTTCACTGGTGTGTGCGGTGGTGGCGCTCGACTCGCAACTCCTGTCCTGCCTCAGCTGGTGTCCGCCCGCTTCCGGGATTGGAACCAGCGTGAGGCGCACACGTGTTCTCACAGGAGGGAGGTCACATGTGCGCCTCACGCTGGTTCCGATCCCGGAAGCGGGCGGACACCAGCTGAGGCGGATGAATCGATGAATGATGATGCATGCAGACTGCAGGATCAAGGAAGGGACCGTCACCGTACACTACACTGTACCAGTTAGAGTCCAGTCCCCTGACTCCAGTGAGCGGTGCGGGCGGGAGCGGGAATGGAGCATTGCAGCCAGCAGGAATGATCATGGAAGCAGGTACGGTACTACTACTACCACAGGGCAGCAGCAGCGCCTGACTCCAGTGGCGGGGGCGGCGGCGCGGGAATGGAGCACAGAGCGGGCAAGTTGAAAATTTTTTTTTTACAGCACATGTTTAGGCTATATTCGGACCATAAGACGCAGGGGCTTTCCCCAATTCTGGGGGGAAAAAAGTGCGTCTTATGGTCTGAAAAATACGTAACTTTTATCAACATTTATTTTTCTAGTATCAGAATGTAGTTTAAGTTAATGTGTTCTGCGTTCAATAGATGTATTTTTCATATTTTCGATTCTTGTTTTCTTTTTTTCTTATCTTCACTTCCCCCTTTTTGTTACTTCGCGCCCCCTAGGGGGCCAGCCCCACAGTTTGAGATCCACTGTTGTAGGGGGTTATTTGTAACATACTCTGTGACACTTCAAGCTAAATTAGATTTCCTCAGCATTTCACCTGTCCACCAGTGTTCCATTTTTGTTATAAATTGTATTTAGTCTCTCTTTATTTACTAAACATTTTATATGTTGAATAGAAAACAGATATCTTGTTCAGGCTTTAATTTAAAACAGCATTTTCATCAACAGACTATAACCACTTTGGTACTCAGGGTGCTTTGTATAATACAAAGTTTTAGAAATTTTGTGAACGCTTGGTAATAACCTTCCATTTTACATCAGTTATGAGACCCTGAAAATAAGAATGGTTATAGGAGCCTATACACTACAGGGCTGATGATTAGGCTTATTTTGGACACGTTAGGCCAATCAGGATGGAAAATGTTTTTAGTGATTAGTTACATCGTATCTATCATATGTGTTAGCACAAGGATTAAAATTTTACTAAAACTGTGAGGCTTATTCTTTCTTTTAGGTAGCCCTGGTGACAAAGGACAGCCATCATTGAAAACTGCTTTTCCCCTCTGTTTGTGAAAAAGCACCCTTTGTTTTAGTAGCATTGAGGGTGAAAGGGGGTGTAAGTTTAAACTGTGATTGCAAGACTCAACAAGTGTCTTCAATCTTCTTGAATACGAGTCAAAGGACCAGGGTTTGTGCAGGGATCATAGTCCGGAGCAGAGTTAAGCTAGACATTATTATTCCAAAATGAAACACTGACTCTCCCATATCACAAATATAAGATAGTAAAAACTAAAGTTTACAAATTCTAAGTCACAGAGGAGATTAAAAAACATCTTAAGACCAGATCAACAAGGGATCACCCCAAGCTCACAGCACACTGCAACAGAATCTACGTGTTCTGCGGTATTTTATCAGCTAAACTGTCATCTATTTAGCCAGTTCCATGGGATTGCAAAGAGTTGAGGAAAACATTATTGAACATCTGATAGTATAATGCTAATTAACATTAGCCTGTTATTGTTAGAATCTTATCTGGCACTAAAAGTCAGGCTTGTGTTGCTCCTGATTTGGGAAGAGCATTAAATATTGGAGTTTAGAATATGAACTAGACTGATAGTCTTGACGGTAAGGACATTTATGCCAAAATAAAGTTAATTATGAAGTAAATAACCACATGAAAAAGTGGAGTTATAAAGGAGTTATTACAATTTGAAAAACTGCCGTGATGTATAAAAAACATTGATAGGTGACAAAACCAGCATGAAAAGAAACCTTTTGAAATAAATAATAAGCTTTTTTGACATGCGCAGTCTGGAATAGTCTGAATATGTCTTAAAGAGTTCATCTTTAATTTAAACTTAAAAAGGCAAATTAAAAATATTAAACCTGAACAAAACACAGAAGTATCATTTAATGATATCAATTAGTGTTAAGTATTATCAAGCACCGGGATCTATTCATAAGGTTTATTTGATTTAGTTATAAACAAAATAAATGGTGTTTTGCTTTGAAATTTTTACAATAGTCTGATAGAGCTTTAAGAATTAGAATGCAAGACAAACCTCTACACTATATAACAAATGTTGTTGCTGTTTCAATAGGAGTATCTCAGATCTCTGTTTCATTTTAACCTTTTGACAAGAAGACCCTGGTCAGGGAAATATACCACATATATCGAAAATGAATAGCGCCGACATGCTAACTAAATAGATATAAGATAAGATATTTTTTAATATGGACCTGGGCGCTACCCCCATGATTCTGACAAACTAAAGAGTCTTCACTTAATTGTCAAACTTCCTGCAGGTGCTATGGATTTTACCGATCATCGACAGCATTTTGTACAAAGGAATGAATCTGGTGAAAAGGCAGAAAGATGTTGAATAGACCGACCCAGCCATATATATAGTATATATATATCTATATATGTGTATAGTGTCACCAGGCAATGCTTGGCCTGAAATCTTGTAAGAAACTGGAGCAAAACAAAAGAGTCAATGTAATGGACTGCAGTTATGTAACACATTGAGACACGTCTCAAAAAACAGAGCGGCTTAAGTTTAGCAAATATACAAGAGCTAATGAGAAAGTGCAGTGAAGTATTTAAAGGCATTGGCTGCTTAACTGGTTAGTTCAAAGTTGATTTGCAGTGTGGTTTCTTAAGCTATGGGTACCCAGCAGTGGTGTGCTGCTGAACTCTGAGTCCCATAGTGCCCTGCAGAATCCGGGGGCACCGCTGTAGTCCAGGGAAGTTGCCATCTAGCGTCTTGGGGGAGGCAGTGTCCTAAAAAAGCTGCTGTCCCCCCTCCTTCCATCTCAGGAGCATCCTGGCTACTTTGAGCTGCTGGCTATCTCTTACAGAATATATATATATATATATATATATATATATATATATATATATATATATATATATATATACTCAGCAAAAAGAAACATCCCTTTTTCAGGACTGTGTATTTCAACAATAATGTTTTAAAAATCCAAATAACTTTACAGATCTTCATTGTAAAGGTTTTAAACAATGTTTTCCATGCATGTTCAATTAAACATAATCAATTAATTAACATGCACCTGTGGAATGGTCGTTAAAACCTTAACAGCTTACAGAAAGTAGGCATTTAAGGTCACAGTTCTAAAAACGCAGGACACTAAAGAGACTTGTCTACCGACTATGAAAAACACCCAAAGAAAGATGCCCAGGGTCCCTGCTCATCTGCGTGAACGTGCATTAGGCATGCTGCAGGGAGGCATGAGGACTGCTGATGTGGCATGGGCAATAAATTACCATGTCCGCACTGTGAGACGCCTAAGACAGCGCTACAGGGAGACAGGAAGGACAGCTGATCATCCTCGCAGTGGAAGACCACGTGTAACAACACCTGCACAGGATCGGTACATCCGAATATCACACCTGCGTGACAGGTACAGGATGGCCACAAAAACTGCCCGAGTCACACCAGGAACACACAATCCCTCCATCAGTGCTCAGACTGTCCGCAATAGGCTGAGAGAGGCTGGACTGAGGGCTTGTAGGCCTGTTGTAAGGCAGGTTCTTACCAGACATCACCAGTAACAACGCCGCCTATGGGCACAAACCCACCTTCGCTGGACCAGACAGGAGTGGCAAAAAGTGCTCTTCACTGATGAGTCACGGTTTTGTCTCACCAGGGGTGATGGACGGATTCGTGAGCACGTCTGGGACCTGTTGGATCGCAGGGTGAGGGCTAGGGCCATTCCCCCCAGAAATGTCCAGGAACTTGCAGGTGCCTTGATGGAAGAGTGGGGTAACATCTCACAGCAAGAACTGACAAATCTGGTCCAGTCCATGAGGAGGAGATGCACTGCAGTACTTCAAGCAGCTGGTGGCCACACCAGATACTGACTGGTACTTTTGATTTTGAGCCTCCCTTCATTCAGGGACACATTGTGAAACATTTTTAGTTTATGTCTTATGGTGTTGACTCTTTTAGTGTTCATACAAATATTTACACATTAAGTTTACTGAAAGTAAAAACAGTTGAAAGTCAGAGGACGTTTCTTTTTTTGCTGAGTATATATATATTTTTTTATAAAACCTCAAGCCCATGTAAACTCTATACAGTGGAGCATTCAGACTCATTCACTTTCTGCAGTCCTGCTGTTGTACATTTAGTTTTAAATTACATTTTTACCCATCAGTCTACACTCAATATTCATTAATGATAAACTAAAAACGAAAGGTTTGCAGTTTTATTAAAAAATCAAAAACTGAAATTTCTTGTTTATTTAAGTGTTTAGGCCTTTTACTGTGGCACTGCAAATTGTGTTGAGGTGCATTCTCTTTGCTTTAATTCTTCTTGAGATATGTGTGGAATTTAACTGGAGTTCACCTTTGGAAAATTGATTGGACATCATTTAGAAAGACACACACCTGTGTATACAAGTTTCAACAACTCACACAGCATGTCAGGACAAAATGAACTTTCTGTAGACTTCTGCAAGAAAACTGTGGTAAGGCATAGATCAGGTCAAGGGGATAAACCATTTTTAAAGCTTTGAGTGTTTCCAGGATCACAGTGGCCTCATAAATTGTGAAATGGAAGAAGCTTGGAACCACCAGGACTCTTTCTAGAGTTGGCTATTTGGCCAAACTCAGTAACTGGGTAAGATGGGCCTTGGTCAGGGAAGTGATCCAGGAACCAATGGTTATTCTTAGTTTCATTGAGATTCATAGTTCCTCTGCTGAGATGAGAGAACTTGTCTAAAGGCCAACTATCTCAGCAGCACTCCATCAATCAAGTGCTTATGGTAAAGTGGCTAGATAGAAGCCAGCATTGAGTGTACTAAATGTCATTCATAGGACTCTGGTCTGAAGGGATAGAAATGAAACCCTTTTGCCAGAACAGCAAGCATTATGTCTGGCAAAGACCAGGCACTGCTCATCACCTACCTAATATCAAACGTATGGTGAAGCACGGTGGTGACAACATAATGCTATAAGGATGCTTCTCAGAGACAGAGAATGGTCAGAACTGAGGGAAGAATCCTTGAAAAAGACCTGCTTCAGAGTGCATGCACCTTCAGATGGGGTGACGGTTCACCTTTCAGCACAATAATGACCTGAAGCATACAGTCAAGGCAACCCTGGAGTACTTTCATGACAAGTGTCTAACTGCCCATGAGTGGCCCAGCTAAAGCCCAGACTTAAACCCCATAGAACATCCACGAAGAGACTTGAAGATGGAAGTTTACAAATGCTTCTCCTCTAATTTAATTGAGTTAGAGAGTCTCTGCCAGAGGCTTCTATAAAGTAATGAATTAAGGGTCTGAATACTTTGATAAATGTGAGTTTTCAGTTTTCGATTTTTAGTGAATTTGTAAACCTAAAAACCTGTTTCATTTTGTCATTCTCAGTTATTGAATGTAGATTGATGGGTAAAAATGGCAAATTTATCCAACAAAACTTTAACCTACAACACAATAAAGTGTATGGAATGTGGATGGATCTGAATTCTCTCTGGATCAATAGTACGAGTACTGTATATTATTTTTACTTTGCCCTGAACTCAGTTTTGGATATTCAGTTGGCACAAACTTAATCATTAGATCTTTGTATTTATTCAAGATATTCTGCATCGTGATGAGTGTTGGTCTTCAGTGGGAATCACAAATCTTCTTTGCAGGCTTTCAGATGAAATGAAGTCTCTCTTCATATGCCAACGAATAATGGTAATGCCATCTTGATTCTATAACATTTACTCTTTAAATACGAAAATAATCAAAGTTAACCTTTTTTCTAAAACATTTAGATAAGTTCAGTTTTAATTTAATAGCCCAGCAGGTCTCAAGGGTTATCACTTGATCCATTATTAAACCTCCTTCCAGAGCTCCCATCACTGCAGTCGGAGCATCACAGTACACAAGTCTGAAGATCGGCATCGACTGAACTTAGCAATGTAAATTTAAGGCAATAAAAAGAACTTCATTAAAGCGACTTGATATTTTTCTGTTTATAAATATATAGGCTTACAGCTGTTTATACAGATATAATGCTTACTTTTTCTATTCCAGTCATGAATGTTGTGCAATAATATCAGGGGTCTTTTTTAAAGATTATGGCACATCTTTGAAAAAGTCTACCAGGTTCATCTTTAAAGACAGATGTCCTGCTGAATGACGGGCTCATGTTTGACCGCACAGAGTCTTAGCTTTAATTAAGCAGGAAGAGTTTCCTACTGGTTAAGTGAGTGAATACGCTACTAAAGATGTCTAAATTATTCTAATATATTGAATAAAGCGAATGTCAGCCATCTGAAAACATCATTTAGCATAAGCCTTAGCAATTTTTATGCCACACAAAATACTTACTATAAATATTTGTAAAACAACAGACTCCCTTGTTTAAGAAACTCATAATTTGTCCTGATAAATTGAATGTTAAAATAGCATATACTTATTTACAAACATTATTTACATTTCAAGTAGTAAAACAACCATTACAGATAAATAAGTAAAGCCAAAGTAACAGAACATGCAAACGAACACACATTCCAGGTGGCAGGCTCTAAATAATTGATGGGGTATCCAGCCTAATTTCTGTACAATACATGAGTTGCATATGCCCCATTCTTGGAGCTGGAGACGCTCGTGTATTTCATGCTTGTTTTAGTTTCCAAGGTTACTTGCTAAAGGGGAGAGTCAGTCATGCTTAAGCTGTAAGGTTTACACTTATTTAGGGTATTAGAAAATGCTGTCCTTACAGTTGTCTTCCTCTGAAGTCTAAAGAAGAGACACTTCAACTTGTTGTATCATTAGAAAATGGTGACTTTAAACAATATATCAAAATAAATTACAAGTTCATTAAAACAGTCCCCCTATTTTAGGAATCTGAATATTTTAGTAGAACAGGAGTGTCACTCCCAGTCCTGAATGGCAGCAGTTCTTGTAGAGCCAAGCTTCACTCCATCATGCCTGCTCTGTTGGAAGCCATTAACTGGCCAACAAGGCACTACGCTTAGTTTTTGCATGGTGTGGGTGTACATACAAAAAACATAATATATACACATTGTCACACACGTGTGACTAGGGGGCAGCCAACAGGACTGATGATGCACGAAAGGAACAACCAAAGGGTTTTGATTCAGAATGCCTTTTTTTTCAACCTCCAGGAAAAGAGAAGACGAATAAATGGCATACCTTTTGGAATTCAGCAACAACGACACGCATCCACAACTCATCCGGGTTCCGATGATCTGTCGCCACAAGATGACTTAATTTCCGGGCCACTCCTGATGACCTCACTTCCCCCTTCCCTCCATATCACTGTCTCCGGTCCAGTTTCCACTGCCACATGTAATTTCCTGTCCGTCTGATATAAAAGTCCTCCTTGTTTCACTCAAAGATGTCTCATGAAAAGTATGTTTGTCTGTTTGAACTGCGGTGCGAAAGACGATTCCACGACCTACAGTATATGGGACGGCGTACCAAACCATTATGAGCCTTTCATGTTTTTGTTGGTTTTATGATTTTATTCTCTGTACAGTTTCCTTGTATGTTTAGAAAGGCGCCTTGAAATGAAATGTATTATTTTTATTATTATTATTACATTTTTGCCAATTTAAAAAGGCAATTTGCAGCAGTGTCTGGTTCTTCTAACGTAATCAGAGCACTTTAATGCACTCATATTGCAGTAAGGACACCTAGCATGAGCAGTGACACTGCATTAATATGTAAGTCATCTGTGATGCCAAGATGAGACTGACAAACACTGTATCTCCGTGGCCTGGGTCAACCCTTGATTAATTTATTTTCAGGCAAAGTAGCTTTGACAGACTTGAAGGTGCTGTACGTGACTGGCCTATTGATAAGGTAATTGGCTGTACCCTCTGTGTTTCATATGGCCATGATAACAGCAGCCATGTCATTACACGTGCCAGGTTATAGTGGCTACCAACTCAATAAATGGTGTAATACGTTTTTTTGGGAACCCTATAGCACAGAGTAGATGCTCTGTTTGTCTACTGAGGGCTAACTTTGCTTGTACGTGTAGGTTAAATTATGCACTTTTCTTCATATGTTTTGGAAATTGCACATCAAAGCTATGTTTTAGTCCAAGGTTGCTTCTATTCTTGTTATTAATAACATTCCTCTCTTGGCTCATCATTTTCTTCTACTTGATCTTTCCTCCGTTTTACTGAATTCTCTCCAGCATAGGCTATTTTACCTTGGCTCTTCTACTGGTAAATTTATTTCAATAACCTGTTGGAAATTCACTGACTTTCTATCATTCTATGAAAGCCTCTTTTCTTAATTTAACCATACAGCAGCTAATGGCAGCAGGGTCTAATGAGGCATCTGAGGATAATGTTAGCAAGTGGCTGCACTGAGTGAAAATCATTCAGATCTGGGGTTCCAAGTGGTTAAGAAAGTACTTCTAGGGCCATGGGCACATGTTGGCATCGCTGTCCCTCTCACTTTCCAGTTTGGACTTCTTTAGTTATATTTAACAGATGTATTCATTTGAAGAGCTGGGGAAAGGGATGGGGGGTTAGGTGCTGATGGAGGGTATTTATTTTCATTATATAGTTTACTAGTCACAGTAACTGTAGAAGACAGGTAGTAGAATAATTTAAAAATAGTTGCCATCTCTTGCCGTACATGTACCTTCAGTGCCTTCTCTCTGTATTTGAGTGTCTGAACATCTCTTAACCAGTGCTCCCTCTCTCAAGCATGTACCCATAAAGCCTGCTTCTCAGACTCTGTAATTATTCTCAAGACGCTTTCTCACCTCCTGTCCAGTTTTATACTTGATGTCTTTGAATGCAACTCTCTCAGTGTGTCTCCTATGCCTTTACTTCTCCTCATGCATCTCACAATTGTACTTCCTCTTTACATGCGTCAGCAAAGCCAAACTGACCAATCAAATTACTCAGGGGGACTAGACACACGGATCTTAGTGTTTTTTTTATATAGTAGATTTGTGTACACCATTTGTCCTCATTTGGATGTTGTACCCATTTAATAAATAATTGAACTCAAGGCTTTGAATGTATACACTTCAGACAATGTGTCACGGTGAAATCAGTAAAGACACATGATGATTAAATGCTAAAATAACATGATGTTAAAAATTATTAATATTTTTCAAACATAACCCTATTAACCAAATGCAGTAAACATAAAAGAGAATTTCTCTCGAAAATATTCTAAGAAGGATGAAATAAAACAATTACATAAACTGCGCAAATTAACTAAAACTAAAAAAAAACAGAACAATAACAGGAAAATGGAAACAGGTTGGTGGCATGGTGGTAATCTGAAGATGACTGGGTCCAAGTAAGCAGGAAAAAGACTGTGTAAAGTTTGTACATTTTCTTCAGGTCTCTGTGGACATTTCTCGGCGTAGTCCACTTTTCCTCCTGAATCATGATAAGTGCCATGATTTTAACAAACATCATAACATTTTGAACTTCTTAAATTTCATTTTTTCTACAAGTTATTATTTCTTACTGTTTTTCTTTGTGAGATGATAACATTACCCTGTTCCGTTCCATTCTGAGTTTTATTTGCAATGAAGCAATACATCAAGAGAGGGCATGCCCTATGTACATGTGTGAAATCACAAAAGGATGATCAAGTTGTTTTGATGGTCATCTTATTTATATAGAAGCTGCATTCTCTGAATTGTCTTGATTGAGGAAGACCTTTTGCTGACTTCTATTTTTCACCAGTGTTTGCGCTGGTCTGTCTTTTCCCTTTTGAATTTATTGTGTATTTTTTTGTAATCCCTCATTCTGAATTTAGCTCTTTCCATACTACGTCTCCTGTTTTTTGTCCTCAAGTGCTTCCATCTCACTCTTCTTCTTTTACCCCTTCCAATCCAGCCTTTGTGAAAAGATCAAAATGACTATGTTGCTATTCTATTTAGCACCTCCAAATTAGCCTTAATTGACTGTTCCCTGCAATGGTCTGCCACTCCAAGTCTGACTCCTCCCTGTCCACTGTCACCTGGATAATCCATGGTTCTCCACTTCAGTTAAAAAAGATTACGTGTGTTAAGAAAATAAATTAATGTCCATGTAACCTGAGAAATAGTGTAGGCTATGTGTCTTTAACCAAAATGTAAATCTATTTAAACAAGGAACTGGTAGGAAAATCTCTTAAAACAATGAACTGGTAGGAAGATACTCTTAGTTTTTAAAAAAGGTGCACTTAGTGCTAGAAGCTCGCTGCCGCTACTGGTCTTATTCAATGGAATAATCACTAGTGGACAAACAAGGCCAATTGTTAAAACACTCTGTAGGTGGGGCCAGTAGTGGTGATGAGGGTGGAAATGCTTTTAAATGTGGCAGCAAATGAATTGAGGAGATTAGTTGTTGGAGAGAAGAGTTGTTGAAAAGGATCAAGCCAATGTTGTAGAGAGAGATCTGTTATGGAAAGGGTTGATCGTGTTGATAGTGGACCATAAACAGAACAGAAGAAGTTTTAATGAACTTTAAATTGTGAAAAGCAGGAAAAAAAGCTGGGGTGAGTCATCAAGTACCTTCTGGAAATACCTCTAGGATGTCCTGTTATGGTGTATAAAATCTACAAATTATTATTATTATTATTATTATATTTTGCTCAATCCCAACAAGATGAATTCAGATGCATGACACTTGTATAGGCTTTATAATTAAAAAATGCATATCCTCTTCCCTTACACCTCACTTTTATAACAGATGTTCACAGCATAGTGCTAAATTGGTTTTACAGCCTGGGAAAGGAAGACTGAGCTGATACCTCAGGATATTGATTACTTTATGGATGGACATCTGAGACAACAATTTGGTTTACAGTCTAGGAAAATATGGATTAAAAAGTTTGAGCAAAATGTATCCATCATATTGACAGCCAGCCAATTAGATGCATGCAACATTCATGTGTTGTGAAACCACGGCATGAAACTTTATAATAAATATGCCTCATTTGAAAGAAACGTCAGAAGAAGAAGAGAAACAGTGACGACAGAAGAGCGACGTCAGAGAAGAAAACAAAGACACCTGTGAACAGTTTTCATCAGATCCTCAGTTAACAGCATTTTCATGAACATCGATTGCTAAATCAAGCGCTGCCCTGGGACATTCATCCTTGTAATTTGTAACTTTTTCGTAAGCTTTTTCTAAAGACTATATATATCCAGACTTTCCTATCAGTACCTACTCTCTATTATTCTTTGTTCCAGTGGTATTATTATTATTCTTGTAATAAATACCATGCTGCTTTTAACTTTCTGTGCTTTGTCTTAATGTCTATAGAGTGATTGAAATAATAAGTTAGATTTCTTTGAACACCTAGTGCAGCCAGAAATTTACCATTACCTCTGTGCTATGAGGTTTATTAAGGCTGCAAGTGAGAGCTTCACTCAATAGTAGGGAACAGTATGTAAAGAAGGTATTCTTGGCTGATAAATGGCCTATAGTCATGAGTGCTGAGTCTTTGTATTTTTAAATGTATTCTTGTAGACCAAAAGTAATATTTTGGTCTGAGATATCATTAAAACATCGTTACGTTGTTCGTGCCGATAATAAGTAAGTCTCTTGAAGTGCTGAGTGACAGGCAGTGTTATTCCTAAAGCACTTGTCTGGTTTAAAATGCTAAAGGTTAATCAGCGTGTGTGTGTGTGTGTCTTTCATGGGTCACTGTTGTGGTTAGGGTCTGTGTGTTGCGTATAGCTATGTATGTGTGTGTTCATCTTAAAGTGCAACAGTAGACCAACCCGATAATGACGTTGACAAGTACACTTACCCTTGAAGAAAAACAGTTAAAGGGTAAGTAGAGGGAAAAACTACGATAATACACATCCTAACGTAGGATGTCCAGAACTCCTCTGGGAAAATAACAAGCAGGACTTGAGGCGAGGCTGGATATCAAGACCCTTTGATGGTGGTGGAATATCTCTTGGCAGTACAGCATGGCGACGTCAGGTGGTGAGGAACTCTACTGTCACAGAGAAAAAAAGCCCATTGGGAATAGGTTAGGGTCCAAGGGATTTTGGGGTGGAAGTTTATGCAGGGCTGGCTGGTACAGTTATATGTTCATACCTTTGACTACGATGGGTGGATTGGGTTCTAGTTATGATCATTATGGGTTGCTCCTTCAGGTGTGGGCATGTTCTGCAGTGATAGTGGTTTTATTCTTCAGAGTTTGTTCACTTTGTTTTAGAGTAACACGTTTTAAAGTTTTGTGTTTTTACACATTTTATTCTCTGTACTTATAAGAACATTTTAATTATTATTTGTGGATCTGATTAACTTATTGACCTTGCACAATTTGCACAATAAACTTTGTATCTTTTTTGTGCTTTTTACAATATGCCTAATTTATGTCTCTCACTTGTCACTGTGTCCATCTTAGCTTACAAATTACTAAGGGATCAACCTAACATCTGAGTATCAGGTACACCCTGACATGGTGACCTCTGACACCAGATCTAGCCTTGAAGATAAATTTTAGTCTTTAGGAACTTTTTTATTTACCAACTCTATTAACGCTCACAGCTTGTTCTCTGCCTTCACCTCTACCCTTCCTGATTATTGACAACTTTGCCACCCTTTTCACGAAAAGGTGGCTGCCTTGAGCACTCAATTTTAATCACTCCTTTTAATTAGTCTGCTCATAACACAACATTCTCCACTCTCTCATTGCCCTCCACCACTGATGCTTCCAACCACCTTTCTGGTAACCTTTTTACTTCTCCATTTGACCCCATCCACTTGCATCTCCTTCAGACTGACTCTCCCTCTCTCACACATCATCAACACCTCACTCAACACAGGCACATTCCCTACTGTGTTGAAAGAGCCCCTTATAACTCCACTGCTCAAATTTGGCAACACTTGACTCATCTCAGAAAGTTATTAAATACCGGCCTCTCTCCTCTTATTTTTATCTGAAACGCTTGAACACGCTGTCTCAAATCAAGTCTCTTTTTTCTTTCTACAGATTACTTGATGCTAATCAGTTGGACTTCAAGAAGGGCAGTTCCACAAGAGATTGTTGTTGATACATTGGAACTGGCTGAAGCTACCAACATGTCCTCTGTCTTCATTTTCCTTAATCTCTCCTGCACCACTGATACAGTTAACCATCAGATTCTCCTTGCCCACACTGACCTTGGCGTCAGTGGGACTGCTCTCAGATTTGAATCCTACTTCATTGGGCAGATCCTACTCCTCTAGGACAGAAGAGATGCCAGGGTTGTGTCAGACAAGCACACGGGTCCTCTGTTCTTCTTTCTGTATAGCACTTCACAAGGTCTATTATCCAGTCCCATGGATTCTTACTTCAGTGCTATGCCAATGATACACACTGTACCTGTCATTTCTTTCAGAGCACCACACAGTTTTAGCTGGAATCTCATTGTGTCCAGCTGATATCTCAATCTGTAGTAGGGAGCACCATCCCCAGCTCAGCCTGGTAGAAACCGACCTTCTTGTTACCCCATGTCTATTCAACAGCCTATCTCGGTAAACCTTCGCTCATTATCGTTATTACCTATCAAGTCAGTATGCAGCTGTGAAAAAAAAAATAAACTGCTTGCAAGCTACTAAGGGTTAAAAGCTGACAAAGCTGTTTTGCTATAAAGGCAGGTTATTCATACAATGCGTCTGTGACGAGAAAGGGTGCAGTAACCTGACATAGGACATCTTTCTTTTTAGGAATGCATCTGTTAGACACAGGAAAGAACCTTTCCTTCTTTTGGGTCCCATCTGACATGTTAATAAAACAAAAACGGTTGGCGAATTTGCACAATATAAGATGGAATGCTTAGGTAAACGATATTATGCTTTTTGAGAATTAAGGGAAAGGGGGAGGGAGGAAGAAAATATAAAAAAGCCGACTGAAAAAGGGAACTTTGCTCTTCTGCTTTGCAACGTATGAGTCCATGTACTCACTGGTGCCTGAATAAAGACTGATTGATTGAACTATTTCTGTCTTCCTCGGGGGGTTTCTTCCACACAGTGTTAGGCTGATGGCCAGTTATCCTTCACTGTCCACATTACAGCTGTCTCTCGTTCATGCAGATTCACTCTGTATAGCACACAGACTATTCTGTAAGAGGTGAAGAAAATTCCTAATGGTAGTCTGCTCTTCTCTGACTTCGATCTAACCACCAGCAACTGCTGCCAGCAAAGACGTGCAGCCTGATATACAGTAAAAGGAGCTTGCGCTGCTGGGTTTCACACATTTGTTCTCTGTCCTACTCATTATCAAGGTGTTTTATGCTTCTGGGAGCATCACTTTTGAAGATCCAAAAATAGGCCACAGAAGTCATCAACAACTTTGAATACATTGGCACTTGTCTTTTGTGAACTCAGTCATTGCTGATGTCTTCTCTAAAGGTTTGAGCCTAAATATTTCTTCTTTTTTGCACGCCACAGTACTTCAGAAGTTTGAACTTTAATTTTTCTCCAAATTGGACGTTTAAATTCTCTGGATCTCTCCTTGTTAATTGTGTTGGCATATAATGAGAAAAGCACCTACTGTGATTGCCAAGTCTTTCTCTCTTTCCACCTGCCTGTCCGTATAAAACAACTACAAACCAAGTGGAGCAATTTTGTTGAAACTTTTCACACTTATTCTTTACGAGTTAAAGTTAAATTTTCCAGAAGATGTCTTGAATAAAGTGTGGTGTACAAATTTTTGTAATTTAAAAACATCTCCCATTGAATAGCATTGGCTAATTTGCATACGCGTCTGTCCTAATACAGAGAGAGACTGTGTGTGACTTCAATTACGGATTAATTTACTGTCTCAAATTTACCTTGAGAAAGGTCACTGTTAACTTGTATATTTCCCTCTTTTACTCATCAATATCCACTTCTGATGGAAAAAAAGAATCTTCAGTTTAAGTTAGTCCAATGCCATGAGAGGCGAGCATGGCAGCTGATGTTAAAATAGCTCGCTTCTCCTTCTGCTACTTGATAGGCTGTAAGTTAACCTTAAAATTTAAGAAGTAAAGAGCAGAAAGTCACTTACAGTAATGAAAACTGAATGTAAGAGGAAAGGAATTCTCTAAATGTCAGAGGGAACAAATACATACTCGGTACTTACACTGCACAGTGTGGAATGCATGATTGCATTATTAGCTCAATATAATTATTCAATACCAGTAACAGTGCACTGCATGATAATGTGCAGTGAATACTCCTGACTTGAGCATTCCTAGTTTTCATCCTCTTTCTCTGTACGTTCACAATTCATTTGCTCAGAGGTTGATGTTCTTGCTGCTTCCTGAGCAGCTCTTCTTTTCTCCACCCTAGTGGGCTGCTTCTTCTCTTCTTTCGTCGGCATCTTTTCACGTTAAACTGATTGAGTCAGTGTTTGTGTTTCAATTACTTAGTACATTTTTCTTAATTTTTCACTTAAGCTGGCACTTAAGTCTTCAATCTGCCTCAAGAATGATTTAAGATATGAAGAGGTAGGGGAAGTGACGGTGAAGATGGTATGGATGAGAACGCCGCCCGTATGCATGCGCCACATGGCCGTTCTGCTGCCGAGAGTTGATTCTACAATAAAATAAAATAAAAATAAAAGAGGAATAACCAATCATTACCCCAAAAAGAGGACAGTAGACATAATGTAGTATATGTGTACTTAATTTCAGGTCAATAGGTGAAACAGTTTGCGAGCTACAGGTGATTTAAAATTCTGGACAGACAAACAAACAGCCATGGTAGCATATTATATAAGAAGATTTCTCTTACAGTATAACTTATCAGCAAAGTTCTGCACCCGCTTGCCACTGCGGTGCTAAACAGTGAACAATTTTACATTGAGATGTCAATAGAGATTTTTGCTGTCTATTGGGTAATACTTTCAAAAATGTTAGTTGAACAAATCTGAGCTATAATTAATCAAAACCCTCCACAACCAACAGTGAACAATAGGACATCAATCACTGCCAGTTTCACATCATTTGAACTGGAGCCACAACAAAAATTTTGGCTATTTTTTTAAATAAGCGATATAGTAAAGTACTGTTAAAAGCATGTATTTAATGGTGTCTACTAATGCATTTAATGGCATTCTACTATCCCTGTTATCTTTTTAATATGACTCACTGTTACAAAAATATTTAATATGTGAATAATTACAAAATTTTAAATGCTCCAAATTTCAAATCAGTTAACTGAATTTGTGAATGCTTCTGAATGTTATGTCACATGCACATTTTCTATCTTGTTTTTTGTATTCAAAAGTGTACTTATTATTATTATTATTATCATTATTATTATTCATTTAAACACAATTAATTGTGCCTACTTCTTGATCCCTTGCACCCAGGAGCTCTCGTTTCTAAGAATGTGTACAGAAATGGAAGTCTTTCTTTTATTGTTGCTGTTTGGAAAAATACTCAGTAAACCAAGAAGTAGACACGATAAAAGATTAGGGGCATGTCCATGACCCCATATAATGAAAATAAATCACAAAAGGAAATCAACTATTTACAAAGTTAAAGTAGGTATCTTTTTAGATGGGAGTCCAATAGTGAACTGATTCAAAGATGGACAAACTGTTGGTCATATGGATTCCAGGCAGGAAGGGGCGGGTTCAGGAAACCATACAACAGAAGTGACATCAGAGGTGAAACGGCCATCAATCTTCCATTCTGCAGAGAAAGGAAGAGAGAAACCATTAGCACAGTGCCTTCCCCTGGTTTGGAAAGTAACTAAAGTCACCCAAGCTCTTGAGCTGCCTTCCAAGCGCACGCGTGTGACAGTCCTTATTGATGTGATATGAAAAATTCAATGTTGAATTTTTTTCTGTGTGGTGGCCTGTTCTTTTAAGTATATCCCTCAATATTTACAGTATTCATCACAATAACTATTCATAGTGGCTCTAAAATCCGTACTGACCCCAACTCTCTCTTCTGTTTCTTTTTCCGGTTTCTTTGTGGTGGCGGCCTGCGCCACCACCCCCTACTCAAAGCATCATGATGCTCCAGCATTGATGGACTGAAAGCCAGAAGTCTACTTGACCATCATCATCAGGTCCTTCCATGAAAACCCTAAATACAAAGAGGACTGTTTGACTTATGTTAGGTAGATTGCCCAGAGGGGACTGGGCGGTCTCGTGGTCTGGAACCCCTACAGATTTTATTTTTTTCTCCAGCTTTTGGAGTTTTTTGTTTTTCTGTCCACCCTGGCCATCGGACCTTACTCTTATTCTATGTTAATTAATGTTGACTTATGTTTATGTTTTATTGTGTCTTCTATTTTTCTATTCATTTAGCACTTTGAGCTACATTTTTTTGTATGAATATGTGCTATATAAATAAATGTTGATTGATTGATTGATTGATTGATATATGTTTAGCTTTATATTAGGTTTTTTAGATCTTTAGGAATCCATTTCCTAAAAACAAGGAGGACAAATCACCTTCCTTGTGCAGTGAGAAGTCAAGCAAAATGACACCTTTTATTGGCTAGCTAAAAAGATTGCAATATGCAAGCTTTCGAGGCAACTCAGGCCCCTTCTTCAGGCACGATGTAAACTTCCTTATGCAGGAAAGGTAGAAGGCACTGTCCAGCCATGATGTCTGTGTCCCCATATTGATGTGCTGAATTTGGGAAAGAATCTTATTGTGAGTTCAGGCCCTGTACTTGGGAGATGGGTAAGGTTAGGGTTTTGGAATGGGGGGAGGTATCTTTTTTTAGGTTTTTTTGAGGTTAGGTTTAGGCTCTGTACTAGGGGATTTTTAAGGTTAGGGTTTGGGATGAATGGGCCTTTCATTTCATAATGAGGAAGCAGTCAAAGGTTAGTGTTTTGGAGTGGGGGAAAGTAGCTTCTTAAAATTCTTGTCTTACAGGTTTTCTTTTTATCCAAGAATAGCCCTGCCAGATATCTAAAACACAATTTTCTATATAGTGCTATTCTACAAGATACCGTGGTGTGAAAAACTATTTGCCCCCTTCCTGATTTCTTATTCTTTTGCATGTTTGTCACACAAAATGTTTCTGATCATCAAACACATTTAACCATTAGTCAAATATAACACAAGTAAATACAAAATGCAGTTTTTAAATGATGGTTTTTATTATTTAGGGAGAAAAAAAATCCAAACCTACATGGACCTGTGTGAAAAAGTAATTGCCCCCTTGTTAAAAAATAACCTAACTGTGGTGTATCACACCTGAGTTCAATTTCCGTAGCCACCCCAGGCCTGATTACTGCCACACCTGTTTTAATCAAGAAATCACTTAAATAGGAGCTGCCTGACACAAAGAAGTAGACCAAAAGCACCTCAAAAGCTAGACATCATGCCAAGATCCAAAGAAATTCAGGAACAAATGAGAACAGAAGTAATTGAGATCTATCAGTCTGGTAAAGGTTATAAAGCCATTTCTAAAGCTTTGGGACTCCAGCAAACCACAGTGAGAGCCATTATCCACAAATGGCAAAAACATGGAACAGTGGTGAACCTTCCTAGGAGTGGCCGGCCGACCAAAATTATCCCAAGAGCGCAGAGACGATTCACCTGAGAGGTCACAAAGGACCCCAGAACAACGTCTAAAGAACTGCAGGCCTCACTTGCCTCAATTAAGGTCAGTGTTCACGACTCCACCATAAGAAAGAGACTGGGCAAAAACGGCCTGCATGGCAGATTTCCAAGACGCAAACCACTGTTAAGCAAAAAGAACATTAGGGCTCGTCTCAATTTTTCTAAGAAACATCTCAATGATTGCCAAGACTTTTGAGGAAAATACCTTGTGGACTGATGAGACAAAAGTTGAACTTTTTGAAAGGCAAATGTCCCGTTACATCTGGCGTAAAAGGAACACAGCATTTCAGAAAAAGAACATCATACCAACAGTAAAATATGGTGGTGGTAGTGTGATGGTCTGGGGTTGTTTTGCTGCTTCAGGACCTGGAAGGCTTACTGTGATAGATGGAACCATGAATTCTACTGTCTACCAAAAAATCCTGAAAGAGAATGTCCGGCCATCTGTTCGTCAACTCAAGCTGAAGCGATCTTGGGTGCTGCAACAGGACAATGACCCAAAACACACCAGCAAATCCACCTCTGAATGGCTGAAGAAAAACAAAATGAAGACTTTGGAGTGGCCTAGTCAAAGTCCTGACCTGAATCCATTTGAGATGCTATGGCATGACCTTAAAAAGGCGGTTCATGCTAGAAAACCCTCAAATAAAACTGAATTACAACAATTCTGCAAAGATGAGTGGGCCAAAATTCCTCCAGAGCGCTTTAAAAGACTCATTGCAAGTTATTGCAAACACTTGATTGCAGTTATTGCTGCTAAGGGTGGCCCAACCAGTTATTAGGTTCAGGGGGCAATTACTTTTTCACACAGGGCCATGTAGGTTTGGATTTTTTTCTCCCTAAATAATAAAAACCATCATTTAAAAACTGCATTTTGTGTTTACTTATGTTATATTTGACTAATGGTTAAATATGTTTGATGATCAGAAACATTTTGTGTGACAAACATGCAGAATAAGAAATCATGAAGGGGGCAAATAGTTTTTAACACCACTGTATGTATTGCATAATATTTGATACAGTGTTACTATATATGTAAAGCATTTTACAGGGTATTGTACATGTTGGGTATTCCAAAAGGTGTCATACAATATAAGGTATTCAAAGATTGTACATTAAAATGACTATAAATTAAAATGACAATTAGTACATAATCGAACAAATGAGCCATACACATGCATTATCCAACAGGTGAGCAATACAAATGCTTTATCCAGTAAATGAGCCATACAGATGTATTATCCAGTCCTTCTCATCGAATTTTGTTCCTGTTGCCTCTAATTTGGATGTTTATATTAGGGTTATTTACATGGGGTGGGGTGGGGTGGGGTGGGGTGGGAGCAGGCGACTCTGTTAAAACCCCCTCTAAGATTTACTATTGGGTGCCCAGTGTATACTTAACAGTTTTTCATTTGATGCTTGCAGTTACTTGGTTTATTATTTACCTGATGCATTTCAATGGAGTTTCTTACATAAATATGTACACACAGCCTGGGAAGAACCTGTGGAGGGCACCATTCTTGCTTCTTTGTGACCATTGACTTTATTTGTGCAGTGTTTATGTCTTAACCTGAGCCGACACAAAGGGGGGTGTTGGTCGGCATGGTTTCCAGTTTGTTGTGGTGTTTGGTGCTAGGATTGTCTTAACAGTGCTATCTGGTGGAGGGGAAGAATGTTTCACAATTTAGCTTTCATTTTTCTCCATTTTGGAGCGGCACGGTGGCGCAGTAGGTAGCACTGCTGCCTTGCAGTTAGGAAACCCGGGGTCGCTGCCCGGGTCCTCCCTGCGTGGAGTTTGCATGCTCTCCCCGTGTCTGCGTGGGTTTCCTCCGAGTACTGCAGTTTCCTCCCACAGTCCATAGACATGCAGGTTAGGTGGACTGGCGATCCTAAACTGTCCCTAGTGTGTGCCCTGCGGTGGGCTGGTGCCCTGCCTGGGGTTTGTTTCCTGCCTTGCACCCTGGGATTGGCTCTGGCGTGACCCTGTAGTTAGGATATAGCGGGTTGGTTTTCTCCATTTTCTGATAGATGGCTAATGTCACTGGTGTTGCTTGGAATATTTGGGGCCTTGAACTGAACTCAAAATGATCAAGATATGTATGGAATAATATTTGATACAGTATTACTATATATGTAACGCATTTTATATTATATTGTGCTGCAGGAAGGCTGAAGTCATCTCACCGGAAACACGGCTGATGTGCAGTGGATTGGAAAGAAATGTGATCAAGTGGTTTCCTTGTGTTTTGTCCAGTGCAAAAAGCATACAGTAACATAACCTTCAAAAATAAACTTTCTTTGTATGGTTCTGATGGAACTGGTTAGTTTTGCAATCTATTAGTATGGAAGAAATTTGTGTGATTTTCTAATTACACTACAACCTTATGCCAACCTTCACATTTTCTTCCTACACTAAAACATTGTTAACAGTGAAGAGCTAATTCTTGTAATGGATGCAAATTCATACATGAAATCATTATTAGATAACAAAGTACCCCTCATTCCATTCCATTTCCTTTGCATCTTGTATTTGACCAACTTCAGTTACTGAATCCATCTGCAAAGGATCTCCCATTTCATTCCACCAGACACTACACAATTTCCAGACTAGACTATAGTCTTGCAATTCACACGCTTATCTCAATTTGCCTAACATCTTGCTTGCCTCAAAATTTCTCAATGACCACAAAAGTGCTCTTTGCCAGATTTATTTTTGTTGGTGTAATTCACCACTACTTTGGAATCCTCAATTCACCACTACTTTGTAATCATCAATTTTGGGGTTTATTAAATTCAATTCTGTCTCAATGAAGGGCCCTGCTTTTGTCCGGATGACAGTCCAATAGGTAATTTTCCCATTGACAAAAGATTTCTGAGGTAAAGTTGTATCTCAGTACTCTGAAGGGCAAACACAGTTGCATTATTAATCTGGACTATTTTCACACATACGTGTGCTTGGGAGACAACTTCAGGGCTTGTCAACATGCAGTTCAACCCCGAGTTGTGGGTTGGCGCTGCCTCCTAACTCTTCTCATCTCCATCCCTCTGCACATCTGGATAATCATGAGCCAACAATACATGGCATCATCTGGGTGTGGGGCAACTGAACCTGCTCTTTCGGCCTTATAACCGGTACAACCACCATCTCTACTCATTCTAGTCATAGAGTCCAATGTGCAAATATGTCCTGTTTATGAAAGCTTTTTTTTGCTGACTACACAATATATGGGGATCCCCCTTTGGTGCCCCAACTCTTTTTTCTCTTTTAACACTATGAACTTTTGATTTGTCATGTGGCAGAGAGACAGAATTTCATTCTTTTACAGAAGGCTGAACTGGGGATTTACTCCATATGGTCCTGGCCCTATGTTGCTGGAACTAGGCCAAGTAATGTGTTTGTTCTTGGGATGTATAAATATGATGTCCTTACTACAAACTTGACCATTCAAAATAAACCAATGCTCCTTACTAAGCATGTAATTTAGTTATATTCCTAATAACTTTCTGAACACTCCAACCCAACCCCTGCTGAAATTAGTTCTTTCTTATCTTAAGTTACCTTCACTTGGTGTCCACGAGGATAAAGCCTCCACTTTAGATGCCACTAGCTGGTACTTTTCCCCAACCCACACCAGATCAGGCATTTTCCCAATGACAGAGGTGAAGTTCCAAATTCCCAAAGCCGGTCTTCATTGCTATGTTAAAGTCCAAGTAGACCCCTTCTTCCCGCACTGGCCACTAAATTAGCATTGAACCCAATAATCTCCTTTTGTTTTGCATTAGGAGAGCCCACGAATTGGCTCCATATTGTCATTTTGGACTGAGCCTGGCTAGGTTACGTGGGTTACTTGATGACCAGGTGCTTGCCAGAGAATTCCACCCCCAGGCCTATACCTGGTCAGGTTACGCTAATTTCCAATTTGGTTGGGAACTGTTCTTCTCCTGATGTCTCAGCCTGTGCTAGGATGCTGGATTCCATGTGATCCATCATGATCCATCTGATAATTGAGAATGATACAGGAAGAAGAATGTGGATTCTGTACTGACTGTGGAACAGTGGAGAAGCTCTTGTGTAACTGATGAAGGGAGCATAGTAGTATGGTAACCCACTGTTCATGTATTTCGGAAATTTGTAAATACGACTGTCTCCCTTGACATATGTTGTTTGAGGTGCTGCTAGACAATGGAATAGTGGGGCAACTTTGTGTGCTGGTGGTCCCTGTATGAAGACAGTGGGATGCAGTGTTCAAATACTTGCCTTTTAGGCAAAGTCATTCACTGTTTCTGTCAATCAGACAGGATAGCCATAGCTGAGGATGTGAAGTTGGGGAGGTTAGAGGTAGTATCATTGCTTTATGCCACTGAACCTGTCCTCTTTGCCTTATATGACTGTAAGATTTAGCACACACTTGAGAATTTTGCTAATGGGTGTGAAATGGCAGGGATGAGGATCAGCACCTCTAGGTCTGATGTCATGGTTGTCTCTCAGAAAAGAGTCGCTTGCTCTCTTAAGTTGAAAGGGAGACAAGTGCCCATAGTTTAGGAGTTTAGGTTTCTTAAGATCTTGCTTATGAGTGATGGAAGAAGATAATATATCATCAACAAGGAGACCGGAGTGGCAGCAGCTGTTCTGTGATTAGCGAATTGTTATCTGTTAGCAAAACAGAAGCTGAGTTTAAAGACAATCTACATCCCTGTACTCATCTTGGGTCATAAGCAGTGAGTAAGGACCAAAAGAGTGAGATTGTGAGTACAAATGTCAAAAATGAAGTTTCTTCACAGGGCTGTTGGACCGACAGTGCATGATAGTGTGAGGAACTCAGCAAATGAGGGGAGCCACAGAGTAGAGTTGCTGCTCCTTTAGATGGAGAACAGCCAGTTGAGGTGGTTTGGCCATGTTGTAGGGATGCCCCCTCCCAGTTGACTCCTGTTAGAGCTACTTTGGGCACATCACTCTGGGTAGAGACACCAAAGCAGGCCCAAAACATAACTGAGGGATTATATCTCTTAATTGGGTTGGGAAAATCTGTAAATTTCCCAAAAAGAGTTGGAGTCTGTAGCAGGAGACAGGTTAGCTCTGGGCTAACCTGTTTGACCTGCTTCCACCTCAGCCATCACAAGGAACATCAGTTTGAGAGGATGAGATGTAAAAATGAAAAAAAAAAAAAGTATGATTGCTTCCAAACATTTCTAGAATACAGTTCACCATTCACCAATCGTGCCTTTAAAAATGACCGCCAGATTTTTCCTGATCATTTACACTGTTACAATTTTACAAACTATTTTTGGGCACATGGCATATTCTGCTGGGTCTATTATATGTGAGACATGCCTACAAGAATTTCTTTACACTTCCAACATTCATCCATCTGTTTATTTTCTTAACCTGCTAACCCAGGGTAGGGCTGCAGGGCAGCTGGAGTACATGTTCGGAAACTTGAACTTGTAATCAAATATAAAACTCTTAAGTACAATTACAGCCTGACAATGCTTTGATGCATTAGATTGACTGTATCTTGATCATTCTTTTTTTAGTTAGCCTGCATCAAAACCATCATTGTGCTGCATTCCCCAGTTGTGTTCATGCCTGTTAGTAAGCTGTTGGTCTTATCACCTTTGGCTCTGGGTTGTTACCTGATGTACATCTCTGGTGGAGCAGCATTTTGAGCAGTTATTAAATCCTTATGATGCAGACTGAGTTTAAAACCATTACCTTTCCATCTTTGTGTGCTGATTTGATTTTTCTTTCAGGGATTACTATATAAGGACTGTCTTATTAATAAAGACACTAGGGGGAGCTGTGGAACTGTGAATTGAACATCGTTCCACTTTTTTTTTTCTTTCTTTTTCCTCTGCACCATTTCTGAAAAAAAAAAATACTGCTAACAAATTAACAAGGAAAATTGCATCTTTGCCTTATAAACATGTCTCTCATTTCCTAACCCTAGGTAGGTGCAGCAGCATGACAAATCAAGTCCAATAGGTACACAAGCAGTGACCACAGATGCTAGGCTAGCACTGAGGTATCATTTAGTTGATGGTGCCCAGTAAAGTACCCTAAGGGCAAATCCATTAGTTCTGTGGTTAAAACAACCTTACTAAATCAGTGTCAAAGTGTGAGACTAACAAATACTATACGGGTTTTAAAAGAGCGCATAAGCTAGCAGGCAATCGGAAATTACTGGCTTTATATGTTCCTTTTTTATACAAATATCTCATTGCAGAGGTCAACCCTTCTAATTTTAAATTAACAGGTTTTTGCCTTAATTGGAGCATCTGCTGTATTCCTGATGGCAGCAAGGATGTTTGCGATGTGTGGGCCAGTTACTGCACAGAATGGGCTGCAAAGGGCCAGTCTGCTATTTATAAAGAAAATCTATCACCCAACCCAATTTCAGTCTTTTTAAGGTCAATTAGAAGCTAAATAGGCATGTGATGAATCTATATTGGCTACAGCTGGATTATGATGATGCAGCAGAGAGCCAAATAGGAACAGCAGACCTGGCTATCCTGCAAGCTGATCTGTGGTCTCATAGGAATGGTGACCAGCTGGCCCAACATAAAAGCGAGACACTCGGAATTGTGTAGATTCAATTTATTTTAGTATTTATCAAGCAATCATATGTGATAGTAAATGGAACAGGCATTATGCTTTTTTTTTGCTTGCCTATACAATATACTGGATGGAATTTCTGTCACTGGGGCACAGCTTAATTTAGTTGAGAATTAACGTTCTGTTGTATTTGGATGTGGACACTCTGCTTATTGTCATTTGTCACCTGACCTGCTAATAATTTTAATCCCTTTCAATCTTTTTTTTTTTTTCTGGACACTGAAATGCCATTTTTTGATTGAATATCCATTGTGAAAAGCACATCCCCGGACACAGACAGACAGACACCAGAATGTCCAAAATGCAAACGGTTATTAACTTCACAGCATCACAATGCCAACAGTCTCAGTCTCTTTCTCTTCTCAATGACCTCCACTCCAGTCCAGTCCACTCCAGTCCAGTCCAGTCCAGTCCAGTCCCCTCCCCTCCCCTCCCCTCCACACAAGCTTCGTCTCCTTCCTCCCAACTCCAGCTCGTCTTCTGGAGGGAGGCGGCCCCTTTTATAATGACCCAGATGGGCTCCAGCTGCTCCATCTGATGCCACTACCTCGTGAGGCGTAAGTGTCAGAAGAGCACCTGGAAGCACTCCGGGTGTCCCTGGGATTTCTTCCGGCAGCACTTCCAGGTGTGGAGGAAGTGCTGCCATCCAGGGTTCCAACAACGTCTGGGCGTCCCCTGTCGGTGACTCCGTCTTCGCACAGGGTTGAGCTTTGCAGCTCTGTGACCCTCATGCATTCCAGAGAGGTCGCCCTCCTGTGCTCCAGGGAAAGTATTGTCCCATTTCCGGTCCCCTGCTTCTTCCGGCGTCCTGGTGGGGCAATGTCCCTGGACGTCTATGACACCATGCATCCAGACTGAAGCTTTTATGGCAGCAACTGGAACAAGGCAGAAACCAATTCAGGATGGGAGGCCAATTCATTGAATGACACTAAATCAGGCCAGGACAATTATGAGTCTGGCTGGATTGAAGGCCTCAAAACAGAGTCCCTGAAAGAAATACAGACAACCCCAGAGAGAGCAGCCATCCTCCGTCAGTGCATTTGAACCAGAAATCATTTTATAATCCAAGTAGTCCAAGGGGATTTCAAAGAGCAATATCAATTGACAGACATTAGAAGAAGAGACATGGCCAACCATTGGATGGATATGACAAGTATTCAATTGATTAAGTTAGATAAATGTCTAGTTAGACAGATGTCACATTACATAACATTTACAGCATTTTTCAGTAGCAGACTTCATTTCTATTACATAGTCAAAGTACTGAGTGATTTACGTCTTTGACCGTGGCTACATTTCTCTGCTTGTATTATTAGATCTGAGTGCCATATTTCAAACTGTAGACCAGGGGTGTCCAACTCTGGTCCTGGTGAGCTGCAGTGGCTTCAGGTTTTTATTCTAACCATCTTCTTAATTAGTGAGCTGAGTAACTTGATTTGCCTCAGTTTTCATTGACGTGACTCAGACCCCTTAGTTGTTTCTTTTTCCTTAATGAGCAGCCAAACAATAATGAGACACAAAACAAACCGCCACACAACCAGCTAACCTGAAAATGAAGAAAGGTGAAGGTCTCCTTTGTGATGGTATGCTCAGGTCACCAGAACATCCTGATGGTGGTCTTAGAAAAAACAGAAAATCAACAGTCTGCTGTGGCAGAATTAGAGCAGCAACAAGTCATGATATTCAATAACGGCTTTAATGAACAGCAAGAATTGACTTCTCATTAAGAAATTGGTTGGTGTGAAATTGGCTGGAGTTTGACGTTCCACTTTGGCTGGTCATCCGTTGGCTCGTTTCATATCTCATTTCTGTTTGGCTGCCATTTAATGAAGAAACCAATCAATTCAGAGGACTGAATCCTTAAACACAGAGCTATTAAAATGAATGGAAATGGAGTTAATTAGCAGTGAGAACTGCTCGCTGATTAGGAAAAGGATTAGGATGAAAAGCTACTGTGGCCCACCAGGACTGGAGTTGGAAACCTCCGCTGTAGACCATGACATACTTGTGGGAAAAACTTGCAGGTATAAGCGATGCAGACACTCAGCTGGTTTAGATCTTATTTAAGTGACCACTATCATTTTGTACATCTAAACAGTTCTGGCTGGGTGGAAAAATGACAGCTTCACAAAGCAAGAAAAGCTGGGCACCAACTGGGTCTTCCCATTTATTGTTCGAGGACACAAAAAGACAAAACTAAAGGTAATGCTCTTCAGCATGTATTCTTACCGCTATGCAGGGTAACCAACTTAATGAGGTAAGGTTTATTGGGCTGTTTAACCAAGGTCACTGTGATAGTGAAGCTCCATCCGGTGGGTTGCTCATGCCAGTAATGATGCCTCCTTTCCAGGAGGCTTGGGTTTTAATGGAGGTTAAACCAGAAGGGAAGGGGTCAGTTGCCTTCACCGGGTGGCTTCCCTTCACTGTGGGGAAAGAAGGAGGTGACAGTGTTAGCTATAGTGCCCCCTCTCATCCTGGAGGGTTATTACATACCTCTTCTCTACAGATAATTGCAAGTTCTAAATTCCATTCTCTTAAAATAAAGTTCTTCTCTTTTATGAGTACTCCACTTAAAGCAAGGAACCTGCAAGAGCGCACTCTCACAATGTTCGATTCTTTTCATATCATAGAACAGCAGCACCAACAACCTACAAATTGCAGTACATTGCAAAACACGGATTGCAATATGATAAAGTCAGACAACACACTTCATTCAATTTTGGCAAATCATGATGCAGCCTTCCTTTTTGTCCCACCATCTGAAATGCCATCGCGTAACCCCTGAGGGTTTGGGCACCCCAGGTTGGTACAAGATTTAGACAAGCTGCAGTATGCAGATCTAAGCTAAAAAGAAATATGTTTAATAATAACAATAATGATAGTTTTTATTTAATAGGCACCTTTCTTAACACTCCAGGTCACATTACAATGAAATTAAACAGCATTAATAAAATATGAAAGAGGATGATAAAATCAAATAGCAAGAGGTAGAGAGGTAGTAGCAAACATACAAAGATAACAGGCAGTGTAGCGTGCTGCCTTGGCCCTTGCTCGGCTGGGACACCTCCACACTGGGAGGACTGGGGGAGTAAGCGTGGCCAGTATGTTACCTCCCCCAGGACGCTAGATGGCAACCCCCTGAGTTACAGCGGTGCCTCAGACTCCCGCAGGGCTTCATGGGAGTTGGAGTTTGGTGCAGCCCTGTTGGGATCCGCAGGCTCCGCCAGGGGGTGCTGCAGCTGGAGTTACTGAGCCCTTATGGGCAGCCCTTCTGCCACACCTGGAAGTGCTGCTGGAAAATGAAGTCATCAAGCACCTGGAGCACTTCTGGGTACATATATAAAAGGAGCCAGCAGCTGTTACTCTGGAGGCCAGAGTCATTAGGAGGAGGACGAAGCTTATGGAGGAGGAGTGGAGGAAGAATAAGAGACAAAAGTGTTGTTTAGAGTTGTGCTTGTGGGGATGGGGAAGGCATTGCCCACAGGCGAAGAAATAGAAATTAAACATTTATTTATTTTATCAATGTGTCTCCCGTGTCTGTCTGTGTCGGGTCAGCGCTCATATAGTGCCTTTCAGTCACAGCAGTAACAGTGTTAAAATTCACAATTGGTATGCCAGTTTGAAAAGATAAGTTTTGAGGGCAGTTTTAAAATGTGTTATTGAATCGAGCTGATGATTATGAGAGGGAAGAGAATTCCCGAGTTGACGAGCGCCAGGAGAGACGCTCGAGCTCCCATAGCACTGAGTCTGATGTGTGGCACAGAAAGTAGAGCTGCAGATGAGGATCTGAGTGAGTGAGAGGAATGAATGTCTGTAGAAGATCAGTGAGGTAGGGGAGAGCGAGGTTGTGGTATTTTATATTGTATTTGGTAGTAAACAGGGAGCCAGTTTAGTCAGGCCTATATGTAAATATCCATCCATCCATCTATCCATTATCCAACCCGCTATATCCTAACTACAGGGTTACAGGGGTCTGCTGGAGCCAATCTCAGCCAGCACAGGGTGCAAGGCAGGAAACAAACCCCGGGCAGGGTGCCAGCCCACCACAGGGCACAGGCCTACACTCACACACCAAGCACACACTAGGGACAATTTAGGATTGCCAATGCACCTAACCTGCATGTCTTTGGACTGTGGGAGGAAGCCCACACAGACACGGGGAGAACATGCAAACTCCATGCAGGAAGGACCTGGGAATCAAACCCAGGTCTCCTAACAGCGAGGCAGCAGTGCTACACACTGCGCCACCATGCTGTCCATACATAAATATGTAAAAATTAAATTTTGTATCCTGCTTTTGACTTTCTCTTGTGTACAGTATTATTTTGTGTTTTAGTATTTTAATTAAATAATTAAAGTAAATTAATTAAATTAACTTTAATTATTTAATTAAAGTAAATAATCTGTACCTGCAGTCCAACTAGTTTCACAAATAGATGGTTTTGTCCTACATTTAAATGATGTAATTGTTTAATAATCCATTTTATTCTCTTATTTTGCACAAATAAAAAAAATCCAGTATACTTACATGTAAACAAAATTCAGAAATTTGTATTTCTTGCAATATCTTCAAATTTTATCTTTGTTTAACTGTATTCTTCTCAATTCATCACTTCCTGTGGAGGTTACTCCCTTAATTGTAACCAAATACTGACAATTAGTGAGGAGCAGGGCAGACATGGATGCAAATGACACTGGGCAGCTTCTTCAGTATAAAATTACTGAACAAAAAAAAGTGCAAAACATTAACAGACTAGAAAAAGGCGAATAATGTCTCATACTCACACTAATGCTTTCTACATTCCCCTAAAAATTTAGCAAACCCATTCTGTAATTCTGGATTGACACAAAAATGGCAGAAACTGGGAAATAACAGTTTGTTATTATAAAGGCAGGAGTCAAGTTAAAAACAGAAGGTGGTTGGGAGGACTGCAGGACTGAACTTGTGGACCACTTAGTTAAGCATTTTGTTAGTAATTAGTGCATAAATAAATGGAACATTTTTTTACATGTTTTGAGCAAACAACTGGATAATGGACATGTGGATTATGTGACATGGAGTGACGTGGGATTTGTTCTTTTTTCCCATGGATGTTTTTCAATTTGTTTACCATTGTACGGCTTTGGTCACTATTGCCTTCTGTTATATCATACATTTTTTACTCTTCCTTTTGCCTGGAAACATGAGATTTAAAATTTTCAAAGCTATCACTGCATGTGGTGTGTAAAGTATAAAAAAATATAATTTTTGGGTTTAGTATTCCTTTAAGTTAATTCCAGTGATCTTTGAACACCTAAAAATATGCGACTGTCCATTTGGACAATTTGGCAGTTGTAGTATGTGGTGAGAGAGGACAAGCAGGTGATGGGTGTAACAAAACAAGATGCAGAGGACAGAAAGATATGGAAGAAGATGATCCACTGTGGCAACTCCTAATGGGAGCAGCCAAAAGAAGAAGAAGAAGAAGAGGACTCTCACAACATTCTGGCTTTCTGTAAGTACTGACAGGTTTATAGCCGTGGCAAATGTCATTTTCTTGTCTCACGCACTCCAGTTTCCTATAAATCCCAATCCATAAAGTAAAGAATCAAATACAAACAGGAACCAAAAAAGCATATATAGAAGATCAAGGAAAGACCATTACATTAGTAGCAATACACAATGTTCAAGCAACGACCTTCTTTGAGCTTCTCAGCTTTATGTCCCTGTCACCATCATTTGACTTCTGCACAATATTGATTTGCTTCAGAACAGCCACACAGGGGAGAGTCAAAGGGAAAATGTCAACCAAACAGAGGGACAGCTGGCAGAATAACTGCCCATTCCTGGCTGATACATAAAATAGCTTCAGTCCAGCCCACAAAAATGCCACCATTACACCATAATAGTCTTAGGGTTCAGCATAGTCATACTGTCTACTGTCTCCCTGCCTAAATGTGCCATTTTCCACAAACGGTATCCCACTACTTCCACCATATTGAATTGATTCATGGACACTTTCTACCCAAAAGTTATAAGGATGCTGAACAATCAATTATTAGAATTTAGATGTTGTATATAAATGTATAATATTCACAAATACATACTGTATATATTGCATTTAATTGTATATGTGTTTATATATATATAGGGGGGTCTTCAGGTTACAATGTCGCAACATACAACGTTTTGAGTTTACGACGCTCATTCCCATAAAAGCTTAAAAAAAAATTGAGACGTGTGTTTCGGATTACACTGTTAGCATCCTATTTACAGACTTACGGGGTGAACTAGTTTTGATGCGGGTGACGAAGGTACGCGGCATACAGTATGAGTGAGGGAGTTGGCGAACTACAGTAGTTTTGTTGCATGCTGCGAAAGTACATGGTGTATGAATGAGGGAGTTGGCGAACTACAGTACAGTACTGTACAGTAGTTTGGTTGTGCGCGGTGGTAGTACATGGCGTATGAGTGAGGGAGTTGGCGAACTACAGGTAGTTTGGTTGAGTACCGCACAAGTGTATACTGGCGACTTTTTGGCTCTTATCATGGCTTCTAAACAAAAGTCAGAGTCTTCAGATGGTAGTGCTTTGAAGAAGAGGAAAGCCATCATGATGGAAGTGAAATTAGATATTTTAAAGAGATCAGAAAAAGGAGAATCAGCAACGAACATCGGCCACGCGCTAAGCCTTAGCCGCTCTACCATAGCAACAATTATCAAGGATAAAGACCGTTTCCTAGAGCATGTAAAGGGATCAGCCCCAATGAAATCGACTGGGATTACTAACAGCGCAGTGGCATAATGAATGAGATGGAAAGATTGCTAATTTTGTGGCTGGAAGACCAGCATCAGCGGCATATACCAGTAAGTCTAATGTTGATTCAGGAGAAAACTAAACGATTGTTTCAGGCAATAAAAAGTGATAAGGGGGAAGGGAGTGAAAGTGAGGAGTTTGTGGCTAGCAGGGGTTGGCTCATGCATTTCAAAGCTCGTGCCAACTTGCATAACCTTAAGGTACCGGGTGAAACTGTTAGTGGGGATAAAAAAGCAGCAAGCACATTTCCTAATAAGTTGACTGAACTAATTAAAGAGGGGGGCTACTGTGCTGAACAAGTGTTTAATGTTGATGAGACAGGCCTTTTTTGGAAATGTATGTCTAACAGGACCTATACCTCCAGGGAAGTGAAGACAGCACCAGGCCATAAAGCTGGCAAAGAGAGACTGACTTTGCTTCTTGGAGGGAATGCTGCAGGTGACTTCAAACTTAAGCCTCTGTTGGTGTACCAGGCAGAGAATCCAAGGGCACTAAAGGGCATTTGGAAGGGTCAATTACCTGCTGTCCGGAGGTCTAACAAGAAGGTATGGGTGACACTTCAGATTTTTAAGGAGTGGTTTTCCAGCCATTTTGTGCCAGCAGTGAAGGACTACTCTGTTAGCAAGGGACTACCTTTTAAGATGTTGTTAGTGCTGGACAATGCCCCAGGTCACCCTGCCCATTTGAGTGACTTTAACCCTAATGTCAAGGTGGTTTACCTGCCACCTAATACCACTGCCCTTTTACAGCCCATGGACCAAGGTGTCATTGCCTCTTTCAAGGCCTACTACCTCCGGAGGACATTTGCTATGGCCCTTAATGCAACTGAGAAGGACAAGAACCTGACACTCAAAGACTTTCGGAAGTCTTATAACATTTAACATCCAGTGTGCAGGACAACCACAGGAATAAAGGAATTTTTTTTACACTCATTTGTTGTCATTTTTTCTGTTACTACAGTACAGTGTACAGTACAGTATATCATTATTTCCTTTTTATGTGGTTTAGTTGTGTTTTTATGTTCTAGATTATTATTTTACAACTGTGTTAGGATAGGTAAGTGACTTAGGCTAGGGTGTGTTTCAACTTACACCAAAATTTAGGTTACATCACTGTCGTACGAACGGAACTACCCTGTATATACTTTCAATGTTTGTGTACATTTTTTCATTGTATTTTTGCTAACTGTCTGAGGAGACATGCAAGTAGAAATTGTACAAAAATGTATTAAGTATTGTGACAGACTGTCAGGGACTTTGCCCAGCCAGGACGCCCTTTTGAGGAGAGGACCGGAGGAATGGACATATCACCAGCAGTATCTCCCCCGGGAAACGAGAGGGCAGCCCCCTTGGTTTACATCGGGGCCACGGGACTGGAGCTTAGAAGCTCAACCCTGCCCGTGGACACCACCAGGGGGTGCCTGGACAGTTCTGGAGCTGTGGTCTACAGAACTTCCGCCACATCCAGAAGTGCTACCAGAAGAGGAACCGGATTCCCTTGCAGCACTTCCGCCACACCCGGGAGTGCTACCAGAGCTTGATCAAGGAGCACCTTGAGCACTTCCGGGTACGGTATAAAAGAGGCCGTCTCAGTCCAGCAAGGGAGCCGGAGTCGTGAGGAAGAAGACAGAGCTTGTGGAAGAGGGGTAGAGGTGATCAGGGAATAGAAGGAAGGAAGGACAGAGCTGAATTGTGGTTTGTGCATTGTGCTGTGCCAAAGAACAATAAACGTGTGTGTTCTGGATATTTTTGGTCTGTGTGTCTGTCTGTAGCTAGGCTAATCTTCTACAATATACATAGCAATAGCTAAATAGCACAGCCTGAACTCAGAAAGCCAACACAAGATAATGCTGGGGCTCTGCACTGTTGCAATGCTCTCTCTTTTAATTTTGTCTGTTCAAGTGACTGAGGTGTAATTACTGGCCGCACTTGAACTCGAAGCAGTAAATGAAGGCCACACACCATTAGGCTGTAGCTCAAGGAGCTAAGCATGTCAACAAGAAAACTGAATCATAAAAAGAAATAAAAGAACAAAAACAAAGAAAGTGCCGTGATGTAGAGAGCTAACTGTGATTTGAGACAGCTACAGTCACTCCTGCCACCAACCCCAAGTATTAATATTCCTCTTCTTATGAAGCGCATCCCAATTCTGAAATCATCTGAAATGATGTCATGTTCACACTTACTACAGCTCATCCACAATTTGGGATCCATCCAAAGCCCTAACACTAATATTCTTGATACTAACTGCTCATGATTAGTTGAAATATTGTTCTTCTGTGCAATTAAGTAAGGACTGAAATATAAGTCATACTTTGTGACACACACAGGTGCCCTCATCTGTTCTACAGTCCCAGCTTTACATGAAACACTGGGGATACTGATGCACCAAAACAGGTTCATATATTCAACACTGTAATAATATTAAGGACGTGCACAGAAAAAAATGTTACAATAAAAAACAACAACTGAAACTATACTATAATGATTCAAAATGATGATCAATGGTGTGGGACAGTAATGTAATGCTGCAGCCTGATGTCAGCTTTTGGCTCCTGATCTGAAATGTAAAGTGGCCCCACACCACTATGAGGCTGCGTGTTTCACTTGGCCTTGATCAACTGACACTTTGCCACCCCCAAGATAACCTCTTAAAGGACTACTGATGTGTTCATTATGTTGCTTGTAAATATCTGGGTAAATATTTTTATTTTAATTTATATATTTATTAACTGCTGTAGATGCCATTAAGAATGTACTGCCATTCTGAATAGGATGGAGAGTGATTCATTAATAGAAGGACAGCGTGGAAGGAGCCTTGACCTGTGATCCTTTTCTCCAGGGTAAAAAGATAATGGATGAACTGGTCAAATATGGATGCCAGAGGCAGTTCATTCCCCAAAAGATAGGTGGCAGTGTCTCTTCAGGCTTGTCCCAGTTAGGACTCCTGCAGGGTTGCAGGGTAGTAGAGATGTACAAGAGCAGCCCTGTCAGGGTCCTAGGGTGCCACATGGGGTGATGCCAGGGTAAGAAGGCCATACAACAGCATTACTGGATCCAGTTTAAAAGAAGCCCACTGCATCTACTCGGGGTGTCAGAGTTGGCAAGCAGCAAATGACACTCAATAGGAGGAAAGGAAGAAAAGAAAGAGCATTCATTTGTTTCATAATTGTGGTCATTTTGGTTGTGCACACTTAGAGAGGTATTTCATGCAATTAAAATCCTTTATTTGAACTCAGAACTGTGCAGCATGACATTGGGTCTGAGGTTTCTCAGTGGCACCCAGTTGTGGTTGCAATCTATATACTTTAGCAAAACCAGCTTTATTCAGCTTGAAACAGGAACAGCACAGTTATTTATTGGGATCTACCATTCTACTATACACAGACACAGCAGTCAGGGAGGGTCATGGCCAAGTTAGTGGCCAAGTAATACTGTTCCCTGCATTTATAATGTTCCTTGCATCACCCATCAATGACAGGCACTTATAGCGCGAACACAGTCAGCTCGGATTTGCTTTCACTGCAAACCGCTACAGTGCTGGGAACCTGCGGTTGCCCCAGTAACTGATAAGCTGTCTTCTACAGATGCAGTGATCACGCTTCGGGACACTCTTCGGTGTGTCAGCCCATATACTATACTAGCCCGGCGGCTTCGCCTGCATATTAGTGAAACAGGACATTGAGGAGGGCCCCACCCAGCTTGGTACTCCTGACGTCACTCTTCCCCCTCCCTGTCTGTCTTGGATTAGCGTAAATATATCGCTCCTGCAAGCAAACTATGATTCTTAGCACAATTATAGAAAAAAAAGATCTAAATCCGTTAAGGAGTTCTCTCATACGCTAACTAAGCAGAGTTAAGGTTACGCCCAGACGTGTGAGTGAGAAGGGCCCTGCTCTCCTCCACGTAGCCCGATGAGTTTCTCTCGGATTCGCGATAATAAATTGGTACCGCAAGCGAACTATGATACTTAGCGAGATGAGAAAGGCGCAAAATCAATGGAATGTTAAGCAAATTATAGAAAAAAAACTGATCTAAATCCAGTAAGTAGTTCTCTCATGAAAAGCGGACAGACATACAAAAGGGTCTAAAAAACTATGAGAAATTTCGTGATTGGACCAAGAAATTTTTAAAATTGTTTCTTAGCGAATACCTATGGGCCAAGGGTAACCTACATTCCAAATTTCAAGTCCCAAGTCCTCATGGTTCAGGAGATTTTGTGATGAGTGAGTCAGTGGTATTTGGCTTTTATATATATGAAACATAGTTTCTACTATAGTGGAAGTAAGTCAGATACACTGTCAAAGTGTTGAGGTGCCACCTTCAGTAAACCCTATATAGTAGGACACCAACAAAAAAAATTGAATAGAATTTGGGACTGTAGGTCCAAGGCAATTTCACCGAAGAGTTGATCTACAAAATAAAGCTGTCTCCATATGGCAGACCAAATAATCACTTAGAGATATCTTTAAATCATTTAAACATATCTTTATCAAATGGAATAAATCCCAAGGTTCCTTGATATCTAAAACCCCTAAAACAAAGTCTAAATAATTTTAGAGGTCTAGGAGAATTTATAAAAAGAAACAAGAGCCTGATCATGTATATTATGACAACTTCATATACAATGAAGGAATCAAGCATGGATTGGATGCCATTCACAACCAGTTTTCTTCAACACAGAGGTGTCCACGGTGGATAAGCAATAATATGATCCTAGTTGAATAAGGTTGTAAGGCTTTTTGAGAAAAATTATGTAAAAATTGATATAAAAGTATGAAACATCATAGGGTCAGTTGTAGTGTGCCTGAGATAGTACTGTATTAACTGCAGTTTACAATCAGACTAGATAGTACAGTACTGAAAGAAGATGATCCTCAGGTCTAAGTGTTGTCTCAGTAAACAGTGGAACAAGGTCAATTTAACTCATACACATTTAGCCTTGTTTTGGATTAGTGTTTCTCTTCATTTTCTATCCATCCATCCATTTTCCAACCAGCTGAATCCAAACACAGGGTCACGGGGGTCAGCTGGAGCCAATCCCAGCCAACACAGGGCACAAGGCAGGAGCCAATCCTGGGCAGGGTGCCAAACCACCGCAGGACACACACAAACACACCCACACACCAAGCACACACCAGGGCCAATTTAGAATCACCAATCCACCTAACTAGCATGTCTATGGACTGTGGAAGGAAACCCACGGAGACACGGGGAGTTCTCCTCATTTTGCTCAGCTGAATTTTTGAATTCCAGTTAACAGCAGGGCATAGCCAATTATCATCTCGCCCTTTGTCAATTAACAATGTGCCACTACACATTCCTCTTGATTTAAAGAGACAGAGCACAAAAAAGTACATCCTCATGTAAACTTATAAAAAAAAATTACAGTCGTTACTGTAAATGTTATAGACTTGAGTGTATGAAAAGGTCCAGAAATCCCCATGTGGAAAGTAATGACGACAAGAGATGCACATTAGTAGAATCATATCTAAAGCATATTTTTTTCTCTGCAATTCATGAGTGGATCCAGTGTATGTTTATGTGTTCATCCTGTGATGGACTGGTGCCCTGTCCAGGAGTTGTTACTTCGTTCTGCTCAGTGCTTGCTAGGATTGGCTCCAGCTACCCCACAACCCTGCTCTGGATAAGCAAGTTTGATAATAGATGGAAGGATGGATGGATGGTGTTGAATGGTGCATACACACAAAAATGTTGCATACACTCCATTCTACGCTCACTTCAATATGTATACAAACTAAACTTGGCGCAAAGTCATACACATTTTCACAGCAAGGTCCCCCCTTGCATATGAATGTTTGTGCTTGGTTTTGCAAACTGGCGAAAGTGCTACTGACAATGCTACTGTGGTCTGCTTTTCTTTTTTAGATTCACATCAATAATGTGGGTTTTATCAAATGTACCGGAATTAATTGCATATCGTTTACAAAGTTAATTCACTTGATTGCAATCATTCTGTAATAATATAATGGTGAACAGAATGGCCAAATTATTCCAACTACCGTGACTGCTTTAGCTTTGTTAGAAGACATCACAAAAGGAAGAATTAGAAGATGATGATGATGATGACTGGCTTCTAAGTTGATTTCGATTTTTAACAGCTCTCCTCTTGGAGATGTGTGCTGAACTGGTGCCAGTTTTACAAAAGCAGACTTGTGCTCTGCCTGCTCCTTTGCAAGTTTTGTCCACTCTCAGGTTTTTAGCCACAGGAGCTTTTCAGCATGAACTTGCTGATGATTGGGTATTTCACAAACATCACTGAGCCATGCCATGCCAGCTGTATAGAATGATATTATCCACTCATAATCCAGATATATAAGATTTCCTTACACTGCGGTTGAACTGGAAAACACTAAAGCACAATTCACAGCAACCTCCAGTTTTACATATTTAATCGGAGCGGTCAGCTGCACGTACATTGCTATTGCAATGGCACTGGATAAGTTACATCACCCAGGGATGAATCACCAAAAGAATGAGCTGGCATTACATCTAATATAGCAGGAGAACCTATAAAAACTCTGCACAGTTGCTGGTGTTTTTTTCAACTAGTGCAGGAAAAGGAAAACAGTCCTTTTAAGTATAGCAAGTCACCTAAATGTAAAAAGCAGTCTGTTGTGGCGCTCAGTGCTGTCTTTACACTATAAATGCACCTTCCGAGAATTCATTTACTTATGTAAATATAAAGCATTTCCTCTCTATTAATGTGCTTCTTTACAGTGCACAGAAAGGGTGTTGCATTGTGCAGGCATGTACCTGAAGAGATGTGCTATGATGAACCTGACTCTCACCCGCCAAATGATCAGCCAAATCGGACAGCGTTACAACTTTGTTTGAATGTAATTAGCAGAATGTAAAAGCAGGTAATCAGATGCAGCATTTATTTTTAACCAATTCATTTAAACTGTGGTCAATAACACATAGCACATCCCTTATATTACTTAGTTCTTTGGCCACATCTCTTACAGCATCCACTATTGTATTTTGTGACTCCAGAACAGTCCGTCAGCACACAGCCAGATGGCCTCTCAGCAAATTCTGAGGCAGAGGTGTGTGCAGCCAGCACCCGAAGACGTACTTGGCACAGCAGCACCATCACTGCATGAGCATAATATGGGGGGCAGCTTTTGTAATATTGTCTGCAACAGAATAAAGACACAGCGGGCTACGAATCACCTTTTAACGTCGACTGTGATATCTGACCATTTTATTTTTCAGGCTCTGTGCAACTTTCTGAAACTGAACTTTCAAATGTCTCTGCCACGCTTTTTTATAAATTTGACTATAGAACAATTGGGGATTATCTGAGCTGACAGCACACTGCAGCTGACCCATAATTTTGAATCATTGGTTATAAATCAAACAATCTTCAGTTCACATTTTGCTTTTAGAGTGAGAACATTTTCAAGAAACTTTTATAATAATAATATTTTTTTGCATTTATATAGGGCTTTTCTCACTACTCAAAGCGCTCTCCTCGCAGGGAGGACATAGGATGCGAACCCATGATCTTCTTACTGCAAGGCAGCAGTGCTACCACTCCTGCGTGGATTACAAATATTTACTATATTCCATTACATTCTGAATTGTAGATTTATTAAACAATAGTTATTATTGAGGCAACAATACATTAAAAAAGTATTTCTTCTAATTATGAGTGCATTTTTGAAACTGGTGTAAACAAGAAAACAAGAAAAATCATAAAGGGTGGGGGGAGCCCTGTGTAATAGCACAATGCCTAAGATAGGAGACACTGTTCTAAAGAAATCAAACCCTTAGGGGTTTTAGGGGTTTATGTTGACACTACATTCTCATCATTTAAGCAAAAAGACTTTGATCCAGTCCCAAACAAAAGATTAAATCTGCAGCTAGATGACGTTGGCATCAGAGGCAACCAACACAACTGGATTTCAAATTGGGTAACTGGCAGAAAAGTAAGAGTCCAGATAAGAAGAGAATGATCCATATGGTGTGAGGTCATCAGTGGAGTCTGTCAGTGTACTTTTAATTAATTTATATTATTGACATAGATTTCATTATAGTTAGTATGACCTGTGAACTTCTAAAATTGGAAGAATGGCAGACACTGAGGAGGCAGCAAAACATAAAACAGTTGGACAAGATTCAGAACTGGGTAAATACTTGATGAAATGAAGTTTAATGTAGAAAAGTGCAAAGTGCTATACCTGGACAAAAAGAAAGTAAACTATAAATACAAGATGGCAGACACTGTCCTAAAGGAAGCAACCTCAGAAAAGGATTTAGGGGTTTATGTTGACAGATATTCATCATCTAAGCAAATGCACAGAAACTATTCATAAGGCAAAGAAAATGTTAGCTTATATTGTAAAAACTGTTAAATATAATCAAGGGATCTTATATTTAGACTATATAACATACTAGTGAGGCCGAATCTGGATTATTGTGTGCAGTCCTCAAAATTCTCAGACATTGATAAAGTATGTCCAGCAGGATTATTTCAATTTAGTGCTGAATCACATACTCGAGGACATAAGTGGAAATTAAGGGGATAGAAAAGATGACCGATGTAAACCTTCCTTTAAAGTCTTGTGACCCATGCCAACAACACCGGCCATGTGATTAAGTGGTTAAACAGATGGCTTGTAAAGGGGCATTTGCAGGTTCAATTGCCACCATTACACCCTGTGTAATCTGGAGCAAGTCCTTCTAGAACTCCATTTGCACTTGTAATCTGCAATTAAAAATTGAATAGATAGATTGCTCTTATAGTGTCTAAAATTGATATTAAAGATCCTATCAGGTATTACTGTATCTTGTAAGTGTCTGTGACATGTGACAGAAATACATACACATATATATATATATATATATATATATATATATATATATATATATATATATATATATATATATACTGTTGACTGTGAATTTTAAATCGCATATTAATCAGATCAGTAGGACAGCATTTCTTCACTTAAGAAATATAGCAAAAGTTAGACCTCTTATATCATTGAAAGATGCTGAGAAATTAATTCACGCTTTTGTTTTCAGTTGACTAGATTACTGTAACGCACTCCTCTCAGGACTACCCAAAAAAGACATAAATCATAAATCATTTGCTATCTGAATCCTAACTAGAAAAAGAAAATCCAAACACATTTCTCCAGTTTTGATGTCACTACACTGGTTACCTGTGTCATTCAGAATTGACTTTAAAATACTGCTTATGGTTTACAAAGCCTTAAATAATCTCGCTCCATCTTATATATCAAAGTGTCTGACACCTTATATTCCAAATCGTAACCTCAGATCCTCAAATGAGTGTCTCCTTATAATTCCAAGAGCAAAACTTAAAAGAAGTGGTGAGGCGGCCTTCTGCTGCTATGCATCTAAAATCTGGAATAGCCTGCCAATAGGAATTCGCCAGGCTAATACAGTAGAGCACTTTAAAACACTGCTGAAAACACATTACTTTAACATGGCTTTCTCATAACTTAATTTTAATTTAATCCTGATGCTCTGCATATTCAATTAATTATCATTACTATTCCTGGTGGCTCCAAAATCCATACTAACCCCTACTCTCTCTTCTGTTTTTTTTTTCCGGGTTTCTGTGGTGGCGACCTGCACCACCACCACCTAATCAAAGCACCACAATGTCCTACATTGATGGATTAAAGGCCAGAAGTCCACGTCAACATCATCATCAATTCCTTCCTTGGGAACCCTGAATGCAATGAGGACTGATTGAGGTCATTTATGTTAGGTAGAGGGGGCTGGGTGGTCTCATGGCCTGGAACCCCTGCAGATTTTATTTTTTCTCCAGCCGTCTGGAGTTTTTTGTTTTTTCTGTCCTCCATGGCCTTACTTTTATTTTATGTTAATTAGTGTTCTCTTATTTTAATTCTTACTTTGTCTTTTTTCTCTTTCTTCATCATGCAAAGCACTTTGAGCTACATTATTTGTATGAAAATGTGCTATATAAATAAATGTTGTTGTTTTTGTATTGATATATATATATATATATATATATATATATATATATATATATATATATATATATATATATATATATATATATACAGTATATACATATACATATGACTGATTCTTTAAAATTCACATTGAACAGTATTTATTTTTTTAAAGCAGGACCAAATTACTTAGAATACTTTTTAGGGCACAACCTCTTAGAACAAAGTGAAGAAGTGACATTTATTCAATGACTTTTAGCCTGAACGTATGATCACTCTATGTACAAAAATGTCAATAGAGCAAGCAGTGAAGTGGATTAATACTCAGCTTAAAGGCAGTAGCCTTTTGTCGGCATGACCTTGAATTTCATCTAGCAAGGCTGCATTGACAGAGTGTCAGCCTGTTTCTGGCACCATTGCTCCAGATGTAGTGAAACGTAAGGTAATACAAGACGTATATTGCTTTTCTCTCTCCCTCTACAGCCTTGCGGTTTACAGTTTGGAAATTCAGAACTATAAGCAATTAAACTATTTATAGCATGCTGTGACAAAACCATCTTAGAAAAGACACCTCTTGAGCAGAATAGGCAATCTCAAGAGGCCAAAGCAGCAACTACCAATATTAAACTGCTCCATTCTTTTGGATATCTCATTTTTCTCAGGTTGTACCTCCTAATAAAAAAGCAATAAAAGTGCATGATAAAAGTTTATTAAAAACTCTTCTGAGGAACAAAAATAAAGCAAATGTTTTTTTTTTTTTGGCAGCTAAATAACAGTACATGTTTACTGACCTTTACATTTTCCCTGAATGCACTCATTAAAATGCTTACCCACTGTATTGTAAGCAATCGTTCTTATTCTTACCATAAATATAGCATAAAAGGCGTATGCTCTTTCATTACCATGCTGTAAAAGTGTGTATTTCATCTGTCTACTTGTGATATTTAAATATAAAAGATAGAATGTCAACTCTACATTACAGAAGGTAACTTTTATTTTATATAGGTTAACAGAGTAAGTGCTCATCCATTTCTGAACTGCTGTTTAAAGATAAGCATAACACGAATGCCTGACATTTGTAGGACAATATGAAATGTACTTTAGCTAGAAAGGAAAGATGATGCTAAAACCAAAACCATATTTATAAAGAGTTTTACTATTAATGTACAATGGTATACACATCGTATGAAAAGATTCTGTTCCCAGTCCTGATTATTTAAAGCTACAAAAGTGGGAAATGGAAACCACAGGCTGCCGGTTTATACCTGTCACTATTTCAATAAGTGACAAACAAGCAAGTCACTGCTGTTCAGCTGGGTCACCTTGGGGTGACGATAATTTCAAAATGTAGTATAACATTCTCAAAACCACACTTATTTTGATGTGAAGTAGTAATTTTCTTTTTTACTATATGTGGACATTTCTATCTTTGGGCTTTATGTAAACAGTATCTTTAGATAAAGGTAATGTAGTTGAAAAAAATGAAAATTTGGCTTTGCAATAATTTATTCAAAGAACAAGGACGAGATATGCTATTTCCTTCTGTAGAAAAAGTAAGTCCCCAAATTGGCTCTAATAACTTGTATTGCCCCCTCGGTGTTTCCTAGAAGGGTTTAGCAGTTTGTAAAATCATCTGGGAGAATTCAGCTGGGTGATGTTCGAGGGATGTCTTGCATGCACAGCCCATTTCCAATCCCCCACAGCATCTCAATGGCCATTCCAGAACCCTCCATTTATTTCTTTTCAGCCATTCTTTGGTGGATTTGCTGGTATACTGTATATTGGGTCACTGCCACATTGAAAGGTCCTCTTTCAAATGAGTTTCATTCTTTTGACATATGGTCTGACATTATCCTCAACAGGAAATCATAGTTGATTCTATGAGGCCCTTATGCAGTAAGGAAACACCAAACCATATCATTTCCAGCACCATGCTTTTCAGTTGGTTTTAGGTTCTTCTGGTCAAATTATGTTTTTTGGATTTCACCAAACATGTCTTTTTCTACTGCAGCCAAATACTTTTATCTTAGCCTCATCTGTCCAAAGCAAATTGTTCCAAAAATACTGGAACAACCCTAATCCTAACCCTCATGTATGACTCACACTTAAACATGGGGTACAGACTAAAACAGAAATGTGCGTATGCATAAAACTGTGCGTAAGCACTGTTTCATGCACTTTCCCTTAATAAATCCGACTGAAAGTGAATTTTAACTTACATGCATTTCATATTTGAAGATGCAAATCAATATAAATAGTCACTTCCATTCAGTGTTTTGTTAAATACAATGGCAAAAGCATGTGGAAAAAAAGAGCGAATGAGAAATTTAGGTCCTGCTCAGTGCAGTATATGTAAGGAAAAACTTACTATTTGGTGGCTTTAATCTCACAATTTCCACTTTAATCCCATAGTTTATTTTGCCATTAAAGTAGAAGGTTGTAAAGTTCATCTTAAATTCAATATTTAATTTACTAAAGTTTCTCAGACCCCATTTTAACTAAAGTAGCATGTTAAATGCTTCATATTCCTCAACTCAGTCATTTATCGGTACATGCTTCTTAAATGGGCTTTCTCTTCCGCCGACAGGAGCGTGCAGGCAATGATTGCCACACAGAATATATTACATTCACTGTTCAGAAGAACATCCATTGAATTCTGTGTTTGTGTCCCTGACCACCAGCTTACAAACCTAACATTTACACATTATTTTAGTTAAACCAGTGGGATATTCATTCATACATCTAGCCTCTTGGAGCCTCGTCACAACTGCCATAAATGTTCTCTGCATTGAACGTGCAGCTGCTTTTAAAATCACATTTTAGAGATATTGTGGCAAGGTGTCCTGAGAATTTAATGGATGTTCTTCTGAATGAGCTTTTTTTATTCTTTACTTTATATTTTAGCAGTACTATCTCTGTCCAATGTACAACCCCCAATTCCCGTTCTTCCATTTTCTTTCTCCACGTAACCAATCGCCACACAATAAATGTCTTCATATTTGCTTCCGCTGCGCCACCATGCCCTCACATATTTAATACATACCTTAATGCATTTCATCATGAAAATGATATCAAGTATACTTCCTAGTATTCTAACAGCACACAGGTCTAGGAGGATAGCTTTTGGAAATCTAAATCAACTTAGAAGCCAAGGATCATCAGCGGTAAATACACATTCTCTTCTTTTGAATTTAATTGAATTCCTTTATTGTCATTGTATGGTACAATGAGATTCAAAATGCAACTCCTATATAAACTAATTCTCCTATAAAATTATAAAAAATAATAATAACTAGCCAACCCGCAGCATAGCATACGCCGCATAATTATCAACGTGAACAGTCAACGTGGCTCACAGCTGCATGTGGACTGTACCACAGACCAAAGCAAGTGAGGATGTCTTTGGTGACATGTTGGTAGCGGGCACATGAGCAAGCAGTGCGCATGCCTCGAGAGCGAGGGTGGGCGCAGGAGGAGGGTGAGAGTTGGTGGGCGGGGCTCTGTCGTGCTTTCCCCATGACACGGGAGGAGGGTTAGAGTGGGCAGTCGGGGCTCTGTCATGCGTACCCCATGGTCGGGCGACTAGGTCGACTATATATACAGTGGAACCTCGGTTCACGACCATAATTCGTTTCAAAACTCTTGTTGTTAACCGATTTGGTCGTGAACCAAAGTAATTTCCCCCCATAGGATTGTATGTAAATACAATTAATCCGTTCCAGACCGTACAAACTGTATGTAAATATATATTTTTTTAAGTTTTTAAGCACAAATATATTTAATTATACCATAGAATGCACAGTGCAATAGTAAACTAATGTAAAAACATTGAATAACACTGAGAAAACCTTGAACAACAGAGTAAACTAACACTGCAAGAGTTTGCGCCATAGTGCTACGAACCGCTTGCTAAAAACACTTTTTTTTTAATGAGTTTTAAGCCCAGGGAAAAAAATGAACATTTGAAAAATCCTTAATTTAATAAACAACCAAGAAAAGTAACATTGCAACAATGCACGTGAGTGCCTGTGTGTGTGTTTCTCTCTCTCTCGCACACCTGTGTGTGTGTGTCTCTCTTGCGCGCCTGTGTGTCTGTGTGTGTCTCTCTCTCGTGCAGGCCTGTGTGTGTATGTGTGTCTCTCTCGCGTGCCTGTGTTTGTCTCTCTCGCACGCCTGTGTGTGTGTCTTTCTCTCGTGTGCCTGTGTGTGTGTCTCTCTCATGTGGACTGTAGCACAGACGAAAGCGACTGAGACTGTGTTTGGAGAGATGTTGCGTGCGGGCACATGAGCAGGCAGTGCACATGTCTGGAGAGCGATGGTGGATGCAGGAGGAGGGTTACACTTGGCAGGCGGGGCTCTGTCGTGTGTATCCCATGACACGGGAGGAGGGTTAGAGTTGTTGGGTGAGGCTCTGTCGAGCGTATCCCATGGTCTTAGAGATGGCGGGCGGGGCTCTGTGAGTTGGTGGGCGTGGCTCTCTGTCTTGCTTGCACTCAGTGTCTTGCGTGCCCTTAGTGAATTATATATATAGATATGATAAAAACAATGAAAAATAAACAATATGAAAGCATAAGTACAATATACATGTACATATAGTGTAGATAGTGCAGATGATTTATAAAACGGCTCAGGTTGCGCAATATTACGGTTGTAGTGCAAGTTTACAGTCAGGTAATTAAAAGTACAAAGAGTTCTACCGGTAGCACCTGATGAACTGATTGAGTGTGTTTATTGCTCTTGGGATAAAATTTGTTGAGTCTGGAGGTTTTTGCTGGAAAGGCTCTGAAGCGTTTGCCAAATGGGGGGAGTTCAAATAGACTGTGGCATGGTTGGGTGGGCTCAAAGGAGGTGCTGGTGGCTTTCCTGAGGCAGTGTATGCTGTAAATGTCCTCCAAGGCTTGAAGCTGTATCCCTATAATCCTCTGCACTCTTGATACAACCCACCTTAGAGCTTTCCGATCAGATGGTGTGCAACTAGGTTACCACACACAGACAGAATGGGTTAAAATACTCTCAGTGGTGCACTAAGAGTAACAACGCTAAAGCAGCTATGGTATTTGGATTAGTTTGGCCTTTCCATGTATCATTATATTGTTACAAAATGATTACAATCAAGAGCCTTACATTTGTAAACGATATGCAATTAATTTTGGTGTATTTGAAAAGAATAATTTTTAAAAGAAAGGGAAACAACACATAACCAGTAGCACTGCTTTGATGCTGGGTGCTGCCAGATTTCAAAACCAAGCAGAAAAGTGCATACACATGGATGAGGCTGCCATGAAAATGTGTGTGGCTTTATGTCAAATTTACTTTTTATACACCTCAAAGTGAGAGTGCGTATGCACCATTTATACCTGAGGCCACTGGACTTTGCCCAGGTGTTCATAGGCAAACTTTAGTTTTAGTTTAGTTGCCCTGATGTTCTTTTCCTTCTGGCTCACCTCCCTTGTACATCTAATTTTTTCAGCTGTTTTTTAAAGCAGTTTGACATCAACACAACAGTGGAATGGCTACTCTCCAATTGTGTGAAGTTTTTTTTTTAAATTGCCAGACACATAAGATTCTACAACTTTCTTTTTGACAGCTTCATGGATATTTTTATTTTAACAACAAATAGCAAAGCCAACTGAATGACAGAGGTTTAAATGCAATAGTTTCAGATTTTCATTTGAGGTATCTGAAGTACTGGGTGCACTTACTTTTTCCAAGTTTGAAAAATTGCATCTATATTTTTTTATTATACAATGAACTACAAAATTTTAATGTGACAGGATATTTATTATATCACCTCAATCCATAGATACTGTTTAAATCAGTGGTTTCCAACCCTTTCTATGCACTGCACCCCCAGAAAATGTTTAATGTATGTTCATACCCTTACAAAAGTAATATCACATTTGAAGATGAAGAAGTCGAATTTCTAATTTTTGAACCACACATTGAAACACATACATTCTTGTGGGTGAGCAAGTTGAACTCAAAAAAAATTAAATTTTAATTTAGTGCATACAATGTAAATTGAACCATTTTCCTTGTTTAATCTTGTAAATGTGTCCCCCGTGAAGCTTAAACACACTCTAGACTCTCCAGGGGTTGGAGTACCCTGCGAAGCATCAAGCAGCACGAGGAAATGACACACAATCAATTAATGAGAGGTCTGAAGGAGGTGTGTCACTAAGCAATGAAACACAGCCAGTGAGCTTTGTCCCCTAATGGCACCTGCACTGCAGTTCATAAACAGATGCACCGCACAGTTAAAAGTGATGCACGACTTTCAGGACTGCACACAGGGCCATGTAGGTTTGGATTTTTTTTTCTCACTAAATAATAAAAACCATCATTTAAAAACTGCATTTTGTGTTTACTTGTGTTATATTTGACTAATGGTTAAATGTGTTTGATGATCAGAAACATTTTGTGTGACAAACATGCAAAAGAATAAGAAATCAGGAAGGGGGCAAATAGTTTTTCACACCTCTGTATAACAGAACAAATGCGCTTTTTCCAATAACCAAAGAAAAAGAAATCAGGTTAGTGTTTCATGAAGTTCTGACTTCTCAGGTAGTATACTGGTTAGAGCTGCTGACTCCAATTCAGAAGGTTCTGGGTTTGTGTCTTAACGTCTCCCAAAATAAGCATTTTGAGTAGTAAGCTGTTCTTATTGTTAATATTATACAATAAAAGCATACATTTGATTTGTGTCTGTAACAGCCGCTGTAAATGTATAGTACTTATCAAAGTTAGCATATTTTTCTTAGTTCTTATATGTGAGTGGATGTTTCTTCTGTTATAGTCTTGGAAAAAAGCACATTTGTTCTGTTATACTTGTATCTTTTATGAAAGTGTTTCTTTGATATTTAGAATTCAGGTTTCACACATTATACACTTCGTGTCTACATTTTGTCAATTATTACTAAAAAATGAAAAACGTTTCTGTGTTTACTGTGATCATTGAAATGCAAGTGTTCTAAATAACGATATAGTATTTATAAAAGGTTTCATTTTGCTTGACTTGTCACTCTATACAACTCTAAGCAACTGATACACAGGCAAACAGACTTGAGCTGAGAAAACTGTGCGGGGTGGGGGATATGATAGCAGACTGCTTGCTGCTTATCAACATATTTACAGGACAAAAAACGCTGATGGAGAGGTGAGAAGCGTTTTAAGGTGGGACGGATCTACAAGTTTTTTCGTAGGCTCTGGTAATTCTATTGTTAAAGATTTTGGTCTAAAATGATATTAATTTGGTGCAGGCCCAAAACATGTGGCCCAGTGAGGCTGGAACTTGCTTGCAATGTTTGCAGGCTGGATGTTGCCCTGGAGACATTTTGAACAATTGTAAGCAAGACAGATGTGCTTGATATATAATTTTTTGTTGAATAATTATATGCTTTGTGCATATGGAGCTGAAATTAATTCTCTGAGCTGCTACTTTCCACTTCTTTTCTGAAATATTGAGTGAGAGATCCTTTTCCCAATGTCCTCTTGGATCATTGAAATGTAGGGACTGTAAAATGGTTTTATATATTACAGAAATTTTGTCTGAGTCCTCAAGACTGATCAATATTTTTTCCGACATAGAGGCTGGTGGGAGGTGTGGAAAATTGGGCAGGTTCTGTTTAACAAAGTTTCTAATTTGAAGATAGTAAAAGAAATGTGTTGCTGGGAAGTTCAGTTTGGAATGTAATTGTTCATATGATGCAAAGACTTTGTCTATGTACAGATCTCTAAGTGATTTAATCCCAAATGTTTTCCAGACATTAAAACTGCATATGTTTGAGAGGGTGGAAAAAGGTGGTTCTCATGCAGAGGTGGCACAGTTAAAAGCTTCTTTATCTTAGAATACTTCCTAGGTTCCATATTCTGAGTGAGTGAAGCACAATTGGGTTGTTAGTATATTGGCGATAACTTACATTTATCGGGGTACAAAGCAAAGAATATAAACATGTATTGAAGGATTTTATTTCTAATGCAACCAAGCCTGTGTATGTTCATCTATTTGTGTCAATGTCCAGGTTTTTATAGCTTGTATATTTGTCGCCCAGTAATAAAATTGAAAGTTAGGTACAGCCATGCCATCTTCTGTCTTAAGTCTTTGTAGGGACACCCTAAGTAAACATGGCTGTTTTGAATTCCAAATAAATGAGGTTATGGTTGAATCTAATTTCTTAAAAAATTATTTATTTATGTATATTGGAATTTTTTGAAATAAAAAGAGAAGCTTAGCAAGAATATTCATCTTAACAATGTTAATTCTTCCAGCTAAAATGAGATGAAGGATTGACAATCTATGCAATTCTTGCTTAATTTTTTCCATACAGACAGCGACATTTTGTTAATAGAGAGCTTTATGTCTACTTGTGATGTTTACCCCTAGGTATTTAAACTGATCTGCGATGATAAAAGGGAAGGTGTCCAATCTAATATTGTGTGCTTGAGAATTCACTGGAAAGAGCACACTTTTAGTCAAATTAATTCTGAGACCAGAAATCTTTTGAAATTCTGTAAGTGCTGTTAGGGCTTCAGGCACAGTATTTTGTGGGTCTGATATATACAGTACCATATCATCTGTGTATAGAGAAATTTTCTGTTCAAGTCCTCCTCTGATAATCCCTTTATCTCATAAGCATTTCAACACTGAACTGCCAGTGGTTCAATGGCGATTGCAAAAAGCAGTGGTGACAAGGGGCATCATTGTCTGGTACCTCGTTCTTGTTTAAAGTAGTCTGAATTAATGTTGTTAATACAAACTGAAGCTTCTGGATTGTTATACAGTAGTTTGATCCACGCACACATGTTTAGGCCAAACCCAAATCTTTCCATTGTAGTGAAAAGGTAGTTTCATTCAATCGTATCAAATGCTTTTTCTGCATCCAAAGATAATATCTCTGGGATGTCTGACTTTGTGGGTGAATATATTATATTAAACAGACGTCAAAGATTGGAAGCTAAGTGTTGGCCTTTAATAATTCCTGTTTGATCTTGTGATGTTACTGAAGGTAGCACTTTCTCTATCCTTCTAGCTAGGACTTTGGGGAGTATCTTGACTTAAATTAAGATGAAATCTTAATATGTTCACATATGTAAAAGAGAAAGCACATTTCTTGGGGTGTTCTTATATTTCTGCCTGTATTTCAGTTCACGGTCATGGTAAGCATGGAGCCTATCTTGGCAGCACTGAAAATAAAAAAGGAACCAACCCTTGACACAATACCAGTTTGTGATATTATGGTCTGGGCTGTTTTTCAGGGTTTTATGCTAGGCCCCTTTGTTCCAGCGAGGGGTACTGTTAATACACCACATACAAAGACATGTCAGATGATTGTGCACTTCTAAATTTGTGACACTAGTTTGGGGAAAGGCCCTTTTTTGTTCCAGCATGACTGTACCTATGTGCAGAAAGTCAGGTCCATAAAGACATGGAGGAACTCGGAAGGCCTGCACAGAGCTCTGACCTCAACCTTGCTGAACACCTTTGGGATGAATTGGAATAAAGATTGCAACATCAGTAGTTTGGTAGAATGGACACAAATTCTCACAGACACCTCCAACATCTTGTGGAATGCTTTCCAAGAAGACGAGGCTGTTATGTAGGGATTCAAAGTTTTGAAATGGTATATCTAATAAGCTCATATGGGTAGTGATGGTCAGGTGTCCACAAACTTTTACCCAGATGGTGTTTGTTTGTAATTAATTTAGACCACTTTGCAGAGTTCTGTTTTCTGATGTCGTTTTCTGTTGATCAAGGCCAAAATAGCCAAATGAAATCAACTACAATGAAATGTTATATGGCAAAATGTGAAAATGTCCAAGGAGTAAAAATCTTTTGCAGGCACTGTATGTCTAAATGTGCCTAGAAGTGGACTTGTGATGTTTTCAGGGCTGGTTCACAATCTGAACCTGATGCTGCTAGGATAGGCTACTCCTTTCCATAACACTGTATTAAACTAAGCAGGTTATGATCATGAATGAAAGTCCTGCATGGAGGTGCAGTGATTGAAACTGCTGAATCAGAGATCAGGAATTTACTGTCAGTGTGATGTCTGCACCTTCTCCCTGGGTCTGTGTCAGCTGTTCTTTGGACACACTAGTTGTCCTCTCTTTGCCACAAACGCAATCTTGTTCAGTTAATTGACAACTCTCAGTTGGCCCTGCACTTGTGCATGTGAGTGTGTAGTGGAAAGACCAAAGACAGCAGGGCTGAGACAGAGATGAGGCTGAGGCATTGATGCTGCCATCCCAGCGAGGATGAGAGATTAAGCTAAAAGGAGGGTTGCCCTGATGATTTCTTCAAAAGAGACAATGTAAGTATTTGTAGATAGGCATTTTGATGGACTCTTATCCCAGCTGAGGAGGATTCCTGTCTTATGCTGAATTTTGCAGGATAGGGTCCAGGCCCCTGCAACCCTATGATTTTGATTTTGTGAGAACATTATGTTAACATGGATGGTTAGATGTTATATATGCATTGATATGCAATGTGCTGAGAATCCACCAATGCAAGAGTGTAATATTAGAAAAACATAGAATTGAACTGAGCTTCTGAAGACTTATTAGAAAAGATGCTAGCCGCACACATACAAGTTAATTATCTCCCTTGGGGTTACTTAACTTATTGCTCTTTGTATTTGACACAAAGTTGATAATGAACACACACACACACACACACACACTACCTTCACGTTGTTAATTTAAACCATTAAGAATGAAAAACTATAGAAAGCATGGCATGGAAAGAAGAATGAAGTATGACAGAAGACGGTGAGTTGACTCCAGCTCTGCAGTCCGTTTGCTGCATGGAGTTTTATTAATTGCAAAAACGGGCAGCGTGTTATTTTTTATGATTGTTCATGATTGTTGCAGAAAGTTTGATTAAAAAGAATGGCTCCATCCAAGGCAAAGATTACATTAAGTCATTTTTGTAGAAGAAACAATGAATGGAAAGCCAGCAGTTGCAGGAATGCACCCATTTTGGATTAGAAGAGCTCAGCCTTTACAGATTAAGATTTAAGATTAGATTAAATTTACGCAACCAGGCAATTTTATATGCATTGTACGTGACAGCAGTCAAGCATTTTCAGCCGAGTTTTGATTAAAAACATATGCATAACCAGTTAATTCCTAATTTCCCTCTATTTACCAGTAAAGTAACTGTAAAATCCTAATCACTGCCTCATGAAAGCGCCATTATTTGTTCCCCTGTTATCTTCTACAGTTACAGACATAATAGAAAACACACAATGACACCAACATTATTATAAAACCAGAAGGTTAACCATTGATTAAAACCAACTAAACTGTTCCAATTCCTCCAGGCACTGGGTGTGCCAGTTTGTACCAGTCTGTAAGAGACCACACATGTGTATTTTGGCGTCTTATTGCATTATGTTCCCTTTTTGCAGTGCCACCAGTGCCCTCTCGTCTAGGCTGGAATTTCGGAGTTTTATGGTAGATATTGTAAACATGTGATGGAAAGGTGGCACATTGTTTAGCACTGCAGCCCCAACTACTTCTATTCATGATTCCTGGAAGCTTCATTTTCATGTCTGCATAGAGACTGTAAGTTCTGCCATACTAAGGAGGTTTTCTTTGGGTACACCTGTTCTACTGCATATCCAGAGGATATCTTGAAGATGTTTTAAAAAATCTGTTCTACTGCTTGCTCAACATACTTTTTGTGCTTATGTATGTAAATGATGTACAATGTCATATTTTTGTCATTACATTATAGCTGGAAAGTTGTGCAGTGAAGAATGCTATATAAAAATAAATTTAATTAAACTGAACAACCATTTTCAGCTAATTGGTAACTGTACATGTGTTAGTGTACCCCATGATGGATTGGCACCTTGTACATAAGAACTAACATCCAGCTGAATTGTTTTGCTAAGAGCTAAGCTGTCCCAATATCCCATCCAGATTTTCTTAAAAGTTCTTAAAGGTTTCTGCATCAACTCCATGTCTCGGTAGTTTGTTTCAGGTTTCCACAATTCTTTGCCTAAAGAAATGGTTCCTCGCTTCAGTACTAAATGCACTTTCCCTTAATTTCCAGTGGTGTCCTCAAGTATGTGATTCAATGTTAATTTGAAAGAATTCTGCTTGCTCTACTTTGTTAATACTTTGGAGAATTTAGAAGACATGGATTAAGCCCCCACACAGTTTCCTCTTCTCAAGACTAAACTGGTTTAATTCTCTGGGCCAGTCAAAGGAGATGTCCTTAAGTCCTGGGATGCATTTGGCTGCTCTCCTCTGCATAGTGTCAAGTGCTGCTATGTGCCTCTTTTATTGTGGTTACCAGAACTACCCACAGTAATCCAGATGCGGCCTCACTGCTTCATTATATAGTTCAAGCATAAAATCCTTTGTTCTGTCTTCAACAGTTTTTATAAAATATCTTAACATTTTTTTTTTGAATAGCTTCCGTGCATTGCTTAGATGATCACAATGTGTCATCATAAATTTCTAAATCTTTCTAAGAGGTTGCTTTCTTGTTTGCGCCCCAGTGTCTGCCATCTTGTATTTTTAACAGAATTTCTTTTCACCCGCAATATAGTACTTTGCACATTTTGACATTAAACAGCATTTTCCAGTGTTTGCCCATTTCTGAATCTTGTCCAACTCTTTTAAACTCCAACTCCAACTCCTCAGTGCCTCCTCAGTGTCTACCATTTCTCCAATTTTAGTATACAGTAATTTGTGAATTTCACAAGTTTACTAACTACAATATCATTAATACAGGGAAATTCTAATGGGCGGAGCCCCAAGTTATGATGTGTTACTCACGTAATAATGAAGTGATAGAAACGAAATAAATACAGTGCATACCTTGATAGATGTGTAAACAGTCCAATCACATTCAGTGTTGGAAATGGTTGCCTTCTTTTTGCAAGCACACATCAACACGGCGCTCCATATTGACAAAGGTATCTGCAAGAATTGTAAGGTTGATGGCAGCAATTTCTTTCTCAATGTTTTGTTGTAATAGTTCCAGTGTATGAAGCTTGTTCTTGTACACTTTTCCTTTCAGCTCTCCCCAAAGGCAGAAATCCGGAGGTAACAGATCCAGGGAATTAGATGACTATAGTCCCTTTGAAATGACCCGATTGACAAAAAACAATGTTGCGAGCTGATGTGTGATAGGTTGCCCCATCTTGCTGGAAAACACCTTCACTGATCTCAAAGTCATCAAGTTCATTCACAAATAAGTCAAAAAGAGCGCCATGCCTCACTCAGTCATACATAAGAATACGGAGATCCTTGTTTTGTTTGGATTGCGTCATTATTAAGACAGCAATACATCATCTCTGATTCACAGGTTACAGCTAGTCCAAAATGCTGCCACTCGCTTTCTGGTTGGGGCAAGAAAGTATGGCTCAGTTTCTCGTATTTCAGCCTCTTTACACTGGCTGCCTGACAGTTTTCAAATTGATTTTAAAATCTTGCTGCTTGTTTTTAAATCTTTACATGGGCTCGCTCCTGATTATTTAGCTGAATTGTGTGCTTTACACCAGCCATCCAGAGTGCTTAGATCTTCTGGTCAGTTGTCTCTTGTTGTCCCTTGTAGCAAATGTAAAACTAATGGGGTCAGACAGGGCTTTTACCGCTGGTGCTCCTCATATGTGGGACTTTTTACCTCCTCATATAAAGAAGTCGTCTACAATTGAACTGTTCAAAACGAGATTAAAGACTCATTTCTATTCACTTGCATTCTGTGACCTTCAGTAATACTGATGGATTCCTCTTTGTGATTATGTAACATTATTTCTATTTATTATCTATCTAATTTTATGTTCATATATGTTATTACTATTTATGTTTTATTGTCTATTGTTTTTGTTTTTTCTTTTATTCTATTATTGTAAAGCACTTTGGCCCCAGCATTACTATGTTGTTTTAAATGTGCTATATAAATAAATTGACATTGTCATTGACATCATAACTCGGGGTGAAGCCCCTTAGAATGACCCAGTGGGACTCAATGAGAACCATTTTCCTCTTATCTGGACTCTTAGACTTGAGATCCAGTTTTTGGGTTGTCTCTGATGCCAACAGCTTCTAGCTGGGCGGAGTGGTGGCACTGAGGCTAAGGATCTGCGCTGGCATCCCGAATGTGGCCGGTTTGAATCCCTATCACTGCCAAAAGAGATGCTACTCTGCTGGGCCCTGGAGCAAGGCCCTTAACCTTCAATTGCTTCAGGGACGCTGTACAATGGCTGACCCTGCACTCTGACCACAAGGGGTAAGTGAAAAAGATGCATTTCACTGTGTGTCGTCCTGTATAACTATGTATGTGACAAACAAATAAAGAATTATTATTATATTAGCTTCAGAATTCATATTAAGTGTGGGACTGGATCTTAGTGTTTTTGAAAGAGTAATTAAATTTTATTGTATACTTTACTTTTATCAACTTCTGCTGTTGCCTGCTTAGAAAATCTTAGATTGTTTTGTCAAGATCTTCCTCTCATAAACTCATGCTTGCTGTTATTTAGTTATTTTCAGATAGGCAATTCTAATTTCTGCTCAAGATTTGGTTCTTCCATTTTCATAATAAGATGTTGTACAAATGAGTGGAGATCACTCATTTCAGAAAGTTATTGGTTACAGTGATTTTGGTGAATTTCTTTATTTGTTTTCCGCATGTGTATTATTTTAATTTATTTTGGTTGCATTTTCAACAATTTTATCATTATGGTAACATCACCAAAGATAGGTTTCCTTTACAGTGGTTGATGCTCTGTTCATAGCAGTGGTGCCCGTGGCTAACCCGGTGTTTTTGAAAAGTTTGCTGTCATTATGCTTTTCCAATCTGAGGGCACATGAATGTGGGTATCCATGTATTGGATTTGAAATTAAATATATTTTGTCATAAATATGTTTTGGTATAGTTTCTGATGTGTTTAAAAGCATGAAAAAAGAGTCAGTAGATGAGATAAAATGAAAAAAAATATATAAATAGAAATGGGGAATTCTTTGATAGTGTGAAAACAGAATAGACGAAGGAAACAGAAAAAGGGCTGGGGTCTTCTTGAAACACCCTATTTAATAGCAGCAATGATAATAAATGATAAAAAATAAAAGTAAGCCAAAGTAAAGATCACTAAGTTCCTTTAGTAAAACAAAGTGGATGGCTTCTGTGGGAGAGAGCAGGTTCTACAAAGGCAGGTCTAAAGTTAATGACAATTTCTGGTTAGGTCTCTTTTTTTATCTGATTTGGGACAGAAGAGGCAGTAGTTCAGAATCGTCTGCCTCTCTGGGGTGGAGGAAGGAAGATAGGTTAGTAACTGGGTCACGTCTGAAGCCACCAAGTGTTTTACCTCTAAGTATATTACAAACAATGCAACACAAGTTTATCCCATATCTTAAAAAACATTAGGAAATTTACAATATCATCTCAGATGATGAAAATAGAGCGAAAAAAGAAATTGCAAAAAGAAAAGAGCAATACAACATGTAGAGAAAAACTAATACTGCAGTTGTCATACAGTGAAGCTGGGAAGCTGAAAGCTGCAGTTATGTCATTTGTAACCTACAAGTGGAAAAGTAAATGTGAATAACCCAATGGAGGATTGTCCAGGACCCTTACTCAGCCAGGACACCTTCATAGTAGAAAGATAGGGAGAGACAGAATATGGGATTATCTCCACCGGATCATTAGGTGGCAGACCCCCTGCATTGTTACAGCACCCTGGATTCCAACAGAACACACTGGTAATTGGAGTTTGCTGACTCAGCCCTGTTGGGTTCTGCGGGTGCTGACAGGGAATGCTGCGGGACTAGTGAGCTGTACCTTGTTGGGCTCCCACCTCATTCAAAAGTGCTTCTGGACCATGCCTTCAGGACACCAGAAGTATTCCCAGGTGCAGCAAAAAAAAAAGCTGGTTGCTGAAGATCCAGGAGCCAGAGACAGGAAGAAGAGGATGAAGCTTGCTGGGAGAAGGCAGAGACGCAGAGAGAGAGAGAAGAAAACAGAAGAAAAAGGAATTATTGTGCATCGCTTTATACTGTGTTTTGGTGGTGGAAAATGCTTGTGCATGTTGCTGAACTTGTGCCTGTGTCTGTCTGAGACAAGTTTGATGAGCTGGTGCTCCCCTTAGAGATCACACTCTATAAAAGCTGGTGTTTCAGCAACAAACACTAACTAAATAATTCTACAGTCTATATTCTATAGTGTTATAGTTGCCCATGATAAATAGTACTGTTTCTTCTTGGAAGCTACAATGTAAAATCTCTATAAAAGTAGTGTGTATCAAGTTAACATCATTTAGTCCATTAGTGGTCTTTCTGGTAATGTTAATGTTTACCTTCTCAACATTCAGTATTAAGGAATGAGATGATTTATTTAAACTAAACTCTTCTAACAAACAAATTAAGCCTTTAAAGTGTTACTGTACTTAACTGTTCATGGTGTGCATCACCATTTTGGATTGACATCATAATCTAAAGGAAATAAGCATTGGGGGACTAATCTGGGGGAAATAAGCATTGAACACATCAACATTTGTTTCAGTAAATATATTTCCAATGAGGCTATTCACGTGAAATTCTCACCAGATATTGCTATTAACTCAAGAAATCCACAAATCTAAAGAATTCACAACATTAAAATCCATAAGTAAAGGTATGTGTAATAATGTGGAATAAAACAGGGAAAAGGTATCAAACACACTAATTTAATACTTAGCGGCGAAGTCTTTGTTTGCAATGACAGCTTTAGGATGCTTTCTGTATGAAGAAACCAATCACCTGCAGTGTTCAGGTGTGATTTTGATCTATTCTTCTAAAGTGGTTGTCTTTAAATCTTGAAGAATCCGGTGGTCCCTCTTGTGTAACCTGACCTTTAGTTCCTTCCAAAAATGTTCAGTTGGATTTACAGTAAGTCAGGTTATTGACTGGGCCATTGTAACAACTTGATTTTATTTCTCTGAAACCAACTGAGAGTTATCTTTACTATCTCGTATTATGAATCATTGTCCTCCTGGAAGATCCACCCATGTCTCACCCTCATTACAGTTAATCTCTTGGTACATGGCCCCACTTATCGTTCCTTCAATTAAATTAAGTCTACCAGTACCATGAGATGAGAAACAGGACCACACCATGATGTTTCCACCTCCAAACCTCCCTGTTGGTATGTTTAGTTTATTTGAAACTAACTGGGAATTGAAACAAAGTAACAAATCTGCCCCTGATTCAGAACATGAGTGTGAAAAAATCATTAAATTTCATTTTGGTTTTCATCTTCTGGTCTATAAATTTTATCTTTGCTCTGTCTCTATATTTTCATTTTCTGTTGGATATCTGGTCCTGGTCTTTCATTGTGCATTGATGATGTATTTAGTCTGCCATTTTGGATTTTGGTTTTGATGAAGCCACATGACACTAAGGGCACATTCTGCAAAAACATGGATGTGTTTTTTTGTCATGCTGGCAATCTCCATTTAGAGCAAGCAGCATGCTCAGTTATTGGGTAAACCCTTTGACATTAGAAAAATATAATTTCTTTGGTAAGGCTTTTTGGGCTATTGGTTTTGACTTTACTTTGCTTACTAGTTCAAGCTCCTCTAGTCCATTTGTTTTGGTTGATGATTTCTTAGATCTGTGTGAATCAAACAGAGCTCTGTTCACATCACTCTTCTTAGTTTACCCATAAAAGAATTCTTCCTTACTCACGTAAATATACTGATCTTCCAGGATCTCACAATGGGCTGAGCATGTGAAATTAATTGATGATTATGTTGATGGTTCACTGTTAGTACAAGTCAGTGCTATGGTAATTGATGCCCCTTTAATCTCTGGTTTTAAATCCAGGCTGAAGACTTACTACTTAGTCTGGCATACCCTGACTAGAGTTGCTGGTTAGCTGTGCATACTGCATCTCTGTGTGCTAGTCATTTGTACAGAAAATCCAAAATATTTTTAAACTGTTACTAATCCTCATCTATTTTGTTTTCTTCTCGATATTTGGATGTGGCACTTGCTCTACTGCCAGGCTGTTCTCCTGCGTATGAAATAGTCATCTCAGATAAAGGTACATTGGAGTCATCAGATGGAAAGATTCTCTCATTAGATTGGACGGCCAGCATAGACTCCAGTATAGAAAAGCCAGGAGTGGTCAGGTGGCCAGTTGGCCAAGGTCTCCAGGACTGTGACTTAGTTTTTGACTTTCTCTATTACAATTTTAATCTTCTTCATTGTCAGCTGGCCATAGTTCATCAATTAAGTAATGGACAGATATTGTTGGTTTCCATTTATGTTTAATCAGTTCCTATCTTGTTTTCTGTTTGTTTAACAAATCTGTATTTAAATGTGTACCTGTTCTGTACTTAGTAATGAGTATAATCTGTGTTTGTATTTTATTTGAGACTTAGTGCTCTTTGTTTGCACTCAGTGAAGTGCACTATACAAAAAATACATTGAAATTGTAATTGTAATTGAACCAACTATACAATATTCAAGGGAGGATATATACTATATGTCTTTGACTAACAGATGTGTTACAATTTTAAGCATAGTTATTCATTTGAAACTTGTCTAAAAATTAGACACAGAACAAAGATATTATGTAATTTTTGGGAACAGAAAAATGTAAAAAGTTTGCAATCCTTAAACAAACATGATCACTAAAACTCTTCAGAAGCTTCCATACAACATCTAGGATAGCCCACTGCCTGACACAGTCCTGACCTCTCAAAGGCAACTTTCAGAATTAGCAGAAAATTAACTGTGAAAATTAATAGGTGAACAAGTAAATCTTATTCAATTTATGAGATAGTGAATAAGCAATGTCACATGTTCATCACAAATAATCAAGCAGCAAGATTTCAAGTATTGAAATACAATGGAAGAATGGCGTTCATTTTTTATTTTTGTGTTACATTTTTCAAATCATTACAGTAGCACTAGGGTGTTAGCCACTGTGAAGGTAGTGAGAAGTCAAGCAAAATGACACCTTCTATTGACTAATTAAAAAGATTATAATATGCAAGCAACTCAGGCCCCTTCTTCAGGCGAGATGTAATCAAATCATTACATTAATCCAATCTGCTTTGGGAAACCCTATGGCAAAAACAGTTTGTTATAATTATTTTTACAATTTACAATAGTTAAAAAATGTTGTAACATACAGTATGTGAAAATCCATTTTTGTACATTTTTAATGGGTATGAATAATATTTTTTGCTTTGCCAGCAAGAGGCCTACTATCATAAAAATTACAGTTTATATCCTTCCTTGGTCCATTGGCCTGTTATGACTGCTTCTTATTTCCAGCTCATAAAATTTGATGTTAGTAAATGGCAAGCCCATCATTTCTCATCAGAGCGTGTCCAGCATAACGGAGATTAATTATGAAGTCCTTCATCAAATGATAATACTGAAATAGCTATGATACATTAGCAGTGCCAAATCTAGTCCTATCAAAAATCAGCTTCATACTTGCTTTGCTGTTTGAAAACATAATAATCATGATATGTTCGCCTCTGCTGTATAACCCACTGAAAAGTGTTATTTGAATTATTGATTGCAGCTATTACCAAATCTCTACTGAGGCACAGTGATAAATAGCTATCAGGGAAGCAACTCACAAGACAGTAGGCTTTTTTTCGCTTTTATTAGACATTTGCAATGTAGATTCTAGCCATGGGAATAGAAATATAAATGTACATCTGCATTGAACACCTGTCTTTTAATACCTGCCATGCAAAAAACATTAAAAAGGCATTACTGTATTGTGTTGTGCTTTTGAAAACTTCACAGTGTTTTTCATAACTAAGCTGTTTATTAACAGTGTATGAACTAATATTATGTTGATATTTTTTTCCTTCCCAAATATTAATGCAGGTAATAAAACTCTAAACCTGTTAGTAAATAGCACACAGCACTAGAAATACAGTTAACACAACTGAGAATGGATAACTCAAAATGCAACAAAATCAAACATATGGATTTAACAATTAAAAATGTAGCAAGTAGATTATCTAAAAAATGAAATGTCTAACATGGTCTAGTGGTGAGGAGGTAGGATCATGTGCCACAAGGCTACCAGTTCTGTGAGCCCATCGGTTAATACGTGCCTAACTCAAAGTTCAAAATATATAGGAACAACAGCAACAAAGCATGTTTTCAAACAAGATACATTGGATTCAGAAAGTATTCGGACTTCTTCACTTTTTTCACATTTTGTTATATTGCAGCTTTGTGCTAAAATCATTTAAATTATTTTTTTCTCTTCATCGAGCAACACAACTAAGCAAATACAGGCATTTGAACATTTTTGCAAATTTTTTTAAATAAAAATTATTCAGACCCTTTAGTCAGTACTTTGTTGGCAATGATTACAACCTGTAGTTGCAAAACTTTTCGCAACTGGCTTTAGGGATTTTCTGTCATTCAACTCTATAAATCTTCATAAGATCTGTGAGGTTGGGTGGAGACCATCGGTAGACGACTATTTAAGGTCTCTCCACTGATATCGTATTGGGCTCTGGCTGGGCCACTCAGGAACATTCACAGCATTGTTACTCCTCTCATTATGACAAAGGAAAAACATGTTTTCAGAAAGTTTTGCAAAAGTATTTATTTTAAAAACAAATTAGGTATTTTATTGATTTTGTTAATATCAAATAACATTCCATACAAGCAAGTCAAGTTTAACAACAACTAGATTTCGAAACAAATCAACCCCCACCCATGAGAAAGAGAGCTAGGCCAATAGAGTAAAACTTTAAACTTGTAAAAATAAGTAAATAGATAAATTAATAAATGAATAAAAACGAAGAGAATAAAAAAGAGGGGAGAGAATCTGCTTCCTCAATTTAAAACGCTTATTCTAAAATGTTATTGATCAGATCCTGCCAGGTTTTGAAAAAGTTTTGCACAGATCCTTTAAGTGAGAATTTGATTTTTCCCAGTTTCAAATAATATATAACATCAGTTACCCACTGACTTAAATTAGGAGAGTTAGGATTCTTCCAGTTGAGCAAGATACGTCTTCGTGCCAATAGTGAAGTAAAGGCAATCACAGTTTGTTTGTCCTTCTCCACTTTAAGCCCATCTGTGAGCCCACCAAACACAGCTGTTAATGGGTTAGGAGGGATTGGGACCCCAAGGCTGTCTGAAAGGCATTTAAAGATTTTGGTCCAAAATGATGTTAATTTGGTGCACACCCAAAACATATGGCCCAACTTGAGTGCACATTCACAGGTTGGGTCTTGCCCTGGAAACATTTAGGATTATTTTGAACGAGAGAGACGCACTCGATATATAATTGTGAGTTGAATAATTGTATGCTTTGCGCATATGGAGCTCGAGTGAATTTTGTGCATTGCTACCTTCCACTCCTTTTCTGATATGTTGAGTGAGAGATCCTTTTCCCACTGTACTCTGGGATCTTTGAAAGGAAGGGATCTGTAAAATGGTATTATATATTACAGAGATGCTGTCTGAGTTCTCAACACTGATCAATATTTAAGTTTTGCAAACTTATTAAAAATCAAAAACATTAAATCTCTTATTCATGCAAGTATTTATACTCTTAAAGGATAAGTTCGGTATTTTCAAGTTTAACTTATTTCCTTACTAGCATGGTAAATATGCATTTGCCATTGTGAAAGTGTGCTCTTTAGTTAAGTGTTTCCTATAAATTTAAAAAAGATGTCATGTCCTTTACAATGGAGGCTATGGGGCACAGAACACACCTGGAAAACAGAAGCTTAAAAACTTACCAATAAAATAGCAAAAGTTTTGATGTAAGAAAACACCTCTTCCATGTTTCTGACACATGTTTGTAATAACAAAAAAGATGTGGAAATAATAATTTTCTCGCATATATCTGATACTACTTATTTCAGGGTAATGATGTGTTTTCTATTCACATAAATGTGGAAGTAAATGAAAAACAAAGCCAAACACTTGGCAAGAAGTTTGCTGTGCTTTGGTCTGTCTAGAGGAAACCACTCCTTTGGGGTGAGAGGTTGTTGTTAGGAAAGACTGAATGCTTTTTGTTTAAGAATGAGATGTTTAAACTATTTTACAATGTGCGTGTGTTTGTATAATCGCAAGACGTGGAACAATACTTGACTGTCTTGGCTTGCAAATTGGACATATTTGGTAAGCTTTTAAGTTTCCCCCCCATGATCCATAGCCCCCATTGTAAAGCACCATTGTTTGGGAAGATATTTTGTTTTTAATTTATTGAAAACACAACTTTAGAAAACAATTTTATGATGTTCTATGGGGTTTAAGTCTGGGCTTTGGTTGGACCACTCAAGGACAATCGGAGACTTGTCCCAAAGCCACTTCAGCTTTTTCTTGTCTGTATGTTTCAGGGGATTGTTGTGCTGAAAGTTGAACTGTTGCTCCAGTATAAGGTCACATGTGCTCTGGTGCAACAAGGACCTCTCTGTATTTGGCTGCATTCATTCTTCCCTGATCAGTCTTCATGTCTCTTCCACTGTTGCTATCACCATGTTTCAGCATAAGGGTGGTATTAGACAGATGATGGGCAGTGCCTGTTCTTCACCAGACATAGCGTCCAGGCACCTCCCATTAAATTGTTCTCTCATCAGACCAGAGAATCTTTTTCCTCACACTCTTAGTATTCTTAAAATGCCATTTGGCAAACTACAAACAGGCTGGCACCTCTGTGATAAACACCTAATTGATGGAGTGCTACTGAGATGGTTGTCCTTCCAACAGGTTCTCCCATCTCAGCAGAGGACTTCTAAAGCTCTGTTAGAGTAACCATTGAGTTCTTGATCAACTCCCTGACCAAAGCTCTTCTTGCCTGGTTACTCAGGTTGGCCAGACAGCCAGTTCAAGGATGAGTCCTGGTGGTTCCAAACATTTTCCATTTTTCAGTACTGAAGCCACTGTACTGCTGGGAACACTCACAGCTTTAGAAATCATTGTATCCTCTTGCACAGGGGATGCCTCACCACAATTTGATCACGGAGGTCTACAGAAAATTCCTTAGACTTCATGGCTTGCTTTTTTGTTCTGACGTGTAGTGTGAATTGAAGGACTTATACACCCAGGAGTGTACTTTCTTACTGACAGTTGCCACATATGTGCAATTTTGAAACAGCTAAAGGCCCTGAATGATAGTAATTCCATGCCAGATCAGGGGCAGCAAGGTGCACTGACTTTCTTTCTCAGTCCCTTGCAGACCATCCATGGGAAATCCCACAAGGTTCCAGCACTTCTGATGACGTCACGTCTGGTTTATGCTGCCTCTGATGACGACACTTACAGTTCTGGCATCACTGATGATGTAATTTCTGGTTATGGGGCCTTTTATGACATCACTTCCAGTCTTGGCACATAAAGACACCATCTTCATTAACCAACATCAGTGCTATTTTGGACTCTGGCTTGTGAACATCTCACAGAATTGTACCCATTTGCAGCCAGGTCATATTATATTATATTTCATCATAATAACTATTCATGGTAGCTCTAAAATCCGTACTGACCCCTACTCTCTTTTCTGTTTCTTTTTCCGGTTTCTTCGTGGTGGTGGCCTGCGCCACCTCCACCTACTCAAAGCTTCATGATGCTCCAACAATGATGGATGGATTAAAAGGCAGAACTCTACGTGACCATCTTCATCAAGCCCTTCCGTGAGAACCCTAAATCCCAAGAGGACTGTTTCACTTATGTTAGGTAGAATGCCCAGAGGGGACTGGGTGGTCTCATGGTCTGGAATCCCTATTTTATTTTTTCTCCAGCCGTCTGGAGTTTTTTTTGTTTTTTCTTTCCCCCCTGGCCATTGAACCTTACTCTTATTCAATGTTAATTAATGTTGATTTATTTTGTTTTATAATTGTGTCTTTCATTTTTCTATTCTTTAATATGTAAAGCACTTTGAGCTACTGTTTGTATGAAAATGTGCTATATAAATAAATGTTGTTGTTGTTGTTATATGGGTGGCTGCCCCAAACCTTTTTTGATGTCTTTTTGTCATTCTTAAGACAAGGTCAATCAATTACATTTGCCACAGAGGACTCCAATCACTTTCTAGACACATCTCAAGGAGAATGAAAGCAAAGCACTCATTGCAGTACCACCGCAAAGGGTCTGAATTCATACATAACTGAGTGATTTGAATTTTTGATTTTGGATAAATTTGAAAACCTTTCTGAAAATGCTTTTTATTTTGTCTTTATTGGTTACTGAGTGTAGATTAATGGGAAAAAATCACAAATTAAAATTAAATCAGCAACACAATTAAATTGGTAGGAGTCTGAATATTTTTTGAAGGCCAAACCGGAGCTTTGGATTTGAACCCAGGACTGTGGAGCTGGACAACAGCAGAGTTAACAACTGGGATTCTTTGGGTAAGCAATGCGATCTTTTGAGCTACCAGTTTAGTGTCAAGCATTGAGTGGCTGCTTAATTCTAAATGTTTGAGTCTATGATTTTAATAATCTTTCAGTGTTGAAATAACCTTCACTCATTTTTACGTTAATGCTGGTCAGTGCAGAAATGCATTATATATAAATTTAAGAATATTTATTTGTTGAGCAGATCTCTAGCATTCATCTGGGTAGACAGTGCTTCATAAAATATAATTTGTGCACTTATGTACTTGATGTTCTGTAGCACATTCAATGTAATTATAAAATTCACCTGTCATTTAGCACATGGTTGTTATCTCTTTGAATATTTTGAAAGATGCAGTTAAAATATCAAAAACAATACATAAATCAATGGCTAAATCTTTTTGAAAGGCCAAATTTGACTGTGGAATTACTGGAAATATAAAAAAAGGAAACAGCTTTGAAAAGGTCATCTTAGCATACCTTCTGCTCGATGCTTAGTGTGAAGACAGACAGCAAACAGATTCAAACGTTATTATGATTTAGAAAAAGCCTGGTAAGTGAAACTAAAAAATGAACGAAGATTTGGCAATTATGTGTGATCCTGAAGAGCAATTCCAAGTAATAATAAATCAGGCAACAGCCAGAAAATGTAAGTTGTTGAAAACATTTCATGTCTATTTTTAAGTCCAATTAAATTCAATTGTATATGTGCCTTTCTTTGAAAGCTTTCTCCAAGAACATATACAGATGTAAAAATTTTAAATTGCAATAGTAACATACAGTGCCATGTAACATACAATACTGCAAGTTCAAATATCTCTTTAAATCTAAATGTAAATCTAAATTGTAAAAAATGCATTCACCCCTTTGAAAGTTTTCACATTTTATTGTGTGAATTATAAGTCAAGTCAAGTCAAGTTGGGGAGCATGCACTGGTACAGTGCGTTGCCGCACCCACTACACGACGAAACATCTTGCAACCCCCCAGGCAGACACGCGGTCCAATCCCACCTTCCGGAAATGACCCTCTATCTGCCACAGCCAGGTGTTATGTGGGCGACCCCTTGGCCTGGTTCAGCCACTCGGGTCCCCAACAATGAGGATCTTATGAGCTGGATCACCCTCGGGGAAATGCGCCACATGACCGTAGTACCGTAACTGACGTTCCCTCACAATGCAGGTAATGTGCCTTATTCGGGACTCCATGAGCAACTGCTCATTCAACACAAAGTCAAACCAACGGTACCCAAGGATTTTCCGGAGAGACACAGTACCAAAGGAGTACTCAGATAACTGGGTAGCTTAATTACAGTGGGTTTAATTTGGCTTTTTTGACACTGATCAACAGAAAAAGAATCTTTAATACCAAAGTGAAATTAGGTCTCTGCAAAGTGGTGTAAATCAATTACCAATATAAAACACAAAATAATTCAAGTCAGTATTTAGTAGATGCACCTTTGGCAGCCATGACAGCCTGGAGTCTGTGTGCTCAGGTCTCTCTTTCTCTGACGGCTTTGCACATCTCCACACTGCCATTTTCCCACATTCTTCTTTGCAAAGCTGCTCAAGCTGTGCCAGGTTGCATGGAGATTGTTAATGAACAGCCGTTTCAAGTCCATCCACAAATTCTCCATTGGATTGAAATCTGAACTCTGACTCGGCCACCCCAGGACATTAACATTGTTCTTTTTAATCTATTTCTCTGTAGCTTTGGCTTTATGCAGTACTTGAGGTGGTTGTCTTGCTGGATAACAAATCTCCTTCCAAGGCGCAGGTTTTCCTCTGTATTTTGCTGCATTCATTTTACTCTAAAAAGCCTTCCAGGGCCTGCTGCAGAGAAGCTTTCCGAAAGCATGGTTGTCGTCACTACGCTTCACGGTGGGAAGAGTGTGCTTTTGATAATGCGCAGTGTTCAAACATGGTGATTAGCCCGATGGCCAAAAAGCTCTATTTTGAACTCATTAGACCACAGAACCTTCTTCCAGTGCACTTCAGAATCGCCTACTGGGAGTATCAGGGTCTTCCACTGCCTACTTTTCCAACCCACTGTCATATGCAGGAGTTTTCTTTATGCTAGTGTTGCTCTCTGCAGCTATAGAAAATCTTACGAGGGGGAGTCAAACTAAAGTTAGAAAACGGGATTCATTAGAAAATGGAATGAACCTTAACAAAACTGATAAGGTAACTTCTCAATATTGTCACCTCCCTTCTCAATGCACCTGAACCACCTGCCTGGAAGTGCCTGGAAGCCAGCACAATAAAAGGTTTTGTCTCGTCCTCGTAGCCACTCATGCACCCGAGTTATTGTTGAACACTCCATGCCGAGTGGTACTACTGTCACTAGTACAAGTTACTGTGACTTGCTGGGGACCAATGTGAAGCCTGCTATTTGATCCAAGCGGTGGAGACTGCTGTCTCAAAGAGCCCTTTTGCTGCAAGACAAAGGTTGTTGTACCGTGTTAGCCATTATGAATGTAGAGAAAAGCCAAGCAAAATGACACCTTTTATTGGCTAACTAAAAAGATTACAATATGCAAGCTTTCGAGGCAACTCAGGCCCCTGGTCTTCCAGGTAGGGGGCACAAGTGCATTGAGAAGGGTGGAGACTACATTGAGAAATGACATCATTATCAGTTTTGTTAAGGTTCATTTTATTTTCTAATAAATCCCATTTTCTAAATTTAGCATTCCCCCTTGTATTATGGACTTTTTAGCTGCACTGTGCTAAATTGAGTAGTACGTTTATCCATGGCAATGCCACTCCCTAATAGCAGATCTAAATAAAATCATAATACTATCTATCTTTTGAATTTTTTCGGCCGTGTTTGATGTTAAAAAAAAAACCAGCTGAACTGATTTTCACAAAATTCTGTTTATAGCATGCCAACTTAAAAGTTATTCAGTATTTCAAAAATTTCACTAGGTAGAGGGTTTGTAATGGGGTGTAACCCAAAAGGCATTATTCTAAAATGGCTCAATCTTAATGAAATTTTACCTGTATAATAAAGTTGAACCAATTTAACCCTTTGAACCTGGCAGGATGGTTTTTGTGCTAGCCGCACAGCAGTATATACCCCAAAAGGCCAGGAAAAGGAGCCCCTGAATAATGGCCTGTTCATATCTGTTATTTGCTACACTAATGTTACGCTACTCTACTTTCTAAATCTTGCAGTCGGCTGCTGTGTAGGTACATTGCCAAAAGCTCGCTACTCCTCTCTGTCACCATAACCTAGGCTGGCTGGTATGCTGGCCTTTTTTGTATTAGACTATGCACATAATATACCACCGTCTAGTTACACTACTTATGTATGCTATATTGCTATTTTTTTAGCTTTAGGAACTTTTTTCTCTTGTATTTCAAAAAAGAAAACAGGAAGGATTTCAGTTGTACTTTAGCATGGGAGGAACTCAAAACAATAGATGCTTAGTGTGCGCAGACTAATACGAGCAGGCAAAGAGAGCTTTTCCCCATCTGCTCCACTGTGTGACAGGTGGAATAACCCAATCCAAGTCCCCACCAGCAACTGTCCTGGACGCGGGTTGCAACATGTCTGAGAAGGTTTTGGAGCTTGACGGCAGAAAAAAGAGCCTCACAGGTAAGTGGAGAAGTGTGGCGATTGATCGGAACGCTTTGAAAATCATGTGACGTGTCCTTGTGCATTGCTTCTGGCACTGAAAACTGCTTTGAGACAAATTCACCATCTGCGGGCATCCAGGAGCCCATGATCTCTTAGGCTTTATCTGTTTAGCACAGTCAATCTCCTTGGGAGCATCTTTCCCCTTGCTTTCCCATGAGACTTCCCAGACTACAATGCCTCTAGGCCACAGTACAGGTTCCACTGCCCTATCTATCTATCTATCTATCTATCTATCTATCTATCTATCTATCTATCTATCTATCTATCTATCTATCTATCTATCTATCTATCTATCTATCTATCTATCCGTCCGTCCGTCCATCCATCTTTCTTTCTTCCAAATTCCTTAACTTTTTTTCTGCACTCAGGATCTTTATAGCTCCATAAGACTCCCTTTAGCTCTTTAAATGCAGATGCCTCATTAAGGAGTCCTGGCGCACCGAAAATAGACAGCTCAGCCCATCACTACTATCGCCACGTGAACCGACAGTCAGCTGCTTTTCCTTCATTAAGTTCTACGCAGCAGTACAGCTTTTCCAAAATATACTCACACCAAGGCCAAATTAGACCCCCACAGGTCCCTGGGTAATTCTGCGCCATAACAGAGACTTGTACATACATATAAAAATGCAGCTGGCAGTTGCTGGGTCATTTAATGCAGCACAGTATATCTCACTCGTTATTTCTTCACTACACTCAATCACTTCATCGATTGTCAATACTTCTTTCCGTCGCTGACCCACATTCAAGGAATCCGAGCTGTACTATTACCTACAGTTGCACTAATCTGCCATGGACCCAACCGTACTTTACCACAAAAAGGAAGAATTGATTGACAGGGAATGCAGGTGACTGATGACACACTTGCATTTCATCCGGCAATGACAAAAGGGTCGCTGTTTAAAAAAAACCTATTATAGACATATACCCAGGGAACGTCGGGCACTTTGGCAAGTATAAAAGAAACACACTAAGAGTGTTTAAATGTAACAAGCAATGCCGTACTTAGTGCTAAGAGCAGCACTGTGTAAGAATAAGTTTGCATAAACTTGATGGGCACAACATGTGTCTTATTGCCCGCTATCTGGTAATATTACTGGAAGAAAGACACCCCTTGGGGGCTTTAAGTGACAGAAACTTGCAAGGTGTCCTCTTTTAATTTGATGTATCAGTTTTTTCTTAGTTTCAAACCTAGACAGGAACCTCATACGCTTTATATTTTTCAACAGCACAAATATATTCCCTTAGGGGTGAGTAGCCTTTTTGTATTTGTCTTTTCTCCACATTAAATTATCTGCAACATTGAACTCAAATATGTTTCTTGTTTGCACTCCTCGTGCTCTGCAAGTCCTGGGGCTTGGCAAACTAGGAGTGAGAGCGCATGTTTGTCACAGCAGCTATTCTGTGTTCCCAAGGTCAATTTATTTAGTAGTGGCTGAAAATGCCTCTAGTCTCGGTCAAAAGTGACATGCATGTTTTGTTTTATATTTTTAAAGCAAAAATTGTTTACTGTATGGTAAGATAGAAAGTTATTGAAAAATTGGTCTTCTGCAATAAAAGAGTTTAATACATTATAAATGTCAGAATCTAAATAATATGAGAAAAAATATGACTCAGTTTTTTGTTATTTGACAAAACAGAGGCAGAAAATGTGACTTTTCATGAAAGCCACTATGTAAAACTGGCCATAGGTAAGACATTAATGAATCCAAAATTAAAGAAAAAGAATAATGTACTGTTCTGTTTATTTATTTAAATATAAATATAAAGCATAGGATGGTGGTCTGTAGGATGATGTTGGAGATCAAGAAGAGGAAGAGAGTGAGGGCAGAGCCAAGGATCACATGGTGGAATTTGAAAAAGGAAGACTGCTAGGTTGAGTTTAGGGAGAAGGTGAGACAAACACTGGGTGATAGTGAAGAGTTACCAGACAGTCGGGAAACCTCAGCAGAAGTAGTAAGGGTGACAGCAAGAAGACCAGCTATGTTATATGGGTTGGAGACAGTGGCAGTGACCAGAAAGCAGAGTTAAAGATGCTACGATTTGCACTGGGTGTGACGAGGATGGACAGGATTAGAAATGAGGACATTAGAGGGTCAGCTTAAGTTGGATGGTTGGGAAACAAAGTCAGAGACGTGAGATTGCGTTGGTTTGGTCATGTGCAGAGGAGAGATGCTGAGTATATTGGGAGAAGGATGTTAAGGATAGAGCTGCCAGGAAAGACGAAAAGAGGAAGGTCTAAGAAGAGGTTTATGGATGTGGTGAGAGAGGACATGCAGGTGATGGGTGAGACAGAGCAAGATGATGAGGACAGAAAGATATGGAAGAAGATGATCCACTGTGGCAACCCCTAACGGGAGCAGCCGAAAGATGAAGAAGAAGATATTTATTTAAAATAAGACTAAACATTAGGATCAATGGTATTAGGTAAAACTCTCTTGGAGGGCAAATCAAGGGGTTGTATGACATGACGTGGAGTCACACACAGTATGTATGCAAGAGTCCTTTGTCACATCCAGTCTGGCATACCTGATAGGTAAGGGCCCCCAATGTCTTCTGGGGACGTGGATGGCTAAGAAAAGTGGTAATGTCACATACACATTCCCAGGAGATGGGCCTTGTTATAGTAGACACCTGGTCAAAGGCTTATTGTGGGGAAGGGAAATAATAACCAGGAGATCATTTACAAGACAAGAATCCCACAAAGAGAAGAAAACTCTGTACCTGCAGTCTTAGATGAGATCCCAATTTGGCTGCTACACACATTTATGCATACTGATAATGAATTCCTCCCATCAGCCCCAGTGCACTCCTGCTGCCTGATGGTAATTGTAGTCTGCACATCAGCATTACATTACAACCCCATCATCACAACCCTTTTCCTGATTCACTATAGAGCCTATAGCTTAAGTTGGCCAAACAAAAATGCATATGTAAAATCTCATGAAGATTAGTTCAGCTATTTTGTGCCTGATTCATGAACAAACAAATGACTAGAATATATAGTCAAGCAGCTTGCAATATTTCATAGATAAAATAATGACAGGCTATATATTGGAAGCAAGATAAAGAAAGATGAGCTACAGGTTAAAACGAACAGTGCAATATAAGACTGAGGCAGGCAGCCTATATTGTCCTTCCATGCACTTCAAACCAGCTTTTATGGGAAAAGTGGACACACCAGCTTGCCACTTATGCCCTAGTAAGGGGGACTTTGGAACACAGCCTAAGGTGTTGTCCCAAGGCATTGAGTGAGGGGCATTACCTCTGGCAGCACCTTCAAGTGCTGAAGACATTTGCAGGAATAATCAGTATTGGGATTACAGCCTGCAGGAATCTCTGATCATCCATCAAGGCAGTTGATTTAGTCAGGGCTGGAGATCAGCTACTTGTGCTACTAGTCTGTTGCATACAGCACAAGACTGGATGATGATGGTCAGCTTGAAAAGGCAACTGAAGATATCATATCATCCAGGCAACGCTGAGGCCAGATATCATAATTGTTTCTGAGAATGCAAAACAGTCTATCCTGCTTGAACTTATTGTTCCTTGGATGAAGAGGGCAGAGGATGCTCAGCAGAAACAAATCAGGAGCTAATTTTAGGCTGTCACAGGCATCGATATAGGACAAGGTGCTTGCCAGTAAAGATGGGTTGCAGGGGGATTGAAGGACAATTCCTGATAAGGACCTATGGAGCCCTTGGTATCACTGCGGCAAGTATGGCAAGAGCTAGTAAGAGCAACACAAAGACTGCAGAAACAGCCTGCAAATCACATTGGCTGAAAAGAAAAGATCAGTGGGGTGTAGTATGTATCTCGTATGCAGGCTGAGGCCTGATCAACCTTGGCTGGGTCACCTGTGGGGTGACTGATAGTTCAAAATGACCCAAAACACCCTATGACTCCAAGAGCTACCCCTGGCAAGTTAGTGCACTAGAAGATATATTGTAGAAGAGAGTGTACGGGCATGAAATCTCTTCTGTAAAACAGAAAATGAGTTGCTCATAGATTGATATATAAAAAAAGTGAAAGATACTATGTAAAATCAATACATTTGAAAATAACTATGCAATGGTGTGGATACCAATAGAAAGATGTGAAAGGGGCTGTGTATAATGGAAATGGAGTGAGTCATCCTAGATAGATAGATAGATAGATAGATAGATAGATAGATAGATAGATAGATAGATAGATAGATAGATAGATAGATAGATGGATGGGAAGAGTGTTACTTTAAAAGGAAAGATAGAGAGGTGGGGGAATTTATGAGCTATAGAGAAAATTCTGAAAAGTGTCATTTAAGAAGTGATATATGAAAAAAGCATGAGTGATATATGAAAATTCAAAGTTACCATATACAAAAAGATAGTGATGATAGCACCCTTAAAAACCTGAACTCTAACATGTAAACTAATCTGACAGATTAAATTCTACATTTAGGCTCTCTGGCAAACCATTATGCATTCTTATTCTCAGCCTTTTAAAATGACTTGTTGGTTGCGCCTTCAGGGTCAGGTTTGGTTCACCACTTCCCTAACCAGACGTATTGACTGTATGAACCCGTTCCCCCTATCCACATATTCTGATGGTTTGATTTACTTCTCTATTGGAACCTTCTAATGCCACCTTCTTTTAGCTTGTTGTCTTCTTTGGCCTTTTGCAGATTGCATTTTCCACATCAAAGGTCCTCTCTGTCAATTGCCTTCATGCATCAAATTTTCAGCCTTCCTACTCATACTGCGAGCTCCTTTTTTGAAACTTTATTAGCTTTTTGCTTCTGCTGGCAGCTGAGCGTAATAGTCTTTCTACCTTGATTGCAGGGCTATTTGGGATACAGTTATTCACTCAGCTGTGACTGCTCATAGTCTGCCTGGAAATAGCTAGAAATTGACACATTTTACAAAAAGAGAATTTCACTCCTTTAATTACTTTCACCTTCTCTATGAATTAAAAATCATGTTGTTATGTGGGTCAGTGCAAAAATCAAACATTATAGAGTACATTGATATTACTCATTAATAATCCGTAGACCTATTTTTAGCTAATCTGCGAATGATTAAACCTGAAGGGGCAACCATGAGACTGCTATTATAAAATAAGATGGCTTCTAAAATCTCCATATTTTGTTTAAAGTAATGGGAGTCCTACTTTGTATATTTTTCGCATGACCTTACTTTGTTTTTGCTTCTGATTCTATATTTAAGGAAACTTTAAACACCTTTCTGTTATATCATGGCAGCTGTTGTGTTGTGTATAATCCTAAATACTGCAGGTGTGTGTTTCCCCTTTCATGAAGGGAACTTCACTATCCTCACACTTTCTTTTGTCTTTTTTAAACTGGTGGACAAGTAGAAATGTCCCTAAACTATACATTAGCTTATTAACCTTGTTTTACATACTCACTCTGCAATCCGGGAACCTCAGTAATGATAGGCTGCACACTTCTGCAACGTCAGCTCCATCCAGTTTTCCACTACTGAGTGGTCTGAACAAGGCCATCTCCTTGTTTCCCTGCAGGACCTGGACTAGATGGGGAACCAAAAAAAACCTTTTACCCCTTGTCAATTGCTAGTGTCAGTATATGAAAGGTAGTTTCAGTGACATAATAGCAAACTTTATATTTCATGTAAACTTTCAAAATTGTATTTGCAGAGAAACACTGCAAATCAAACACCAGAAGTTACACAAATGTAACTGTACAACCTGAATGGTTCAAATCAGTGCCACATAGCTTTGTACCAGGTAGTTAGCCTTGAACAGTTCCAGAGTCGGGAGTTGTCCACAGAGTGTTTCTGGTGCCAGAAGAATGGAAGATGCAAAATGAGAAGAACAAAGGTGTTATGATGTATATAATCTACATATATTTTGATCAATCTCAACAAAATGAATTCAGATGTAGGACACTTGTATAGGAATTATAATAAAAAAAGCATATCCTCTTCCCTTACACCTCCCTTTTATAACATTTGCTCACAGCATAGTGCTAAATTGGTTTTACAGTCTGCAAAAGGAAGACTGAGCCGATATTTAGGATATTGATTACTTTATGGATGGACATCTGGGACAGCAATTTGGTTTGCAGCCTGGGAAAGAAAGACATGTCGATGTTTTAGGTAACATCAAAAAAACTTTATTATCTGGGAAAAGATAGATTAAAGAGTTTGAGCAAAATTCATCCATCATAATGACAGCCAGCCAATCAGGTGCATGCAACAATAATGTGTTGAGAAACCACGGCATGAAAGTTTATAATAAATATGCCTTGTTTGAAAGCAACATCAGAAGAGAAACAGCAACGATGGAAGAGAGACATCAGAAAAGAAACAAAGACACGTGTGACCATTTTTCATCCGATCACCAGTTGACGGCATTTTCATGAACATCGATTGCTAAATCAAATGCCACCCTGGGACATTCATCCTTGACATCAATGGTTCCTTTCAGTAAGCTTTTTTAAGCCTATTTTATTCAGACTTTACTATCGATCTTATTTTCTATTAGTTATTATTGTTAGTTAATTAATATTAACTTGTTTTCATCTTTCTATGCTTTGTCTTAATGTCTAGAGTGATTGAATTAATAACGTAGATTTCTTTGAGCACCTGGTGCAGCTGGAGATTTGCCATTAATTCTGCGCTGTAAGGTTTATTAAAGGCTGAGAGTGAAAGCTCCACTCAAAAGTAGGGAACAGTGCGTGAAGAAAGGCACTCATGACTGATAAATGGCCTATAGTCAAGAGTGCTGAGCCTTTGTATGTTTGAATATTTTGTTGGTGACCAAAAGTAATATTTAAGTCTGAGATATATTTAAAACATCATATGTTGTTCATGCCAATAAAAAGTAAGTCTCTTGAAGTGCTGAGAGAGTGACAAGTTGTGTTATTCTTATATCACTTGTGTGGCTTAAAGTGCTAGAAGTTAACCAGCTGTGTGTGTGTCAATCGTAGGGCACTGTTGTGGTTAGGGTCTGAGTGTGTGTGTATCTATGTATGTGTGTGTTAATAGTTATGGTGCGGGAGTAGACCAAGCCAATAACGAACTTGACAAGTGTAAGGGGTAAACAGACGATAACACAAAGGGGAGTACACTATGACTCCTAAATCCTTCTCAGAAAATCAAGAGTACACCTTATGAGAAGGATTTTGGAGTCATAGTGGACTCTAAGCTATCAACTGATAGACAGTGTTCATAAACCATTAAGAAGGCTAACAGAATGTCAGGTTATATAGCGCCTTGATGTGTGGAGTACAAGTCACAGGAGGTTCTGCTCAAGCATTATAACACACTGGTGAGGCCTCATCTAGAATAATGTGTGCAGTTTGGGTCTAGAGGCTACAAAAAGGACGTAGCAGCACTAGAGAAGGTCCAGAGAAGAGCGACTAGGCTGATTCCAGGGATACAGGAGATGAGTTATGAGGAAAGATTAAAAGAGCTGAGCCTATACAGTTTAAGATTAAGAGGTGACATGATTGAAGTGTTTAAAATTATGAAGGGGATGAGTACAGTGGATCGAGACTGTGACTTTAAAATGTGTTCATCATGAACAAGGGGACGCAGTTGGAGACTTATTAAGGGAAAATTTCACACAAAAGTTAGGAAGTTTTTCTGTACACAGAGAACCATAGACACATGGAATAAGCTACCAAGTAGTGTGGTAGACAGTTGGACTTTAGGGACTTTCAAAACTCGACTTGATGTTTTTTTGAAGTATTAATTGGATAGGACTGGCAAGCTTTTTTAGGGCACTATAAAATGTTTTATTTTATGCAGAACCTTGATGACTGGTCAGGTAAGATTTACAGAAACAAACCAATAGTTGCAGCACGTTAAAACTGAACAACTAATAGTCTGTCAATGGTCATGTTTATACTAACTGAAAAAGTCAAGATCATTTAAAGATTGATGTTCTTACAAAGGGTGGCATGGTGGCACAGTGGTAGCGCTGCTGCCTCACAGTTCGGAGACCTGGATTCTCTTCCTGGGTCCACCCTACGTGGAGTCTGCATGTTCTCCCCGTGTCTGCGTGGGTTTCCTATCACAGTCCAAAGACATGTAGGTTAGGTGCATTGGCGATTCTAAATTGTCCCGTGTGTGTGTGTGTGTGCACCCTGTGGTGGGCTGGTGCCCTGCCTGGGGTTTGTTTCCTGCCTTGTGCCCTGTGTTGGCTGGGATTGCTCCAGCAGACCCCCGTGACCCTATAGTTAGGATATAGCAGGTTGGATAATAGATGGATGGATGTTCTTATAAATCTATGGACACTATTTATCCTAAACTTAAAGTTTGAACACTCTGTTAACCTTGGCACTATAGAAGTAGATGCAGGAGAATGCTCTTTGCTATTTGCATGTATCCCATCAGCCTATTCTTAAGTCTATTTGCATACATCCCTTTGGCCTTCAGAGTGCTTTCCATCTGGCCATGTTAAATTCTTTAGTGCTCTCCAATGAGCTCTACATTTTTGTTTGATTTGCTTGAAAACTGCACTTTTTTATATTAATATATTAACACATCAAACAATTTCAATAATATATCTTATTACCAAATAATGTGTTATGCATTATTTTAACCCCATATACATTTTCCAAGTGGAAAATATTAATTTTGTTTCTTTCTAAAGTGTATAATTTTTGTTGTAAAATATTATATTTCTTTCAAGGATTTGATGAAATGTTTAATAGGGTATCAAAGCATCTTTCGTCTATATTTTGTGTGTGTGCATTTGTGTGTAATGTCATTTGTTACAACTTCACACTTGTAAAACATAGAGGCAGTATTGTAAAAATGTTATTACCTCTCCATATTCTCCATAATAACATATTTTTTCAAAGAATATTATCAGTTTTTTTGTACTGGGTGTTGTCATATATAGTGAACTGAACTCAAAGCAGTACTCCAGTTATCTATATATATAATTCACTAAGGCAAGACGACCATGGAAAGCACGCCGGAAGGGGTGTGGATTCACTAAGCCGCCGACAAGTGAGACACCTATGGCGCACGCAGGAAGGAGCCACGCCCACCAACTCCAAGACATTTGGAAACGACAACAACTCGCAGAGCCACGCCCACCAACTCGGACGTGACAACACAGAAAAAATGGCGTCATTTATATTCGTCTGTCATAGAGGCAACATGCAGCTCCGACCCACGCTGACTGTTCATAGAGGCATGTTTCTCGCGGAGGTGAATCGCCATATTCAGCATGTGAAACGGTTTGCGAGGGGTATCCCATGGGATCCTTAAAACATTCCTTTACAACTGAGGTTAGAACACAATGAAGTAAGCAGTCTTTAAAAAATGAGTTTTTGGTTGTGACGCACGACCGCGTGACCATAGCACATTGTTTTACACGCTACATACAGCAATTCACATCCACGACAAACATGCGTCTTCTTAGATGCTCCTGCACTTTGTACACACCCCTCTCCCACCTCGCTACTACCGTGGTCGGGTGTCTTGATGGATTATATATAGAAAGGCAGCCAAAACCGCACAGAGCAATGAAAAGTCTACATGAGTCACAGGTGCATCTGAACTGTACAAAGACGACGACTCGAGTGACGAGTTGAGGAAGCAATCTTTAAAACCCAATAAGCCCTGTGCCTCTGTTTCATTACCGTCTCACCTGCTTCACCAATGCAGGCCCCACAGCAGGCGATCCGGCGGCGTCATTCCCATGACCCGCCGGGCAGCCAACCGGGTAACCAAAGTCTTTGGGTTCAGGGGGGAGTATGGTTAGAAAGCTGAAACTTAAAGGAATTGACGGAAGGGCACCACCAAGTGTGAAGCCTTTCGCTTCATTTAACTCAACACAGTAAACCTCACCCGGTCCGGAAACGGAGAGGATTGACAGATTGATAGCTCTTTCGATTCTGTGGGTGGTGGTGCATGGCAGTTCTTAGTTGGTGGAGCGATTTGGCTGGTTATTTCCGAAAACGAAAGAGACTCCCGCCTGCTAAATAGTTACACGACCCAACAGCGGTCGGCGTCCAAATTCTTAGAGGGACAAGTGGCTTTCAGCCACGTGAGATTGAGCATTAACAGGTCTGTGATGCACTTGTATGTCCGGTACTGCACGCACGCTACACTGAATGGATCAACGTGTGTCTACCCGGCGTGGGTAAGCCGTTGAACCCCATTCGTGATGGAGACCGTGGCTTACAATTGTTCCCCACGAACAAGAAATTCCCAGTACGTGCGGGTCATATGCTCGAAATGATTACATCCCTACCCTTTGTAATACCCCCATGTTCGTGCGACTTGCTGGATTATATATAAAAAAGCAGCCAGAACCGCAAAGAACAATGAAAAATGAAAAATCAACGTGGAAACCGACTGAGGCGGTGTTTGGAAAATTAACAATTAATGTGACTCGCATTTGCGTGTCGACTGTACACAGACGAAAGCGACTCAGGTAGGGAGTTGGGGGCGGGCACATAAGCGGGCAGTGCGTACTGAACGAGCGCCGTTCAACCCCGTCCTGCGCTTTGGAAAGAGAAGGCGCGACGGCGCTCCTCTGGTTTTCAGTCACGGACAATTGTATGTTGGTTCGTAGCTTGCATTGTTGCAATGTTACTTTTCTTAGTAATTTATTAACTTACAGATTTTTCAAATGTTTATTTTTTCCTCTGTGCTTAAAAATCATTTAAAAAGCAGCCTGATTATGCGGCGTATGCTACGCCGCGGGTTGGCTAGTACATCATATTAGTGAGGCCTCAACTGGAGTACTGTGTACCGATTTGGTCTCGATATTACAAAAAAGGCATAGGAGTGCTAGAAAAAGTCCAGAGGAGAGCAACTAGACTGATTCAAGAGTGAGAGGTGTGAGTTTTGAGAAGAAAGTTGAACCTTTTCAGTTTAAGCAAAAGGGGATTAAGAGGGGGCATGTCTGAAGTTCTTACAATTATGAAAGGAATTATTATAGTAAGTTCCAGATTCCAGCCATGTCCCAACTAGAACATGAGGACATGGTTAGAAACTTGTTAAAGGCAGATTTCATAGAAATGTTTGTTTTTCTTTACACAAAGAACAACAGACACATGGAATAAATTACCATGTAGTTTGGTGGCAAGCAGGACTTTATGGACCTTCAGATCTTGACTTGATGTTGTTTTAGGCATTTTATGTGAACAGGGTGAACACGCATGTTGGACTGAATGTGGCCTGTTTACGTCACAATTTTCCAATGTTGAAATGGAAAATGCATTACTCCAAACGGACTGCATTTTACTGTACCTCTATGTATTCATTATAAGCTTCATTATTGTGCATCGGTTTGAGATAATAATATGCCTTAATTACCATATAAACACAGACAAATAGAGCTTACTAATGGTATGTATTACTTGACTGCATGCTCAACACCTCCCATTTTGTCTTGATGGAATTGACCTGTCTTTGAACTGTCAATAGGAGAAGTTTTCACCAATTACATTAAGGATTACTGAGCAGCAGATTTATGGTGGTACCAACCTTTTTAACTGCAAGTACAGTATATAGTAGCTGCTTATTTTCTTTTGCCCTAATTCCTGTCTATTCTTTCTTCAGAGGGATGCATTTCCACACAAGAACACTGCAAGACAAAAATCCATGGCGATAGAAGCTTTGAAACAGGCTTTTTCCAGACAGTGAAGAACAGAAATAGTCTTTTGTGTTAGTGTCATGTTGCCCTATTGATGGCTCCAGAAAAGATGCTGAATATATGGAAGCACATTTAAATTTATCCTTACCTACTTATTATGGCTACTCCAACAATTTAAATGTATCCTTGTTTTGTTTAGTATCATAACACTAACAGCATTCATAGGAGAGACTGCAATGAAATGGATAAAGACTGTTTTAATGAATAATTAGGTTTGGAGCCTGATCTGAATAAAGATACTCAGGGGTATGCATTGGGGCCACAATCGTGGAACACATCAGCTCAGCCCTGTTGGGCTCCATGGCCATGGAAATGCAGCCTGAATTAGGTCAGTCATCACCTGGAGTGCTTCCGGGTGGGCTATAAGAAGAGCCAGCAGCCACAACTCGGGGCTGAGAATCGGGAGGAGGAGGACAATGCTTGGCAGGGAGAAGTGGTGGAGTAGAAGAGAGAAGTGTATGTCCGTGTCTATCTGTTTCGGGTCGGGTGCCAATATTGTGCCTTTATTTCATTTGATATTTATTTTTTGGGTTTATTTCTTAGGCCAAAGTCTCATTGTAGATGGAGATGATTTTGCCAGTAACCTCCAACCTTTGGCTTTTCATCACTACTCCCAGCTGGTCACTGAAAATATATGATACTATACATTTCATAATTTTGTTTAATTTTTTTTTCTTTCTCTAAACCCAGAGCCAAGTACACCTTTTAAAAATTAAATGCAAGGGCCCTTTAATGGTAATACATGCCTGCGTTCTGGTATAATACCCCCAGATGTTTGAAGGCTAGTATTAGAAGTTCTGAGTTCCCACCTCATTGCATCTAATTTCTACATTTGATTTAATGTGTAATGAGAAACTGTGATTAACTTTATATATTCTATACATAGCAAACATATATGGGTGGCATATTCTTAATTTAATTCCTGGCCAGGTCATTGTCTACCTGTGTGTCTCACGTCTCACTTCATCTTCTTCACACAGATGTTGGTTGATCGGCTCTAAACCAGTTGGCAGCTCTAAACCAGCCTGAAATGAGTGAATGTGGGTGTGTGAATAAGTGTGTATTCTCCAGGGTTGATTTCTAATTCATACCCAATAATTATTTGCAATAGACTATCCATAGGAGACACAAATATCACAGAGTTTCTCCGAGTTACCTGCCACATCCAAAATTGTGAGCATTGGGTTGTTTGATGACTCAGATGTGGCTCTGTGCACAACTGAGACCTGTAATGGATTGGTCTAGGGTTAGTTTCTCTCACCCACACTATACTGCTGATATACTGTAGGTTTCAGCCTCCACTTCACCTGCAATTGTATGAGGCTGGTTTGAGAATTATAATGGTAAGTGGAAAGGAGGTTTTTAGAAAAATGAAGAATGAATACTTTGGCAATGGAATTCCAAGAACATAAATCTCCTGGGCAACCTGTTGCCATTAGGACAATAGTCCCTCTAGTTGGCATGGGTACCACAAACATTCTGAGACCAATTTGGAAAATTAAGTTACACACTTGACTCACAATTAAAGCCTGCTTACAAAGAAGCTTTTTAAAAAGTGATATCAAGCAGATAAGGTCAGCTCTTGCTAAAAATCAGTCTTAATTAGTTTTTGGCATGAAATGTCAATTTCTTAGATTACTGAGTAAGTCATTGTGGGTACATGGCAGCCTAAACGAAGAGAGTGATGTGGACAGAAATGTTACAACAGACAGGTGTCAATAAGCCTGACTTACAGCATATTACTTTCAGCAACTGTTTTAAAAACTGAATCTCATTAACATCTGTTTGATGGTAAGAATTGTGGTAACATTTTCATCTGCAATATTTTTTTCTTTAGGCATGGAATGAATGAACCAATAGAAGAAAGTGACATATCTTATAGTTGAAAAATAATTCATTGAAACTCTTGTTGGCTTAGGGTTGGTGTTAAAGGTAATTTTCACTCTGAAAAGGAAAGAAAGTAAAAGACACCACATTTCAGGAGTATTGCCTTCATCAGCTGTGCAACTGAAAAGGAATACGTAGGTAGAACATACAGAAGACGTTGGGAACAAAGCCAGAGCAGAGAAAGGAGAAGAGAGGGCAAGAGTAGGTGAGAAAAAACGCCATTAGAGGAGATGAAGAGAGAAAATTAAAAAGTAAGTCGGTCATTAAGATTTGGAGAAAATATGTGATCCCAGGCTAAGAATGAGTTTAGCTTCCTGTGTTTTTCTTGAAATAGTATCTTTGAGACTCAGTGAAAGAACACAAACTGAGAAATCAATGCAGCTATGAGCAAGGGATGTGAAGTATTCTACCGTAGGCTTTTGAGGTCTTTGATTTTAAGTGACTTGAATGTAGTCTCTGAAACAGTCTGCTAGCCATCGCCCTGTTCCTCCTAGGTAGATGGTTTGACAGCTTCCTACAAGAAATGCAGTAAGTAAGATTTTTATATTTTATTGTTCAACATTGAATTTACCAGAGGGACCAGATACAAGGGGAGTGTTGGTGACATATATACAAGTGACACAGTGGCTCCTGTTCCAGCACAAAGTTAAGAATTTGGCTTTCCTCTGTGAAATGAGTTGTGGATGAGACGTTTGCTTAGGTTAGGTGGTCAATGGAAGGAGATCAAGGAATGGCTACTGGTTAGGAAATAAAGCTCCTGTGGAAAGCTTAGTCTATAAAATGAGGATATTTTGTTTGATTACCTGTGGGTGAGAGTATTAGGGTGGATTGGGAGAAACACTAGGTTGCATTTTCCCATTTAGTCACATTCTTGTCAGCAGTGTCTTGTGCGTCAAGAATTTATGATACTTTCTCAAGTTCTGTCACTAAACTGGAAAGTGAAGGTTGCACATGCACACACCCAAGGATAAACTGAGAACACTGCAGGGCCAATAGAGCTGGAAACAGGCTGGCAAAATCTCACTTTAAGACAAATTCACACACTGCAAAAAGAAATATCTCTCTAGGTAAGAAATTACATTAAGCATATGATCAACAATTGTTAAAATATTCCGCAACAGGACAAAGTTGAGGGTTCTTATAAACATTCTAATAATGACATAAATTACTGAGGGAAGCTTTTTACTTATTTTGCACAACTGTGCCCCATGACTGGTAGGTATATCTACAAATCTGATTTTACATATATATATATATTTATATTTTGCACTTCTTTTACTGCTTTATGTATACATTGCACAAACACTTATTCATTTATTCTGTGTTCTTTTGTTTTTTTGTTTAGCTGCTGTAACACCTTAATTTCCTCTCAAGATCAATAAAGTGTTATCTTATCTAATCTTAAATGCATTGGCTGCCGACATTGTCAGAGGAGCTTTACTGAAGACTGAATACATAATGTAATAGAGAGAAAACTAGTAAAAAAAAAAAAAGATTAAAAAATATGCTACACTTCTGTTTCATTTTTTTTTTCCAGGATATGTTATTTTCACTGCGGTGGGCTGGCACCCTGCCCGGGGTTTGTTTCCTGCCTTGCGCTGGGATTGGCTCCAGCAGACCCCCGTGACCCTGTAGTTAGGATATAGTGGGTTGGAAAATGGATGGATGGATGGATGAATGTTATTTTCAAAAACATTTTTATTTCCATAGTCAGCCAAATACTGAGGAACCACCATACAGTGCAGTTGCTTTCTTCTGTCTGGTTGTCTCAGATAATATCCAGTTCATTGTAGTATAATGAAGTGGTCAGAAGGGTGGACCTTAAAATTCAGTAACACTAAGGTACTGATCCAATCTGTCCAATTTGTGATACTGAACAATGATAATAGTAAAACCATTGGCCAAATGTAAAACAGGTTCCTTGGTATGATGTCCTGAGTAGAAGGTTGTGCCAGAAAACTGGAGAGGTGTAGAACACACAGAGAGTTGGCTTGTCATGGC